>NW_028270148.1:71109138-71431138 GCF_037043375.1 Chiloscyllium plagiosum | reverse complement strand
AAACTAATAGTAACTCTGAAAGTCTGCAGAAAATGAAGCATCATTTTTCGTTCAGCTGAACATATATAAGATGAAAATATTGTGACAAATGCCTCATTTTCAAAATGTTTGCTTAGGAAGGGGAGGGGTGGGGGGTGGCAAGCACGGTGGCTCACAGCACTAGCAACCTGGGTTTGATACCAGCCTTGGATGACGGTCTGTGTGGAGTTTGCATGTTCTCCCTGTGTCTACATTGGTTTCCACTGGGTGCTCCGGTTTCCTCCCAATGTCCGAGGATGTGCAGGTTAGTTGGAATGGCCATGCTAAATTGCTTGTAGTGTGCAGGGATATGTAGACTAGGTGGGTTAGCCATGGTAATTAGGGAGTTACAAGAATAGGGTAGATGCTGTTTGGAGAGTTGGCGGAGACTCGCTGGACCGAATGGTCTCTTTTCACACTGTAGGGATTCTATGAGAGAGTTGATATACATCTGAATGAGGATGACCAAGATATTCGGCCAAGAGCCAAAATTTAGAGGATACTACAGCTGAATTGTGTTTCAAAAATAAAAGTAAATCTGGAAATAGTCAGCATTCCTGGCAACAGGCCACAGCATGTGTGGAGAGAAACAAAATTAACGCTAGAGGTTTCTGACCTTTCATCAACATAGTCTCCTTTTTTTTCTCTCTTCATAGATGCTGTTAGATCTATTGAATACAGTATTTCTAGCAACTTCTATTTTTATTTCAGAAGTGCAGAATCTGCAGCATTCTGCTTTGTTAATTATACTTGTATTGATTGGTGTGAAGTTTTAAAGGACTCAGACCTGTGAAATCCTTTCCAGCTAAGTTATATAAGTGACAATAACAAGAACTGCTATGTCGATGAAATTTAGTCCCATGTCGATGAAATTTAGTAGAGCAGGTCAGTAGATTGCATGTCTCATGTAACAGCCAAGGGTTTTTACCACTGTTATGCCTCGTATCTAAAGACTTGCTCTGCTTGTGGTATACAATTGTATTGGAACTGAATTTGTAGAGATTTTCGCAGTTGTTAATGCATTTTTTTAACAACATAATATTAAGAACCCAGCAAATATTATTAACAGACAAATCCAATCCCTGATTGAAATCTGACTTGAGAGACCATATTTTGTTTTGTTTTTACTTAATGACTTGATCTTTCACTGGATGCAAATTTAGTTTTAAGAATTGGAGTAAGGCCAGTTTTGACAGTGTTAGGCAGGAACTTTCAAATGTTGATTGGGGAGACTGTTTGCAGGGAAAGGGATGGTTGGAATGTCGGAGGACTTTAAAAATGAGATAATGAGAGTTCAGAGACAGTTTGAAGGGGAAGGCTGATAGATATAGAGAATGCTGGTTGACTATTGCCAATCAGATACATAATTGGATTAACGGCAGGAGACAGAGTGGCGGTGGAAGGTTGCGTTTCAGACTTGAGACCTGTGACCAGTGGTGTTCCAAGGATCGGTTCTGGGTCTTCTTTTGTTTGTCATTTTTATAAATGATTTGGATGAGAATATAGAAGGCATGGCTCGTAATTTTGGGAAGATACCAAAGTTGGTGGCATAATATACAGTGAAGAAAGTTTTCTAAGATTACAAATGGATTTTGATCAAATGTGTCAATGGGTTGAAAAATGGCAGATGGAGTTCAATCTGGATAAGTGTGAAGTAATGCATTTCGGGTGCAACAATCAAGGGTAGGGCTTTTACAATTAATGGTAGGGCCTTAGGTAGTGTTGTAGAACAGAGAGATTTGGAGGTTCAGTTAGATAATTCTTTGAAGTTGTGTCACATATAGACAGGGCAGCTAAAAGAGCATTTGGCACACTTGCCTTCATTGCTTATTCTTTTGAGTATAGGAATTGGGAAGTCATTTGAAGGTTCTACAGGACTTAGTGAGGCCTCTTCTGGAGTACTGTGTCCAGTCATGGAGAGGGTTCAGAAGAGATTTTCCAGGATGTTGCTGGGTATGGAAGTTTGAATTAAAAGGAAAGGCTGGACAGGCTTCAACATTATTCACTGGACCATGGGAGATTGAGAGGCACCTTATAGAAGACGTGGTGGAGGCTGGTACAATTACATAGAACATAGAATATAGAACAGTACAGCACAGAACAGGCCCTTCAGCCCACGATGTTGTGCCTACCATTGATCCTCATGTATGCACCCTCAAATTTCTGTGACCATATGCATGTCCAGCAGTCTCTTAAAAGTCCCCAATGACCTTGCTTCCACAACTGCTGCTGGCAACGCATTCCATGCTCTTACAACATTTAAAAGGCATCTGGATGGGTATATGAATAGGAAGGATTTAGAGGGATATGGGCCAAGTGCTGGAAAATGGGACTAGATTAGGTCAGGATATCTGGTCAGCATGGACGAGTTGATTAGATTAAATTCCCTACAGTGTAGAAACAGGCCCTTCAGCCCAACAAGCCCACACCGACCCTTCGAAGAGCAACCCACCCAGACCCATTCCCCTGAAAAATCCACCTAACACTGGATTAGCATGGCCAATTCACCCTACCTGCACATTTGTGGACTGTGGGAGGAAACCAGAGCACCCGGAGGAAACCAACGCAGACATGGGGAGAATGTGCAAACTCCACACAGACAGTTGTCTGAGGTGAAAATTGAACCTGGTCCCTGGTGCTTTGAGGCAGCAGTGCTAACCACTGAACCACCGTGCCATCCTAGAAATTGGGTCTGACGCGCCACCTTCTGCTCTGGAGTCAGACATGCTACCGTTGCGCCACAAGGCCACACCCTGCGACTGAAGGTTTCTGTGCTGTACATCTCTATGACTCCATAACTCTAAGTTTATAAAACAATGAGATGTATAGATAGAGTTAATGGTGGTTATCTTTCTCTGAAGGGAGAAAAGTTGCAGATACAGTCACATTGATGGGTTAACTCTAGGAAAATTAAAAGAGGTCAGCAGGTAGTGCAGGAGTCTTCTGTGGCTATCCCCATTTCAAACAAGTATGCTGTTTTGGAAAGTGTAGGGGGTGATGGATTCTCAGGGAAATGAGCATGAACAGCCAAGTTTCTGGTATTGAGACTGGCTCTAATGCAATGAGGGGTATGTCAGGTTCCAAGAGATCGATTGTGTTAGGGGATTCTCTAGTCCGAGGTACAGACAGATGTTTCTGTGGCCAGCAGCAAAAAATCAGAATGACGTATTCCTTGCCTAGTGCCAAGGTCAAGGATGTCTCAGAGAGGATGCAGTATGTTCTCAAAGGGAGAGGGCCAGCAGGAGGTCATTGTACACATTGGAACCAATGACATAGGAATGGAAAAGAATGAGATTCTGCAGGGAGAATACAGAGAGTTAGGCAGGAATTTAAAAAGGATGTCCTCGAGAATAGTAATATCTGGATTACTCCCGGTGCTACAAGCTAGTCAGGATAGGAATAGGGGGATAGAGCAGATGAATGCATGGTTGAGGAGCTGCTGTATGGGAGAAGGAGTCACATTTTTTGGATCATTGAAATCTCTCCTAGGGTAGAAGTGACCTGTACAAGAAGGACAGATTGCACCTAAATTGGAAGGGGACTAGTATACTGGCAGGGAGATTTGCTTGAGCTGCTCGGGAGGATTTAAACTAGTAAGGCTGGTTGAGGGGGGGTGGGGGGACCCAGGGAGATACTGAAGAAAGAGATCAATTTGGGACTGGTACAGTTGAGAACAGAAGCAAGTCAAACAGTCAGGGCAGGCAGGGACAAAGCAGAGAACAAGGTAGGACTGATAAATTAAACTGCATTTATTTCAATGCAAGGGGCCTAACACAGAAGGCAGATGAACTCAGGGCATGGTTAGGAACATGGGACTGGAATATCATAGCAATTACGGAAACATGGCTCAGGGATGGATAGGACTGGCAGCTTAATGTTCCAGGATACAAATGCTAGAGGAACGACAGAAAGGGAGGCAAGAGTGGAGGGGGAGTGGCATTTTTGATAAGGGATAGCATTACAGCTGTACTGAGGGAGGACATTCCCGGAAATACATCCAGCGAGGTTATTTGGATTGAACTGAGAAATAAGAAAGGGATAATCACCTTATTGGGATTGTATTATAGACACCCTAATAGTCAGAGGGAAATTGAGAAACAAATTTGTAAAGAGATCTCAGTTATCTGTAAGAATAATAGAGTGGTTATGGTAGGGGACTTTAACTTTCCAAACATAGACTGGGACTACCATAGTGTTAAGGGTTTAGATGGAGAGGAATTTGTTAAGCATGTACAAGAAAATTTTCTGATTCAGTATGTGGATGTACCTACTAGAGAAGGTGCAAAACTTGACTTACTCTTGGGAAATAAGGCAGGGCAGGTGACTGAGGTGTCAGTGGGGGAGCACTCTGGGATCAGCAACCATTGTTCTATTAGTTTTAAAACAGTGATGGAAAAGGATAGACCAGATCTAACAGTTGAAGTTCTAAATTGAAGAAAGGCCAATTTTGACAGCATTAGTCAAGAACTTTCAAAAGCTGATTGGGGGCAGATGTTCACAAGTAGAGGCTTGGCTGGAAAATGGGAAGCCTTCAGAAATGAGATAACGAGAATCCAGAGAAAGCGTATCCCTGTTAGGGTGACAGGAAAGGCTGGTAGGTATAGGGAATGCTGGATGACTAAAGAAATTGAGGGTTTAGTTAAGGAAAAGAAGGAAGCATATGCCGGGTGTAGATAGGATTGATCAAGTCAAACCTTAGAAGTGTATAAAGGCAGTAGGAATATACTTAAGAGGGAAATGAGGAGGGCAAAAAGGGGACATGAAATAGCTTTGGCAAATAGAGTAAAGGAGAATCCAAAGGGGTTTTACAAATACATTAAGGACAAAAGGGTAACTAGGGAGACAATAGGACCCCTCAAAGATCAGCAAGGCGGCTTTTGTGTGGAGCCGCTGAGATGGAGGAGATACTAAATGAGTATTTTGCATCAGTGTTTACTGTGAAAAAAGACATGGAAAATATAGAATGTAGGGAAATAGATGGTGACATCTTGAAAAATATCCATATTACAGAGGAGGAAGTGCTGGATGTCTTGAAACATATAAAAGTGGACAAATCCCCAGGACCTGATCAGGTGTACCCTAGAACTCTGAGGGAAGCTAAGGAAGTGATTGCTGGGCCTCTTGCTGAGATATTTGTATCATCGATAGTCACAGGTAAGGTGCTGGAAGACTGGAGGTTGGCTAATGTGGTGCCACTATTAAGAAAAGTGGTAAGGACAAGCCAGGGAACTGTAGACCAGTAAGCCTGATGTCAGTGGTGGGCAAATTGTTGGAGGGAATCCTGAAGGACAGGATGTACATGTAATTGGAAAGGACAGGACTGATTAAGGATAGTCAACATGGCTTTGAGCTTGGGAAATCATGTCTCACAAACTTAATTGAGTTTTTTGAAGAAGTAACAAAGAGAATTGATGAAGGCAGAGCGGTAGACATGTTCTATATGAACTTCAGTAAGGTGTTTGACAAGGTTCCCCCTGGGAGACTGGTTAGCAAGGTTAGATCTTAACTCCACAAACCAATCAGCCAGTGCCTGGTGCCGGCTATTCTACAAACAACTTCCCCTACTGCTTGAGAAAAGCTGTAGTGTAAACACAGCTTACAATGAGTTTCAGTAAATTGGTTTTTTTAAAATATTGCAATCCAGTCTCATCTGGACTGCCAGTAGATCAGCATTTAAAACCCATCTCTACTATCACTTGCACTTAACAAATACTCAGAATTATTTAATTTGTTCTTCCATTTTTAAACATTTATTAGTTTGAATTGAAATGAGTGGTAATCTATGTTGTAATGTACACATACCATTCAGAAAGTGTATCCCAGTTGTTCTCCATCTCTGTTTACTGTAAGACAGGATGTAATGTTCAATTCTAAGCAGTCTGTGGACAAATAGCGCAGCACTCCGACAGGTCAGACATGTTTACGTAGTTTCTCAATTATCATTGTATGTATATACAGTTATGTACAAATAATGAACTCACATTGTTATTGTATCTATCTTTGTTGTGTGATTAGAATGTCTGTGCTAAACAGTGAAACAGAATAATTTACAGTATATGTCACTATTGGAACATTCAATAGGAGTCTTTTCATATGTCAAACGTGTGGTGCTGGAAAAGCACAACCAGTCAGTCAGCATCCAAGGGGCAGGAGAGTCAACATTATGAGCATAAGCTCCTCATCAGGAATGTGATGAATATTTCGAACTTATGCTCGAAACGTCGACTCTCCTGCTCCTTGGATGCTGCCTGACCTGCTGTGCTTTTCCAGCGCCACACTTTTTGACTCTGATCTCCAGCACCTGCAGTCCTCACTTTCTCCCTGGCTTTTCATATGTGATAACAACAGCACTTGACAGAACAGGTATCATTAATCCTTTACAGTATTGCACATACACTGATGGTTTTCCTTTCTTCCTTATTCTCTGATACACTATTTCTGCAAGATTCAGTGCCCTACCTGTGCTGAACCACTGCCTGTTGGGTCGACCTCTGGGGACATTTATATGAGCAATATGGTGACAATATTCTGAGCTAGAATATATAGTTGACTGGATAATTCCCCAGTCAATCATGTCTGGAGACCTCACAGTTGTGAAATAGATACAATTGAATTGTCATTGTGAAGTTCAAAGGTGAATCCACATTTTTTGATGTAGTAAAGAATAACTGCAGAACTTCAGTTTATACTATACCTGGTTTAGAACTATGTGATATGATGATTTTCTCCTTACTGTAATCACTTTGTTCAGGATATGGATATTCTAACCGACAGTATATGTCAATAGAAGTGAAATTACAGTTAAAACCACCCAAATCCTCTTATGTTCTAGGGCCCTGATTTGTTTAATAATTGAGGCTTTCAGCTGAGTCAGGCAGATTTCTCAGCTGTCTGACCTTGGCATGGGTGTGACTGGGGTGGGAGTTTGGTCTGCTCTGTATTTTAACACACAAGCCATTCAGATTTCAGTTGGCAGAGATGTATGTATAGATTCCTTAACAAAATTGTAATTGTTTTTATTGTCACTGGAACTGTCTGCCATGTTTTTCAGTGCCACTACCAGAACGCCTACAGCAAGGGTACTGTTTACCTTATTGCTAGCACCTTAATCATTACAATATTGATAGGCTATTGACATATGCTGCAATGATTTACTGTTTTAAATTACAATTGCAATTAGCAGTCAATCATGGAACTGTAAAACACCCAACAATCCACATTAACAGACAATAACAATCTTGCCACAAATTTATTAAGTTTGTAAATGAAATTGAGCGATATCTCTGTTAGTTATAGATGTTTCATGAATGTAATTTTTAACTGGGGAGGACGCCACTTGATTGCATTCCTATCAGACAACAGTATATTTCAATTCAGATGTGAAAATTACATTCTGCTCTTGTAAATCTTCTTGCAGAATCCAAAAATGTGCAGGTTGGGTGAATTGGCCATGCTAAATTGCCCGTAGTGTTAGGTGAAGGGGTAAATGTAGGAGAATGAGTCTGGGTGGGTTACGCTTCGGCGGATCGGTGTGGACTTGTTGGGCCGAAGGGCCTGTTTCCACACTGTAAGTAATCTAAAAAAAAAGAATATCTATCAGGCCAATAAAGCGAGTGGGGAATACAAAAGCTTCATCTGTGCCACCACTGCCTCAGCAATTTAACTGACTTTTCTAGTTGTTAATTTTTCTGAAACAAAGTAGTGAGAAGAACAAGTTGTATTGCGAAAGAGAACAATGCTTGCAGCATGAGCAACGTACATGGTCTACAGTTTCGCAGGAGTCTTTTACGTTTTGCTCTGGCTTGACAGAGAAGTTTTGATGAGTTGAATTAGTTGGGGATGTTTTCAGAGCACTAGCAAAACGCAGCTTGATCCAGAATATTTTTTGCCAAAGTTATTGGAAATTTAAAGTGCAAAACATTAGTGTACAAATCATCCAACAATTTATGGGGAAGAAGAGATATTCAGTGATTTGCATACCAGCATAAATAGCTAGATGATGCCCTCCAAAAGCAATCTCCCACTCAACCTCCCTGTGAGTTTCAAGAAATTATTACAATTGCGCATTCATAATAGTAAAGGAGCAAACAGAACTATAAGTACAATTATTGCAAAACATTCAAGTATATACGCAAGTTTAAAAAGTTAGAACAGAAGCAAACAAAGCATTGGCATTTATTTCCGGATGGATAGAGTTGAAAAGTAAAGAACTCATGCCTTGTGTTGAATCATAGAAAAGTTACAATACAAAAAGAGGCCATTCAGCCCATACTGTCTCCTCGCTTCCTATCCTCATCTCAAATTCTGGTACCTGATCCATACCTTGCAGGTTATCACTTCAGGTGTAAATCCAAATACTTTTTAAACGGGTTGAGGATCTTTGCCTCCAGCACTAAACCAGACTTCACTTTCATTAGGACCATACTGTGAATACGATGTCTAGTTCTATCTTCCATGCACCAAAAAAGATACTGGAGAAGATGTAAAAACAAGGATGATATTAGAACTCTACATTTCAACAGGAAACTCAGAAAGATAAATCTTCAGGTGACTTAATAGAGATCTTTAAAATCATGACACACTTTTCTGCTCACAGAGCTGGTAGAAATAATGGCAGGCATGATGACTTAATCAGATAAGAATCAAAAATCAAATTCTCATCATCAAGATAAACTTTAGCAATTAAGCCCCCTATCCTCAATCGTTGAATTGACCATCTCACCATCAGATGGTGTGGAGCCTTTTGTGTATATTTTGCATCGTATTAATTTGACAACTCAGAAATAAATTTGCCTAATTAATTGAGTCAGATAGTTGACTACCTCAAAACCTCAATTGTATTCAGCAAGTATGTACCAGCCCCCAGTCTGGGTGAGGTCTTTAGTTGCCTCGGGCAAAACGCTGCCAATGTTCATTGCCTTCACCTTTGCTTACACTCTACAACTGCAGTAGGTATGTCCAAGGAGACCATTGGCAGGCTGTGTCCCTTCGTCATTACAAAACCTCAGCACAGAATAGCAGAAGCTTATGCTTACAGGTGACCCCTTGTGGGTCTAGGGAAAAGTGGAGCATCAATGTGAAATGGGAGCAAACGTCATTGAAGGGCACAAGGCTGTGTTAATGTCAGAGGTGGTGTAAGTGCCTACAGTTCACATGGTAAACACAGTGCATGTGCTTAAGAGCATCATGAACTGTGAACAGGATAGGGAGCATGGTTAGTAGGATGAAGGTCAATTCTTCTCAATCAGAGCATGCAGCCGCAGTCAGTCCAGGGGATAGATCATTTCTCAGTCAGTCCGCTGGTCAGTCTAACCCAAGTCCAGAGTTCAACAGCTTTTCAATGAGGGATTGGGTCACGGTCAGTCCTAGAAGTGAAATAACATCAATCCGGGCCTTGCTGGTAGGCCAAACAGGAATGTCATCCAAATTCAGATCAAGTGTTGTAGCTAAACTAGGAGTTTATTAGGGATTTCTGATCGAGGTGTTTTGGAAGCTGTGGCCAGCCCAAGGCTGAGAGCTGACTTGGTTGCTAGCCAAGGGAATGCCACAATCACAGGGTGAAATTGAACAAAGTAGAGTAGGATCCAGTCGAGTAAGGAAGAACTGGATTGGCTCAAAAAGCGGGGGAGAAGGGTTCAAGGGAAGTCATGGTCAATCTGGCCCCAATTAGAGGAGTGTAGGGCCAGTGAGAGCGTCAGCACCTCCAGTACATCCATTGTGAGGGTTATCGAGTAAAACGGGGTCATTGATCAAAATAAGAGAAGGCCACAACCAAAATTTAGGGAGAGTGAAGTATCAAGGGTAAACTGGAATGAAACAATGGAGAAAGTCAAGAATGTGAAAGGTATAATAGGTCACAGGTGAAGGTTGCAATACAATGGTGTAGCAGAATTGGGGGAGTGAGAGCTCCTGGCAGTTGCTTCAATGACAAAGGCGTCAACACCAGATTTTATTTAGAATTTGTAAGATTCATTTGAAATTGAATTAAAGTGCAATTTGAAAACACTTGGTTGTGTACCTTAAAATATCTGACGATGACTATTGTGTACAGGAAGGCAATTTTCAGGATGACGTAGTAATTGCCTCCAATCACCTGTGTTGTTGGTGGCAAGGACCTGTACCTGGATCGTATGCCACTTGAGGCCTTGGCCAGGCCCAAGAATAACCTCTGTTACGGCATATCTGTTACGGCATAACTGTTGCGGCATTTGCCCTTGTAGAGCACAGCAAGTCTTGTGGCACTGCAGCCAGGAGTCAGTGCTCTGTTCTGTTATCTTGGTTCAGGCTGTCCAGGTTGGATGGGAGGGCCAGTTGGTGCCAACCTCTGGAAAAGGGCCTCCCTTTTGTCCCTTCCTCTATCCTGTAGTGACATAATAATGCATCATAAAACATGAGGTGAGGTTTTGGTTCTTTGGAGGCATGTACAATGGTATTGGGGACACCCAATGTAGACTGAGTCTTTCACTGGCTTGCAGCTCATGTCCAGTGGATCTTTAAATAGCACCAGAAACTACAAACATAGAAGGTTCCTTCACCTGGTCAGGAACTTCTACCTCACACTGAGGAACTTGCTCAATATTTTTACTTGCATCGGTAGTGAGCTGAGAAGCACATAATCATGGGATAACTTGTCCCAGGCCATAATCTTTAACCTCCTAGCATCATAGTTCCTGCTCCATCGTGGAAAATCTCAGGCTATGTATGGTTTTGTAAATGCAGATTACTTCTAGTTGTTGGAAAGAGCAAATTTAGGGGCTAATAATAATGAGGAATCAAGAAATTAAATCAGGAATTCAGGAGAAAGCTGTTTTTACCAAGAGAACAGAGAGTGTGTGAGAACTCACTAACACAGAGAATGGTTGAATGGAATAGTATAGATATATTTAAATGGATTTGAGATAAGCACAGGAAGAAGAAGGGAATAAAGGATCATGATGACAGAGCTATAAATGGAGCAATGATAGAAGATTGATGTGGAGTATAAACATTGGCATGTATGGTTATGCTGAATTGCCTGTTTCTCTGCTGTATTTTCCACGTAATACAAAAAAAACTAATGTTAGCTGGCTTACGGCCTTCAACAGATTGATCACAGAACATATTGCAAGAGAGTGGTCTGAGCATGTGCCAATCCACTCTCCTGACTGTAAGATGATTGTAAGTAGCTCAGAGAGGAAAAAAAGAACAAATAAAATTATTTTAAACCAATTTGCTAATATCACCTCTTTATTGAAAGAGTACTACCTTCACCTGAGACTGCCTGTAATGATATAATATGACCCCAAAATCATGTGAAAATCTATTTTAATGGCTTCTCGAATGATAAAAAAATGTTTCCCAATATGGTTTCCCAAAAACAACTTTTAGATGATTGGTCAAGGACAGTATAAACACAGGAAGTTTAAATGTAATGTATGACAAAGAGAATAGTGAAAAATTTGACCAGATTGGAAGATACTTGATGGTGGAATCCTATTTTTGGAATTGTCACAAGCAGAAAGACATGTTAAGAATCAGTTGCTACATCTCATTGCTGAATAAGTAAATTGAAAGTTGAGTGGGGACCTTGAGGCATTGTGGATAAAGAAGAAGAAGGTGTCAAGTGCCATAATGTATTTCAGGGTAGTTTAACACTGAAATATAGAATGTGCTTTTCTGCTTTTAAAGTAACAGAGAACATTTGGCACTGCACATCAGGTCAGTCAATGTCTAAGATGTAAAAGGTTGACTAATAGTTCAACTTGATAAGAACAAAAGAGTGAAGGGTCTCATTTGAAGTATTAGTCCGGTTCTGCCATGTACTGCTGTGTAGTGGTTACATTGTCTGTTTCAGATTTCTATCAAATGAAAGAAAACAGAAATTGCTGGAAAATCTCAACAGCTCTGGCAGCATCTGCGGAGAGAAATCAGAGTTAACATTTTGTGTTGAGTGACCCTTTCTCAGAGGAAGGGTCACTCAATCTGAAACATCAACTCTGATTTTTCTCCACAGATTCTGCTAGACCTTCTGAACTTTTCCAGCAATATCTGTTTTTATTTCTGATTTATAACATCTGCAGTTCTTTCAGTTTTATTTTCTAACAAATGAAGTTTGATTCCTGTAATTCTCCATAAGTGCTAGGTTATAATATTATTGATCATCTTAAAAGTCTCATTGAACATAACAGGAATGAAAGGCAATTAGATCATTATATAACTTAAAATAATGTTGATTCATTCCCTGACTTCCCTTGAATCTCTGCCTTGCAATTTGCAAATGAGTATTTTTTCTGCCAGTTTTTCAAAATGTTGGCACAGCCGTTTCTAGTATATTTAAACATGTTATTAAATAAGATTCTTAGTATTTCTACAGCATTTAGGGATGACACAGTTATCAGAATTGCTTTTTAAAAATATTTTAGGATTAAGTTAAAGTGTTTTCCCATAAATGTACCTGTTGAATTCACCTCCAGTGCATGACATAGAGGAATGCTCACGAATACTTTTTTCATCAAATATTTGGTACTCTCAATATTTATATCACAAATTCTTATTAAATGAACTTATGCTCTGTGATATTAATAATGAACATGCTAAACATTGTCTTTTTTTAAAGAGAATCAGACATATTTCTACAAATGCCTTAGCTAAAATGCTGCACAAAATACTTTCAAGCAACAGTGTTAATTTATTCATTATTCATGTCACAAAGCACCATTGCTTTTACTTTCTGGACAAATGATGAAGATTAAGTTATATCTCAGATGAAACAGCCACATTGCTTCATTACATCATAAATTGGTCAGGGACAGGTTTTTCTTGTTAACTCCCAATGTGGGGAAGTTGTGTCCTCCTCTGTGCAAGAAGAAATTGGCATTGATTAAAAATATGTAACATATTAAAATCAACATTTTAATATATTCATATTTAACAATAAATATTAAGTGCCAGACTGGTGGGTGACAGCAAGTAAGAGATGTCGCAGGCATTAGTCAGAGCGGTGGAACATGAGCCTTGGTGGAAGGCATTCCTCCAGACAGCTGAGAATCCTTGAATATTAGTCTGATGTTATTGCCTATACTGCTGATTCTGGGGAAGAGAAAATTCCACCTTAGCACCACCCTCTCAGTCAGGACCTCTAGGATCCTGCCTGCCACATGGGGTGCCAATTTGTCCTTGTCTTCCATGTGTAGGGCAAATACCAGGGCGAGTTGCAGCATGACAGTATATTTCCAAGGCAAAACATGCTCTCAAAGATTACACTGATGTTAAGGGATGCTGGTCTTTCAGCAGTTATTCACTGAGTGGCAAGTTGTTCTGCGGTAAAATGGGGTAGAAACCAGACCTGAGAGACACCATCAGGGCGTGATGGCAATTAGGGATGTTAGTTTGGTAAGACAGGGCGAGACAACCCATTAGGCCTTACAGCACCAAGCTCTCAAAAATTCCATTGAAAATCAGGAGTAGCCAAATAAGTGTAATATTCAGCCCAGGATCTTTGGAAACCTCTACCCTATGGCAAGAGGATGCCCATATTCAAGATACAGATCAATTGAGTTTTGAATACAAAAGACTTAAGGGATAATGTTGATGGTGCAAGAAGGTGATATTGAGGTCCAAGATCAGCCATGAGTGTATGACATGATAGAGCAGGTTTGAAGGGCCGAGTCACCCACTACACATGCTATTTCATGTGTTCTATGCCAAATTTAGTAGGCTTCATAAGATGAAGCAAAGCAGTAATAGTTGGAACCTGATAATATGCAGGTGCCTTTGGTTAAAAAAAGTAAGCCATTCGAATTTGAGCTAATGTTTCCAACTTTAGCTCAGAAATTACACGCATGCACATACTCTGCCTTGTCATACATACACCACACACAGCACTTTTAAATTTCACGATCCTTCAGAAATTACTTCTAGAGCATGAAAGAAATGTTGCATGTCTAAAGAGATTTGAGCTATTATTCCCCACTTACAATCACAAGACTGCTTAAATATATTTTAAAAAATGTTGGTTGCCAGGAAGCCTAACTGTTTCTGCGAATCTCGAACAGTTAAGGATGCATTGGACAAAAATAAAGCAAGCACTCATTCATATAAGCTGTCACAAAAGCATACAGATTTGTGTGAACCAGATTTTGCTTTCACAATAACATTTAGGCTAATAACATTCACTGTTATTTATGTGCAAATGATACAGCAACGTCAGTTAAAGGCAGATGTAATTTTAAACACAAATATTCAACAGGTGCCATCTAATTTGTATTACTGCACCATTAGCTTTGTGAACAACGCATTTCCCTAAATGCTTCGCCATTGAAATGTAAAGAATAGCATTCGATGCAAACTGAACTCACCACTGTAAGTCTTGTCATTTCAATCCAAGTACTCTTTTAACATGTGATGTGTTAATTACCGCCAGTCAACCTTCCTGGCTCAGAAAATTAGCTGTTATATGTGGAATTTCATTCCCTCATATGTATACATTGGAGATTTTTACAAGGTGAAATTTCAATATTTTCTTCTAATCTTTTATTTATTCTATCTTTAAATCATTTAACCTTTCTTGCGTATTCTTGACCTGACTTGAGATTGAATAGACCCACTCTGAAATACAGTTCATTCTCAGTTTTGGCACAGCTAATGTCATAATCCTTCAATCTGATTGATGAAAGTGATACACAGCTGCTTGCCCTGTTCAGTCAGGTCCCTCAGATCATACTCCCAACAATTTACCACACAATAAACTTAAAAACTTAAAGGTGCAAATGGAAATCTATCTAATGGCAAAAGGTATGAAATGACCTGGAAATGCAAAATCTTAAATAGTAAGAAATCATACCTTTACACTTGAAATAATGGAAATTGGAGAGAGGGTGGAAAAGCTCATTCACAAATAGTTTTTTCATATGCTATCTTTGGGACAATTGTCCCTTTGCCTTCAACCCACCACTATTCCCCACAAGCATTGGATTTTGGACTCACTCTATTGATGTATAAATATAAACTTAAAAAGATAAAACAACAAAAGTAATGTTGTGGAATGCTTTGTGTTCACATAGGAATGAAATTGTGCTTGTCAATCATCAAGCATTGTGTAGGAGCAGCTACTGATTCCCGATGTTTTTGAATTGGGAAGACCACCAGCAAAATGGTGCTTTTCCTGGAATCACTCTATTAGCAAACAATTAACAGTCAGTTCCCACCCCTTCCCCGCCCCCCAACCCCCACTTCATAATTCCCGTGGTGGCTCAGTGGTTAGTACTGTTTCATCACAGCGCCAGGGACCCAGGTTCAATTCCAGCCTTGGGTGACTGTCTGTGTGGAGTTTGCACGTTCTTCCTGGGTTTGCTCTGGTTTCCTCCCACAGTCCAAAGATATGCAGGTTAGGGAGATTGGCTATTCTAAATTGGCCATCATGTTAGGTGCATTAATCTTCAGAGGGTTGGGGGGGAATTGTTGGGCCGAAGGGCCTGTTTCCAAACTGTAGGGAATCTAATCTAACACTGCCCTTTGCTATGTCTCTGGGAATTTCTCAAGACTGTTATGTTTCAGAAAGCTTCCTTTTATTTCCAGAGAAATAGAATGTCCTGAATAGGGAGCATGTTGAAATTGTATGGAGCCTTGCCTTGATGCTTGGATGGTGTGATCTGATTGTCAAAGGAAAAGCGGTTAGACCAAAATATATTGAAAACCATAAGAATCAAAAGGAATAAGAACCAGAGTAAACCATGGACTGTCTTGACTGTCCGGCTATTCAATAAGATCATGACTGATCTACTGTAGGCCTCAACTGGTCTTTTGTGCCAAGTTATCATAGCACTCAATTACTGGATTTTGAAAATCTATCAATTTCCTTTTTAAATACTTTGATATTAGCTTCTAAAACTCTCTGGAATAGAGAATTCCAGACAGTCACGGCCCTTAAGGAGAAGAAAATTTTTCACATCTCTGGTTTAAATAAGTGTCCCTTTGGTTTTGTCTTTCTAACCCAAAAGTGACCCATTGATCTGTTTTCTGTATATTAACAAATCTCCATTCCATACTAATAGATTGCCCCCAAATTGGTTCTATCTCGTATAATAACCTTTTGTATGGCACCTTTTTGATTTGAATGTCTTGTGTGAATAACTCAAATGCCAGCTTTCGCATCTTGATACAAAAGAGAGGTGGTTGTTCTATGTGGACACAAACTCAGACTGAGAGATACAGACAAGGACAGAAATAGTTGCTGCTATGCAAAAGAAGAGGAAAAGATTGTTATGTGTGAACCACTGAGCAGAAGGTCATGGACTACTGATTTATTGATTGAAATAATGGGACTTGCTGAGATTTAGGAAGCAACAAGTTGTGGAGCAAGCTTTGTTGATGGACAAATAAAGAAGAACACAAAAAATTGTTTTTGGAAAAGCTAGGCGTAGGAGCACAATTAAAACTTTTTGTGGCTATCAAACAACTTTTCCAATGATAAGGTGAAGGAAAAACAAGTTGAGAAATCTTCAGTAACAGACTTAAGTAGATTGATTGGAAATATCAGTAATTGGAATTCGAGGTTTCAAAGGCTGAACAGTTAAATCAGTGAAATCTTTGTTGTTTTGACATTTGAGTGAGGAAAGCAATTTTTACACAGCAACTAAGTAGTTTTGTTTGGCAGACATTTTTGATACAGTCAAAAATAAAATTACTGACTTATTGCGTGAAACCATTTCAAGAAACCTTCTGCCCATGGATCTTTGGGATTTCCTTAAGTGAAACTAGAAAAGAAGTATTGTTGTTCATTGTCATTCATCTCTACGAAGAAGCCATATCAATAAAGAAAAATTGAACTTTACATTGGAAACAATATTAAGAACAGCAGAATTTGAACAATTTTCACTTTGGTACTATAGCGCTAATTTTTATTGCATCAAAGATTCAACAACTTTAATCAACCAAGAACACAAAACAACATCAAAATATGAGTGGAATATAAGCATTTTAAAATCTAAACAATAACCCTCCAAATGAAACAAATAATCAACAACGGGGAGAAAGTGAGGACTGCAGATTCTGAAGATCAGAGTTGAGAATGTGGTGCTGGAAAAGCACAGCAGGTCAGGCAGCATCCGAGGAGCAGGGGAATTGACATTTCGGGCATAAGCACTTCATCAGGAATGAGGCTTGTGGGCCAGGGAGGCTGAGAGATAAATGGGAAGGGGATGGGTTGGGGGGAAGGTATCTGAGAGTGTGATAGATGGATGAAGGTGAGGGAGAAGGTGATAGGTCAGAGTGGAAAGTGGAGCGGATAGATGGGAAAGGTCAAGAGGGCCATGTCGAGTTGGAGGCTTGGTACTGAGATAATGTGGGAGGAGGGGAAATGAGGAAATCCACATCTATCCAGTGTGGTTGCAGGGTCCCAAGATGGAATATGAGGTGTTCTTCCTCCAGGCATCAGGTGGTAAGGGTTTGGCAATGGAGGAGGCCCAGGATTTGCATGTCCTTGATGGAGTGGGAAGGAGAATTGAAATGTTCAGCCACAGGGTGGTGGGGTTGATGGTGCGGGTGTCCCAGAGATGTTCTCTGAAATGATCCGCAGGTAGGCGTCCTGTCTCCCTGATGTAGAGGAGACTACATCGGATGTAATGGATACAATAGATGACATTGGTGGAGGTACAGGGAAATTTCTGTCGAATGTGGAAGGATCCTTTCGGGCCTTAGACGGAGGTGAGGGGAGTGGTTTTGCACTTCCTGCAGTGGCAGGGGAAGGTGCCGGGAGTGGAGTGTGGACTGCTGGGGGGGCATGGATCTGACAAGGGAGTCACGGAGGGATTAGTCTCTATGGAACGTTGATAGGGTGGGAGGGAAAAATATATCTGGTGGTGGGGTCCGTTGTAGGTGGCAGAAGTGGTGAAGGATGATAAGATGTATGCGGAGGTTGGTGGGGTGGAAAGAGAGGAGCAGGGGGTTCTGTCGTTGCTGCATTGGGAGGGGTGGGGTTCAAGGTCAGAGGTGCGGGAAGTGGAGGAGATGCACTGGAGGGAAAGGGAAATTGCGATCTTGGAAGAAACTTCAAGTACCTGTCAACAATTAGACAATATAACAAAATGCACCTATACCAGTTTTTCCACCAGAAAAATTCAAATTCAATTGAGAAATCAACAAATTAGCAAATGTAGAAAGCACTATTCCCAAGATTTTGAACAGCTTTGGGATTGAACAGCTTTGGGATTGAACAATAAAACAAATGGAGCACAGCTGAGAGCAAACTACTATAAGAACAGTTCATCAGAAAATATAAATAACAAATTGATGAGAAACAACTTGACTTTGACAATGTCCTCTTGCTTTTGATAAATATTTGACTTCAGGCACAAAGAGAACACTGGTGAGATTATGCTTCAATAGCAGATATCAACTCCAAGCAGAGTATGTGGAATAAAAAACTATCTTTGGATGAATAACATCACTTTTTTCTTAGAAAATTAATAATATCACCTGACCTAGATGTTAAACATAGAGAAGATACGATCTAGTTTCCCCACTCATTCCTGCAGTTATATCAATGGAAGTTCCTTCAGTCAGATTGATTAAATCTCTGATATTCCAAAGAAGAAGCAAAATCATCAGTTTTATCTATATTTGGTCACAGACTTACCTGTCCCACTTTCTGACAAAGATGACTCAAATTAAAGACTTGTGCAGAACAAGGAAAGATACAAGGAAAAATTATTGTAAAACTTTTGAGATTGTATAAATGTCAATTAATATATTTGGAAAGGGTTAAAAAACTTGGGAAGGACTGTTGTGTCAAGGTATTAGATCCTGCAATGATGGAATGATCATTACCTAATGTAACTACAAGTTGGAGCTGGTGTGTAATTATCATGTGTAATACTATTTAGTATAAATGCATAATAAATTGTGTTACTTTGAAATCTAGGTCTGAAGACATCCCCTTACTTGGCCTTCTACATTGAGTTATACTGCACAGAAACAAACCCTTCAGTCCAACTCAGCATTGTCGACCAGACAGCCTAATCTAACCTAGTCCCATTTGCCAGTATTTGGCCCATACCTCTCTAAATCCTTGCTGTTTAAATACCCATCCAGATGCCTTTTAAATGTTGTAATTGTACCTGCTTCCATCTATTCTTCTGGAAGAAAGAATCATATCAGTTTGTCTGGAAGCCTAACTCGTTATTGTAGCGTCAAACTACATGTCAAAAGAGCCAAGTTCTCATTCTTATTTTGAAAGACCACAGGGCTTGTTGCCATCATGATGCAGCTCCACTTTTCCTGGTTTTCACTACTCTGAACTTGCACTGAAGCCCTAGGCTCCATCTGGTGGTACATGTTAGTCAGTGCAGGTAGCAGCTACAGTCACAGAGTCATAGATCATGCATCACAGAGACAGACCCATCAGTTCAAACCGCCCATGCCGACTAGATATCCAAAATTAATCTAGTCCCACTTGCCAGCATTTGGTCCATGTCCCTTAAACCCTTCCTATTCATAAACCCATGCAGATGCCTTTTAAATGTTGTGATTGTTCCAGCTTCCACCACTACCTTTGGCAGTTCATTCTATATTTGCACCATCCAATGCGAGAAAATGTTGCCCCTCAGGTTGCATTTAAATCTTCCCTCCCACCTTAAACTTATGCTGTCTAGTTTTGAATTCCCCCACCCTGGGGAAAAGACCTTGATTATACACTCTATCCATGCCCCTCATGATTTTAAAACTTGCATAAGGTCACTCCTCAGTTTCCAACAAACCAGGGAAACCAGCCCCTTCAGACTTCAGTTGCCTCCTACACGCACTAACATCTGCTAATAGATGGAGCCTGATCAATCTAAAACAAAATGAATTTTTTTCTTAACATTTGTATATATTGTAATTTTAATTTTTAAAAAAGTAATAGAATCCTTACAGTGTGGAAACAAGCCATCTGACCTAACAAGGAGAAAGCGAGGACTGCAGATGCTGGAGACCAGAGTTGAACAATGTGGTGCTGGAAAAACACAGCAGGCCAGCTGTGTTTTCCAGCACCACATTTTTCAACTCTGACCTAACATGTCCACACCAACCCTCTGAAGAGTAATCCACCCCCCCCACATTTACTCCTAACCTACACATTCCTGAGCACTATGGACAATTCAGCATGGCCATTTCACCTAACCTGCGTATCTTTGGATTATACAAGGAAATCCACACAGACAGTCAGCAGAGGCTGGAATTGAACCCAGGTCTCTAGTGCTGTAAAACAGCAGTGCTAACCACTAAGCCACCCTGTTACCATACTTAGGGATGTGGCTATTTAGGAATGTAGAGAATTGCAACTGGTATTGTTTATCATTCTTTTTCTGTTGAGAAACGCCCTCAAGTACACAACTCCACAGTATTTCTTTTATATTTACTGATTTGTTTCATTTTGGAATCATTGCAGCTTGGAATGAACACTTATGCATGTGAATGATACTCGCTTTCAAATTCTACATTGGTCTTTCTCGGTGAGAAATGTTCAAGGGAACCCAACTCTAGTTTTAACATTGAAACCTATGATTAACTTAAAGTTACTTCACACAAAAGTGACTTTCCCCCAGCAACACAGCCACAATTGTTGGGATCTTATACAGACTTTTAAAATTCTAACGGATCAGCTGGAGTAAGTGTAGAAAGGCTGTTCCTGATGACTGGGGAGTCCAGAACTAGGCGCCACTGTCTAAAGATTGTGGGGTAGACCATTTAGGATTCAGATGAGAAAAAGATTGTTCACAAAGAGAGTGATGAATCTGTTGAATTCTCTTCCACAGAAAGTGGTTGAGGCAAGACATTGAATGCTTTCAAGAAGGAGTTAGATATGGTTCTAAGGACTAAGGTGATCAAATGGGTATGTGGAGAAAGTGGGCAGAGGGTACTGAGTTCGATAATCATGATCATTTTGAATGGTGGACCAGGCTCAATGGGTTGAATGGCCTATTCCTTTTCTCTGGTTATTAATTATAAGTGGGGGCTTACAGTATTTAAACTTGTGACATTGCTGAGCCTAAGGCAGCACACAAATTTCATGTAGTTCAACAAAACCATTAGTGGACTAAATGTTTTCATAATGTTCACAAGGTAAGGTCCTCAAGTATGTCACTTGATTTTAGTCAAAAATACTAAAAAAGCTTGCAATCACAATCACTTATGCATCCATATGTGTAAATTGATAACATTATCCAATTTTCATGCAAACATTTAACTATAGCAAATCAATATTTATTGAACATAATATTTGATAAACTTAATTGTCACCTTTAAACCCAAGTTTATTGAAGAAGGAACAGAAGCAAATTTTAAGCAATGCCTCTGGATACAGAGATTCTCAGGTGCTTGTGGGAACAACATTGAGCAGTATTTTCTTATGTCTGGTTGGTGTGAGTAATGCTGAGAAAGATGGGAAAATACAATGCGAATGAAAATATTAGGTTTTGACATTGACAATTTCTTTTCTGTATTTTTCCTCAAATCATAATTGGCAACTTCAGATCCTTGGAAATAGGACTATCCTATTTCCATGTATTTGTATCTCATTAAACCCCAAAATATTCATAGAGTCAGAGAGATGTACAGCACAGAAAGAGACCCTACAGTCCAACACATCATAAGTTGACATAAGTAGGGAAGATGTGTTGGGTAGGCTAGAGGTTATTAAGGTGGACAAATCCCCAGGACCGGATGGGATCTATCCCAGGTTGCTGAGGGAGGTGAGACAGGAAATAGCTGGGGCCCTGACAGATATCAGGGTCAAAAAGGCATATGGTATGCTTGCCCTCATCGCACAGGGTATTGAGTATAAGAGCTGACAGGTCATGTTAAAATTGTACAAGACATTGGTTCTGCTGCATTTAAAACACTGTGTACAGTTCTGCTCGCCACATTACCAAAAGGATGTGGACGCTTCGGAGAGGGTGCAGAGAAGGTTTACGAGGAGGCTGCCTGGTATGGAAGGTGCTAGCTATGAAGAGAGGTTGAGCAGGTTAGGTTTGTTTTCATTAGAAAAAAGGAGATTGAGGGGGGACCTGATTGAGGTTTACAAAATCATGAAGGTTCTAAACAGGGTGGATAGAGATAAGCTTTTTCCCCAGGCTGAAGGATTCAATAATGAGAGGTCACGCTTTCAAGGTGAGAGGTGAAAAGTTTAAGGGGGATACACATGGCAAGTACTTCACACAGAGGGTGGTGGATGTCTGGAACGCAATGGCAGCAGAGGTGGTAGAGGCAGACACGATAGATTTGTTTAAGAGGCATCTGGACAGATGCATGAGTAGGTGGGGAGCAGAGGGACACAGATGCTTAGGAATGGGGCGACAGGTTTAGACAGTGGATTTGGATCAGCTCAGGCTTGGAGTCGAAGGGCCTCTTCCTGGGTTGTAAAGTTTCTTTGCTCTTTGTTCTTTGTACATCCATGCCGACCAGATATCCAAACCTAATCTAGTCCTATTTGTCAGCACTTCACCCATATCCCTCTGAACCCTTCCTATTCATATACTCATCCAGATGCCTTTTAGATGGCGTAATTGTACCAGCCTCCACCACCTCCTTTGGCAGCTCATTCCTTACACGCACCATCCTCTGCATGAAAAAGTTGTCCCTTAGGTCCCTTTTAAATTTTCCCCCTCTCACACTAAACCTCTAGTTCTGGATTCCACCATTCTAGGGAAAAGACTTTGTCTATTTAGCCTATCCATACCTCTCATGATTTTATAAAACTCCATAAAATCACTCCTTAGCCTCTGATGCTCCATGGAAAACAGCTCCAGCCTATTCAACTTCTCCCAGTCGATCAAATCCTCCAACCCAGGCAACATCCTTGTAAATCTTTTCTGAACCCCTTCAAGTTTCACAACATCCTTCGGATAGGAGGGAGACCAGAATTGCACACAATATTCCAAAAGTGGCCTCACCAATGTCCTGGACAGCCGTAACATGACCTCCCAACTCCTTTACTCAATGCTCTGACCAATAAAGGAAAGCATACCTAACGTCTTCTTCACTATCCTATCGACCTGCAACTCTACTTCCAAGGAACTATGAACCTGCGCTCCAAGGTCTCTTTGTTCAGCAACACCTCCCAGGATCTTACCATTAAGTGTATAAGTCCTGCCCTGATTTGCCTTTGCAAAATGCAGCACCTCACATTGATCTAAATTAAACTCCATCTGCCACTCCTCAGCCCATTGGCCCATTGTAATCTGAGGTAACCTCCTTTACTCCAATTTTGGCATCATCTGCAAATTTATTAACTATATTTCCCATGTTCACATCCAAATCATTTATATAAATGATGAAAAGTAGTGGACCCAGCACTGATCCTTGTAGCACACCACTAGTCACAGGGCTCTAGTTTGAAAAGCAAACCTTCAACATCACCCTCTGTCTTCTATCTTCAAGCCAGTTCCGTATCCAAATGGCTAGTTCTCCCTGTATTCCATGTGATCTAACCTTGTTAACCAGTCTCCCATGAGGAACCTTGTCGAACGTCAAGTGGCTCATCCAATTCCTGTCCAGGTAGGCTACCAGCAGTCAGTCAGGAATGCAGAGTATGATCCTGCATTCAGAGGGGAGAGAGGAGTTTCTCATATTGTTAAACAAAGGTAAGATTGGAATATGTTGTAAAGTGGATGTGAGAGCAGAAATTAGCAATGCAGGAGTAGCTGGGGCGGTGAATAACTCATCCCCTCCACCTCGACAGTGAGTAAGTAGGAAGCACAGAGGGCAGGATGAGGTGGTGGGAGCCATCGAGTGGACATAATACAACAGTGAGAGTTGTAGTCCAAGAGCCTTGGTGAGACATATCTGCAGTGACAAAGCTCTCGTGAGAGTTGGCCCTGTGAATGTGAGGTTGCTGAAATAAAATGGTGGCACTCACCTCTGTGGCAAGCAGGAGATTAATGACCTTCCTGAACTGCTGGGCATCTCAGAACACAGCTGCGATTTGTGTCCTGGTTGGCTGAGTCTGGGGGCATGTCTCCAAAGGCAGTGGACTGGAAAAAGAATGGCCCTCTTCTTCGCCACCTTGTCCACCAAGACCTCCAGGTCCCTGCATGAGGAATGAGCTTTACCTTTCTCTGGACCATATCTTGAATGTGATAACTTGAGAACCATGGATTGAGGGCCAATACCTGTCTTGCAGTCTATAAGATGGTGTGCAACTGGTCTTTAAATATAGTAACAGGGCACGAACAGCTGAAGCTCGCAGCAGAAGTGACCACGTGATTCCCTGATGAAGGAATCTAGTTGCCTAATTGCTCAGGTGAAGAGAGGATGACTGTGAGAGAAACAGCACTCTGAGCCATGGGAGACTAGGTGCTATGAATCTCACTCAACAAAACACTTTAACCAGAAACAGGAGAAAAACTTGCTCATTGTTTTTGAATCCTAAAAGGCCAATTATGGCTTAAATTATTGGATGCTGAATGTAAATTTGGTTTTTTGCAGTTTTGTAGGATCTTTAAAGTAATATTCTATGTAATTATTTCCCTGCAGGATGAAGGTATCGTGAAAGAAATAGACATTAGCAACCACGTAAAGGAAGGCTTTGAAAAAGCAGATCCCTCTCAGTTTGAATTGCTCAAAGTGCTGGGTCAGGGGTCCTATGGAAAAGTAAGTGAATTACTAGAATTGTTTGATTTATGATGTCCTGCTGCAGGAATCACAAAATGTTAATTTGCAGATTGTTGTGGGAGAACTACACTGGGCAATAATGACTGACTGCTTCACAAGGTGTCTCCAAAGTATAAATGTCCAATAGAATCATTAAGATGGTTAAATTGTCTTACTTGTACTATTACCTAGGACAAAAAAAACTCCCACCGACGTTTCATCAATGGATATATGAAATAAATGGATATTATTATGGTCCTTAACAAATGGTGTAACGATATATTAACAAACCTAAACTACAGGAGAAAATGAGGACTGCAGATGCTGGTGATCAGAGTCGAGAGTGTGGTGCTGGAAAAGCTCAGCAGGTCAGGCAGCATCCGAGGAGCAGGAAAATTAACGTTTCAGGCATAACCCTTCATCAGGAATGAGGCTTGTGGGCCATGGGGCCGTGGGAGGGGGATGTGGTGGAGTGGGGGGAATGTAGCTGGGAAAGCAATAGGTAGATGAAGGTGGGGGAGAAAATGATAGGTTGGAGAGGAGGGTGGAGCGGATAGATGAGAAAGATGATAGACAGGTCAAGAGGGCGGTTGGAGGCTTGGGACTGGGATAGGGGGGGGGGGGGGGGAGGAAATGAGTAAACTGGTTTAATCCACATCAATCCCATGTGGTTGCAGGGTCCCAAGGCAGAAGATGAGGCATTCTTCCTCCAGGCGTCAGGTGTTGATGAGATCATGTTGCTGTTGGTCACAGAGGAATGAAAGCTCCTCAGTTCAGTCTCTCAGACTCAAGTCTTTTATTGAGTTAACAGTTTAATGTGCAGAATCTTGGAATGTTGTCTTTTACTCAGACAGTGAGAAAGAGAAAGACAAAGTGGAAGAGAGAGCATTATTGCTTTGCAAACCTCTCGACAGCTGGAAAGATTATTTTCTTTTCCAGGACAGGGAGAGAGAGAGACTGCTTTTTATTGTTGGCTTCTTGGAGGTCTCTTTTCAACTGCACCACTCCCAGTCTGTGGCAAAACAGAAAATAACAATCGAAAGGCTGTTGCTCACCAACGCTGCAGCCCAATGTTCCTTCCACTGGTTTGTCCAGCAAAAGGAACAAATTCATCTCCTTTTCCAATCTACTTAACTCTTTGTAAACATTGAGAAATACAACACAATTCCACTTTTGACCTTTCAGTTCCAAAAAGACATATGGTAAACTCTCTGCATCCAGACATTGTCAAGTTTTCCTACTGTATAATATTTGCTAACAACGTACAGTAAGCAATTAGGAAGGCAAATTTAATGCAAATTGGATGGACTAGTATGAAAATAGGGAAGTGTTACTGCAGCTCCTTGCAGCTCTTTACAGACGCTTGGCAAGACCAACCCTGGTGTACTATATACATTTTTACATTCAGTTTAAGAAGGATATAATTACAACAGAAGCAGTTAAGAGACAGTCCCTTTGGAATCAATACTGGTATGGAAGTTCTATCTTATGAAAAAACATTAACAGAGTGTGCTTACCCCCTTATATAGTGGTCCCCAAATCTTGTTTTCTGTAGATCAGTTTAAAAAAAAGAGTTCAGCAGGTTACTGATTTACAATTGGCCATTTTGTACAACTACCCTTGACCAATGTTTCAATATGGCTTCAGTTCTAATGAAAAAGTGATTTATTTCAAGTTAATGAACAATGAACACCAAAGAAATTAGGAAATGTGCAAATTGATACTGCCTTGATAAAAGTGGCCAAGCTCTCACTACCCCAAACTCTTTTGTTAAAGCAACAGTCAGCTGATCTGATGGTGACAATGTTTCCATGCACCGCCCGCAACTCACTTATAAGGTTGTCAATTCTAGTTGCCCATACTCCTGGTTGTTTCATTCCATGATCTTCTACTACATGTAAATTATACGTTTCAAATATCATTATGAATCATAAACAAAAGTGTTAAAACCAGTGAAAAGAAACAAGTTAGTTGGGATTGAACACTTGCCTGCTGGTAGGACTGAAAAGGGAGGGGTTCATGAATCCAGTGAGTGATCAGTCTCCACTATAAATATTCCACCAGTCAGTGGGTTAACTGAGGCTCTTGGGCAGACAATTAACGCTCATGTAAAGGTATTATTCTGCCACTAAAATTAAACTGCCAATGGGAGAGGTCCATGCTGAGCAGCCAGCCTGACAGGATTTCAAGTACGGGTTGCTGGGCTTGAGATGGTAATGGGGTGGTGGGGGTTAAACATCCTTAATGTACCTCCTCGGCGGGCACCTCATATCTGATATTCTACCCCATGAGAGGTCGTGGGGAATCTAGAGTCTTGTATAATTCAGCCCTGTCTTTTTAAGTGCTGATTTTCCTTTTGAACTGGTTGCTGGAGCATCCTCACCCCAACCCCACACTCTCCTATCTCTGCTGGGAACTGGCAAGCAAACGCACCACAATTTTCATGTCATGTATAAAACTTGGTGAGCCTCCTAACGGCCACAAGGTTACTACAAACAGTGCTTGGGATGTAGACCTTATTCGGCCATTAATTGCCCTCTTAACGGATTCAACTGATAGGAGGGCATTAGGACTGTCTTCCTAGCCCAAGATGTATTTGGGGCAGTGGCAGGGACCTGTTTGTCACTGTAGTGCCTGATTAAATGCAGCAATCCCGCAACTGAACTCACCATGGTGAAAGACACAAAATTCCATCCATGATGTATAAACTAGCTGTATGTTAGGATCAGGATAGGCCATCAGACCCTTGAAGCTTTTTCCACATTTATGAAGTTTGCAGAGAAACAAATAAGAATTTAATATTTAATATTTACACACAATAATGTTTCAGGCTTGGACTTTTATAAGTTCATAAACTCAAGCCTGATAAGTTCTTTTAGATGTTTCAAAGCTTGCACCAGCTCACAAGAATATCATGGCGGAAAATATTAAAACTTTCGGTGGGGTCCACATAATGACAAGCATAATCTCAGAGGAGGTGTGCGTGGGATTCATATTCAAAGTCATCAAGACCCACAGAAAGGTCATGTCAAGATCGTGAGGCCAGGAAGGCATAGCAATTCGGAATATGAAGCCAAGATTCATATCATTTTTTCACTTTTTCAATGCCATCAAGTGATGAAAATCCAGTCCCAGGTGACAAATCCAAAGAATTTAGCTATCATTACTGCCCAAAATCTGGGCCATTTTTACAATAATAGCAGTCGTGACAGCAACAAATTGCCTTCATCAAATGTCTTTAACTAGAAAGCATTTCAAGTTGCTTGATGAAATTGAAATAAATAAAGGAGGTGATATAAAGGTGAGAAGAGGCCCAATTAAGAGTCGTAAGGAAAAGAATGAAAAGACAGTATCCTTCTCAGTACATTAACGTAATTAGGGATACAAAAGGATCGTATTTTAGTAAGTGAGTGCTTTCCTGAGAAATTGACTATTTTGCAGGTCTGTTATTCTGACAGTAATAATGTGCCCTGCCGCTGACCTGCCTGACACTGTGTGACACAAGAAACCATGTCATGCAGGGTTCCAATTGCCTTCACTTTCAGGCCTCCAGCTTACTATCTGACTTCTGTAGAATGTAAATATGAATCTCTTTTGCTTGCTTGGGCTCTTTTCGAATTGACGATTGCCTAGCCTTGGTTCTGCCATAGTGCAATTTAATTAATCTTAAAGAAAGAATAAATTGAACAAAAGAACTTCAGGCAGGATTCACAGAAGACTGGTTGATCTGAGCGAGTTGATTAAAGTGGTCACAAAACTTTATTAACATATCAGTTCTCAGTAAATTGTCAATAACAGATTACTACTTTGTTAGTGCAGAAGAGGGAGAGTCCAGGATCTGCTTCCCGAATATGTGATTCTTTTACATCATGTTGTTTTCCAGTAAGGCAGTTTTTTTTTTAACCATGTAGTGAATCTTGCTTCCTGATTTCTTGCTGCAGAAGACAACTGTGGGAGGTCCTGGCCATATATGCCAGTGCCTTAGATGAAAGAATAACGACTTATATATTCAATATTACAGATAACGATGATTTGGGAGAGACAAACACAGTGCAGGTGGCGCATGAAAATTCAAAGTTCCATTGATGGAATGCATGGATAAAATTATGATAGATTAGTTCAATGTGGAGGAATATGAGGTGGTCCGTCATGGATCCAAGAAAGGTAAATCAATATTTACCAGTCCCGATGAAGGGTGCCAACCCGAAACATCGATTTTCCTGCTCTTCCGATGCTGCCTGACCTGCTGTGTCTTTCCAGTTCCACATTTTATTGACTCTGACTTCCAGCATCTGCAGTCTTTACGATCTCCAAGCTTCTATTCAGAGCCCACTTCAAAGACAGTTAATTCGTTATTAAGCTGCTAATCAAACTGTAACCTCAGACACCCTTGCTCAGATAAGTAACACTTTCTTCTATTTTCTTCCAAGGTATTTCTTGTTAAGAAAATAAAGGGCTCTGATGCAGGGCAGCTCTATGCTATGAAGGTACTAAAGAAGGCAACACTGAAAGGTAAGTGCGAAAGAGTTGACACATGCTGAGTTATTAATTTTTTAATAAATCCATATGATTAATCAAAGGTGAAATATTCTCTTATTGTGCTTACAACTATGTTGAGCCTGACCAATATTTCCTAAAATTAAGAATGTACTGCTTAATTCTGCTACTTCCAGCTTTCTTCAAAAGGTATTTATATATTGTAACAGATGCACATATAGACAGAAAGACAGTAAAACAGAGTAAAAGGAGGCCAATTTTCTTCTTCAAACAGCAATTTACACCATCGTGGGCTCCATCCAATGCATCTAATTCCCTTACAAAGGTCAGCAATCTTAGTTACAGTTCCTTTAAAAATAAAGTTCAAAAACCTATCCTTGAAACTGTTCTTCGCCATGTTAATTGAGGAAATGTATCAATGAGATTCAATACCCCAAAAGCTCAAAAATAATGGCATTTTATAGGAATTACTGCAATTTTCATTTATTTGGTGCTGCGAACATGGTAAAATAATCCATGGCATTGTACAAAAGCATTATCGGAAAACATTTGATGTCAAACCAGGCAAAGAAAGTTTTAAAACCTGTGGTCAAAATGTCTGCTTTTAAGGAGTAACTTAAATGACAGAGGGATGGAGATCTTAGTGTCTAGACGTCTGTGTGGAATGCCACTAATGTGTGGTGAAAGAAATCAAGAATGTGAAAGAGACCACAATTGGAGCAACAAGAAGCTACCCAGAGGGTTATAGGATCGGAGAAGGTTACAGAGATAGAGTACAGGGAGCCCATGGAGGAGTTTCAACACAAGGATGAAAGATAAAAAATGAGGTTTGCCAGCCTTGAAGCTAATGTTTATCAATAAGCACAGAGGTAAGCAGTGAACAAGACTTGAATGTGACTTGAACAGACGAGCTCAAACTTCTAATGGGTTAGAAAAATGAGGCCAACCAGCGTAGAATGCAGTCGAGTCTCTGGTCTCCACAAGAGACAGGATGAAGCCTGGCTGGAGATGGGGTGTTATCGAGGAGAGAGTAAGAGACCTTAATAATGGAGAAGATGAAGGGTTGAATGCTTAGTTCAGGTTTAAATGAGATGCATAAGGTTGGGAACAGTTTGGTTCACTCTTAAAGACTGACCAAGAATAAGGTTAAAGTCAGTGGTCCTGGCATTAGGTTTGTAGTACAGACCAAAGATAATCACTTCAGCCTTCCCAATATTTATTTCATAGAAATCTCTGCCCATTTAATGCTGGATGTCAGACAAGCACTTAGATAAATCAGAGGCAGCAGAACATCGATTAAGAAAGATAGGCGGGAAACCAAACATTTGTCAACAGATTATTTTGTAGGGCACTGGCAACATTACATAATACATTAAAGTCTTGAACACAGTCTTTCTTCCAATGCCCCCCACCATTAGAATGCATGGTGAAATGCAGTACCTCCCTTATTTGAATACTCCAACCAGTTTTATACTGGATTTAGATTATTTCTGCCACCTGCCTCTTCATGGACTCAGATTACTTCAAGGACCTTTCACCCTGATACATTTGTCACCTATTGAACAGGGATGGGGGAAAGCTTCTTCTTTCAATGAACCTCGCCAGAGACCTCCTTGGTTTAAAAACAAACCAAAACTTATGATGTAGTCATGACAATTAGATAACTGATGTTGCAAACAGGTAAAACAGCTGGAAAACTGCAGGCCTGTGTCATGGACAGTTTTGTTTCCCTATGGTCAATTTGAGAACATTTAACATCACTCTCGCCAAGATAACCTCCTTCAGCACAGATTGGGAACTGAACTGTGGACCTTTCTGGGATGATTTTCTGATGAGTCACGCCCCCACAGTCACTTTCAGCAAGACTGCAACAGGAATCCCAACTTTTGTAAAATTGTGTTTTTGTTGTTCTATAACCAAAATTGCACTGGTGGAATGAATGAACAAAAAAGTTACATTTATGCAATGCCTTTCATGACCTCAAAATGCCCTGAAGTGCTTCAAAGATACCTTTGAACACACCAATCAATATATGCACAGCACCGTGATACAAATAGTAAAGTTGAAATGACCAGATAATCTGTATTTAGTGATGCATGTTGAGGGGTAAATGTTGTTCACAACGAGAGTGAGAATTCAAAAGGTGGCAGGGAATTGTTAACGTTCAACTTAGAAGGTAGATTTAATATCTGATTGAAAACATGGAGCCTGCAACAGTGCAACACTCCCTCAGAGTAAACGAGAGAACTCTCACAGCGATCAAACATGGCAATCTGCCAATGCCTGGATCAGTAAACCTATCTGTGATAACTGAAGAGACCAGTTATATTGGACTGAATTATGTAAAGTTACTAGTTCTGTCAGAAGAACTGGTATGTAGTTTTGCCAGTAGGAAAAATAAAATTACCTCATCATCAAACCCATTTCAAAGGTTTAAATTTTAAAATATTCTCGTCCATGATGTTTTATGAATTATTATTGCATTGCACATTCTAAAGCAATATTAGGACATAAAATGCATCTTTATTTTCAAGATTGCAATCTTGAAATCTTGAATTACCTCCACTTCCGTTGCATCTGCTCCCAGGTGGTCCAATTCCACCACAGAACATTCCAGATGGACCCCCCTTTTTCAAGGACTGCAATTTCCCCTCCCACATGGTCGACGATGCCCTTGAGCATACCTCCTCACTTCCCACAACACCACCCTTGAACCCCACCCCTCCTATCACAACAAGGATAGAACCCCCCACGGTCCTCATCTCCCATGCCACCAACCTCTGGATACAACATAGAGACCATTCCCGCTGCAAATCCCCTGTCATCTCCATGCCCCCCACCAGCCCACCCTCCACTCCCAGCACCTTGTCTTGCCACCGCAAGACGTGCAAAACCTCTACCCACACCACACCCCCTCACTCCTTCCAAGCCCAAAAGGATCCTTCCACATCTGACAGAGATTTACCTGTACTTCCACACACATCATCTACTGTGTCCGTTGCTCTCGATTTGGTCTCTTCTACATTGGGGAGATAGGACGCAACTTGCAGAAATTTCAGAGAACATCTCTGGGACACATGCAATAAACAACCTCATCGCCCTGTGGCCGATCACTTCTGCTCTCTCTTCCACTCCGCCAAGGACAAGCAAGTCCTGGGCTTCTTCCACAGCCAGACTCTAGCTACCTGACGCCTGGAGGAAGAAACCTCATCTTCTGCCTTGGGATCTTCCAACCACATGGGATCAATGTCGATTTCACTAGTTTCTTCATTTCCCCTCCCCCACCTTATCCTAAATCCAACCTTCCAACTTGGCATTGCCCTCTTGACCTGTCCTATTTGTCCATCTTTCTTCCCACCTATCTGCTCCACCCTTCTCTCCAACCTATCACCATCACCCTCCACCTCCATCTACCTGTCATATTCCCAGCTACCTTTCCCCCAGCCCCACCCCCCGTATTTACCTCTCAGCCCCTTTGGGCCCCCCACATTCCTGATGAAGAGCTTTTGCTCGAAACGTTGACTCTCTTGCTCCTCGGATGCTGCCTGACTGCTTTTCCAGCACCACAGTTTTCGATACAGTTCTGGTCACCCGACAATAGGAAGGATATTATTACATTGCAGAAAGATCACAAAAGTTTGACATAGTTGTTGCTTGACCATAAGGTTTGAGTTATATGCAGACGCTGGATAGGCTAGAATGTTTTTCACTGGAATGTAGGAAGTTGAGTTGTGCTCATATGGACATTTATAAAATTACGAGGGGCATAGTTAAGGTGAATAGCAAAGGTCTTTTCCCTAGGGTAGGGCAGTTCAAAACTAGGAGGCATATTTTTCAGGTGAGAGGAGAAAGACTTAAAAGAGACCTGAGGGACAATGTTTTTCGCACAGAGGTTGGTTCATATGTTGAATGAACTGCCAGAGGAAGTGGTAAATGCAGGTATAGTTACAACATTTAAAAGACATTTGGATAGGAAAGGTTTAGAGAGATATGGACCAAAGTGAGACTAGTTTAGTTTGGAAAACCTGGTTGACATAGACGGCTTGGACTGAAGAGTCTCTTTCCATGACAGATGATTCTATAATTTTATATGAATGGCCAAGTTTCTAAACATTTCTTCTGTGGATTCACAATATTCAGTGGGCGGCACGGTGGCACAGTGGTTAGCACTGTTGCCTCACAGTGTCAGAGACCCGGGTTCATTTCCCACAGGCGACTGACTGTGTGGAGTTTGCACGTTCTCCCCGTGTCTGCGTGGGTTTCCTCCGGGTGCTCCGGTTTCCTCCCACAGTCCAAAGATGTGCAGGGTCAGGTGAATTGGCCACACTGAATTGCCCGTAGTGTTAGGTAAGGGGTAAATGTAGGGGTATGGGTGAGTTCGCTTCGGCGGGTCGGTGTGGACTTGTTGGGCCGAAGGGCCTGTTTCCACACTGTAATGTAATCTGTAATCTGTAATGTAATCATATATGTGCAGTTTCCCTGCAGGATTTTGCACTTGTTTGTTATTTACTCATGGGACATGGACATTGCCAGCTCAGCCAGCATTTGTTGCCTGTTCATCTCTGCCTTTGAGAAGGGGGTGGTGAGCTACCTCTGAATTTCTGCAGTCCATGTGCTTTGTGTGGACCCACAATGCCACTGGGGAAGAAATTCTAGGATTTTGACCCAACAACACAGAAGGCTTGGTGATATATTTCCAAATCAGGATGGTTAATGTTTTGGAGGGAAATTCCATGTTTCTACTCCCTTTGCCCTTCCAGATGAAGGTGCTGTCTAAGGATTTTGGTGAATTTCTGCAGTGCACCTTGTGGATCGTACACATTGCTGCCATAGAGTATCAGTGATGGAGAGAGTGGATGTTCGACAATGTGGTGCCAATCAAGCAGGCTGTTTTGTCCTGGATGGTGTCAAGCTTTTTGAGTGTTGTTGGAGTGCACTCATCCATCACTCTCCTGCCTTGTGCCTTGCAAATGATGGACAGACTTTGGGGAGTTAGGAGGTGAGTTACTTGTGGCAGTATTCCTAGTCTCTGACCTGATCCTACAGCCACTATATTTATATGGCTAGTCCAGTTGAGCTTCTGGTCAATGGCAAGATGGGATGTTGTTAATAGGACTTTTAATGATGGTAACAGATTGACTTTCAAGGGGCAGTGGAGAGTTTGTCTCTTATTGGAAACCAACACTGCCTAGCATTTGTGTGGCATGGATGTTACTTGCCACTTGTCAGCCCAAGCCTGGATACTTTCCAGATCTTGGTGCATTTGAACATGGACTGCTTCAGCATCTGAGGAGTCACAAATTATGCTGAACATTACATAATCATTGGTGAACATCCCCACTTCTCACCTTTTGATGAAGGGAAGATCATTGATGAAGCAACTGAAGATAGTTCAGCCTAGGACACTACTCTGAGGAACTCCTGGAGATGAGATGACTGACCTACGACTACCACAATCATCTCCAGATTTGCTAAAGCTCCTTGATGTCACAATCCGTTAATGTGGCCTTAATGTCAAGAGTTGTCATTTTACCTCACCTCTGCATTTCATCTCTTTTGTCCAAAGCTGTAATGAGGTCAGGAGTTGAATGGCCCTAGCAGAATTGAAACTGGGTGTCAGTGAGCAGGTTGTTGCTGAGGAAGTGGCTTGATGGCACTAGGAGAAAGTGAGGACTGCAGATGCTGGAGATCAGAGTCAAAATGTGTGGCACTGGAAAAGCAAGATGGTCAACCAGCATCTGAGGAGCAGGAGAATCAATGTTTCAAGCTTAAGTCCTTCATCAGGAATGAGGCTTGTGGGCTAAGGAGGCTGAGAGATAAATGGAAGAAGTGGGTAAGGCTGGGGGGAAGGTAACTGAGAATGCAATAGGTAGATGAAGGTGAGGGTAAAGGTGGTAGGTCAGAGAGGAGGGTGGAACAAATAGATGGGAAAGATGATGGTCAGGTCAAGAGGGCGGTGCCAAGTTGGAAGGCTGGATCTTGGATAAGGTGGGGGGAAGGGGAAATGAGGAAACTGGTGAAATTCACATTGATCCCATGTGGTTGGAGGGTCCCAAGGCGGAATATGAGGTATTCTTCTTCCAGGCATTGGGTGGTTAGGGTTTGGCGATGGAGGAGGCCCAGGACCTGCATGTCCTTGGTGGATTGGGAGGGGAAGTTTAAGTGTTCCACCATGGGGCAGCGGAGTTGTTTCATGCATGTATCCCAGAGATGTTCTCTGAAGCGTTCCGCAAGTAGGCATCCTGTCTCCCCAATGTAGAGGAGACCACATCAGGAGCATTGGACACAGTAAATGATGTATGGAAATACAGGTAAATCTCTGATGGATGTAGAAGGCTTCTTTGGGGTCTTGGACGGAGGTGAGGGGGGAGGTGTGAGCGCTGGTTTTGCAATTCCTGCAGTGGCGTGGGAAGGTGCTGGGAGGGGAGGGTGGGTTGGTGGAGGCCGTGGATCTGACAAGAGATTCGCAGAGGGAATGGTCTTTATGGAATGTGGATATGGGTGGGGAGGGAAATTAACCCTGATGGTGGGGTTTGTTTGTAAGTGGCAGAAATGGCAGAGGATGATGTGATGTGTCTAGAGCTTAGTGGGGTAGAAGGTGAGCATCGGTGGGGGTGGGGGGTTCTGTCCCTTTTGCGATTGGAAGTCTGGGGTTTGAGGGCAGAGATGTAGGAAGTGGATGAGATGTGCTGGAGAGCATCATCAATCATATGGGAGGAGAAATTGCAGTCTTTGAAGAAGGAAGCTATCTGGTGTGTCCTGTGGTGGAATTGTTCCCTCTGGGAGCAGATGTGGCAGAGGCAGAGGAATTGGGAATAAAGGATAGATTTTTTACAGGGGACAGGGTGGGAGGAGGTGTATTCCAGGTAGTTGTGGGGGTCAGTGGGTTCGTAGTAGATGTCCATGTTGAGTCAGTCACTGGTAATGGAGATGGAGAAGCCCAGGAAGGGGAGGGATATGTCGAGATGATCCAGATGAACTTAAGATCGGGGTGAAAAGTGTTAGTGAAGTTGATGAAATGTCCAACCTCCTCGTGGGAGCACAAAGTGGCATTGATACAGTCATTGATGTAGCAGAGGAAAAGGTGGTGAATGGTGCCAGTGCAGCTGCAGAAGCTGGACTGTTCAATGTATCTGACAAAGAGACAGGCATAGCTGGGGCCCATGCGGGTGCTCTTTACTACCCCTTTGGTCTGAAGGAAGTAGGAGGATTCAAAGGAGAAATTATTGAGAGTGAGAACCAGTTCAGCAAAACAAATGAGAGTGTCAATGGTAAGAGGTTAAAGTTTTAGGAGAAAGGGGAGAAAATTTAAAACACAGATGAGGAAAAATTACTTCTTTCAAAAAGTCATAAAATCTGTGGTATTTGCTACAGCAGAGTTTGGTAGACTCTGGAACATTAAGTACATTTTAAGGAGGAGATAGACAGATTTCAATTAGTGATGGGTTGTAAGGTTATGGAGCGCAGGCAGGAAAGTGGAGTTAGGCTGAGATGAGATCAGCCATGATTGTATTTCAAATTGCAGGTTTGAAGAACTGAATTATCTTTTCCCACTCTTAATCCTTATGCTCCGAAATGCTGTGTCATTCTCACCATTATTCATTCTTCGTTGGTGTAACATTTTCAACCCTTGTATGTCATAGAATGGTTACTGCAAAGAAAGAGGCCATTAAACCCATTGCTTGTGAAATGTTCCATGCAGATACTTTGACCAGTTTATTGCTCATAAAATAAGACTATAAGACATAGGAGCGGAAATAAATGTGTTTATTCAGATACTTGTTACTGTATGAGACAAACATAGGACTGGGTTCAAACTTAGTTTTATTGAAACACTTGCAAGTTAACTGTTTTGGCAACTCCTTTAGAATTTTATTCTTTCTTTTATCTTGCACTTCCTTGTCTTTCCTACCAAAATACATGAGAGTCATAGAGTCATAGAGATTACAGCACGGAAACAGACCCATTGATCCAAATCGTCCATGCCAACCAGGTATCCTAAATCAATCTAGTCCCATTTGCCAGCACTTGGCCCATTATTCCTCTAAACCCTTCCTATTCATATATTCATCCAGATGCCTTTTAAACATTGTAATTGCACCAGCTTCCACCACTTTCTGCCGCAGCTCATTTAGTACACGCACCACCCTCTGCATTGAAAAATTGCCTTTTAAATATTTCCCCTTTCATCTTAAACCTATGCCCTCTAGTTTTGGACTGTCCCACCCTGGGGAAAAGACCTTGTCTATTCACCCTATCCATGCGCCCTCATTATTTTATAAACTTCTATCAGGTCACCCCTCAGCCTATTCAGCCTCTCCCTATTGCTCAAAACCTCCAACCCTGGCAACATCCTCGTAAATCTTTTCCAAACCAATTCAAGGTTCACAACGTCCTTCCTATAGCAGACAGATCAGAATTACATGCAGTATTCCAAAGTGGCCTAACCCCAATGTCCTGTACAGCAGAACATGACCTCCTGCACCAACCAACAAAGCAAAGCATACCAAACACTTTCTTCACTATCCTGTCTATCTGTGACTCCACTTTCAAGGAACTATTAACCTGCACTCCAAGGTCTCTTTGTTTAGCAACACTCCCCAGGGCCTTACCATTAAGTGTACAAATCCTGCCTTGATTTGCCTTTCCAAAATGCAGCACCTCACATTTATCTAAATTAAACTCCATCTGCCATTCCTCGGACCATTGGCCCATCTGATCGAGATCCCATTGTACTCTGAGATAACCTCCTTCATTTTCCACTACACCTCCAATTTTGGTCTAGATTAGAGTGGTGCTGGAAAAGCACAGCAGGTCAGGCAGCATCCGAGGAGCAGGAAAATCGACCTTTCTGGCAAAAGCCCTTCATCAGGAATGAAGGCAGGGAGCTTCCAGGGTGGAGAGATAAATGGGAGCGGGGTGGGCTGGGGAGAAGGTAGAAAAAAGTACAATAGGTAGATGGGGATGGGGATGAAGGTGATAGGTCAGAGAGGAGTGTGGAGCGGATAGTGGGAAGGAAGATAGGCAGGTAGGACAGGTCATGAGGATGGTCCTGAGCTGGAAGGTTGGAACTGGGGTAAGGTGGGGGGAGGGGAAATGAGGAAACTGGTGAAGTCCACATTGATGCCCTGAGATTGATGTGTTCCGAGGCAGAAGACTCTGATTTCCAGCATCTGCACTCCTGACTTTTGCCTAACTCCAATTTTGGTTTCATTCAGACTTCTGTGCATTAAATTTGCTCTGCCATGCATCTGGCAAGTCCAGCTGTCTTTCAATGTCCTTTTGAAATGTATGACAATCCTTGTGACTATTCAATATTGCTTCTAACGTTGTAATATTTACAGATATTGAAATTTTGCCCAAACTACCAATTACAATTCATTAAATTTGAGAAAAACAAACAGCCCATAGAGACTGTTTTCAGTCCCTATGGAACCGCATTGCTCCAGTTTGAAAAACCACTTTGTATTTATTCTCACTCAACCAACTTTATATCCATGCTATTTCCTTTTGTTCCGCGGACTTAAACTTTACTAGCAAACTTGTTATGTGGCAATTCTATCGACAGCCTTTTGGAAGTGTATGTATACCACGTCAACTGCCCTTATCAACTATTTCTATTACCTCATCAAGAATTTAAACAAATTAGCATTTTTTCTTTGTGTACCAAATTAGTGAAATGTGATTTTTCTTTAACAATGTTAACTTGTTTTCCTTATTTAATCTACTCTTGATTAGACCAACCTCCTCAGTCCAAATAGCTTTGAGATTGACAATTATTATCTCATGAAAAATAATTGCTGAGGTGAAAATAATGCTGGCCTATGTTAATTGTGTTGTTACATGACCTTCTGGCCATACCTCTTTTCTGCTAGTCCTCTTAGTGTCTGAAGATCTAACTGTACGGTGCCAGAAATTGTTATCCTGAGCAAGGCTAGCTGTATTTGCTATCAGATACACTACCTCAAATCCAGCAATCTGAAAACTAACAATGCTTGAAATACAGACTTTTTTAAAAGTTGCTTTTTTTTTTATTATCATGAGATAAGTAAAACAATATACTGGCTTGTTGAACTAAGTGGTGTAATGGTATGCCTCCTAATTAATTGCTTCAAACACTAGTCATTTCCCCATGGTCTGAGTAATCTGAACAATTTGACCCAATCTGACCAAATCTGTCTCACCTACACTGCTCCTCCCGAAAATCAGCATGATCCAAAATCGGACATAGAGTACATCCCAGATCAGGCAGTTTTGGAGACCTTGGACCTATAACCCAATGATTTTTTTGCTATTTGTGAACTAGACACAGTACCTTTTAAATTATTTTGTACATCAGACATTTGTAATATTACAAAGGCCTTTTTGTGAGTGATTAACATAGCAACTCCAGTTTGTATAAAAATTGCTAGGATCTCTTTACATAGCGAACACAGTGGTCCTAATTATATTGCCAAAATTCTGAGTAATGCTTATTGAGGGTGGAAAAGACAGATGCCCCACATGAACCCATTCATAAAATTAGACTGAGCAGATGTTATGTATTGTGCTGCCATTATTTGCCCTGTTGTCATGATGACATGTTGATGGAATGGGTGGAGAGGTGGCCGATGAGCTTCACTGTAGAGAATTGTGAGATGATACATTTTGGTCAGAAGAACATTGAAAGACAATACAAATTAGGGGATACAATTCTAAAGAGGTACAGCAGCAGAGGGATCTGGATGTATGTGTGCACAGACCACCAGGAGAGGTGAGGAGAGCAGTTAATAATGTTTGATGAATTGTCACTAGCTTCAAAACGTTCTTCCCACAGATGTTGCCAGACCTGTTGAGTTTCTCAAGCAAGTTCAATTCTTCTTTCAGATCTCCAGCATCTGCAGTTCTCTGTGTTATTCAAGTTAATAAAACATAATGTTCTTGGCCGTTTTAATAGGGGCATAGAGTACAAGAGCAAGGGTGTGACGTCGATCATGTTTGAGAAACTTTTTAAACCTCAGCTGTCGTATTATGTCTAGCTGGGGAACCCACAGTATAGAAAAGATGTGAATGCATTGGAGAGAATGCAGAAGCAATTTACAAGAATGATTCTAGGAATGAGAAACTCCAGTTATGAAGATAGATTGAAAATGTTGGGACTGTCCTCCTTGGAGTGAAGTTTGAAAAGAGATTTGATAGAAGCTTTCATTATCATGAGCGAGCTGACAGAGTAGATAGAGAGAAGCTATTCCAATTCATAAAAGAAAATAGTACAAGAGGGCATTGATTAAAAGTGATCTGCAAAGGAAGCAAGAGTGATGTGAGAAAAATGATTTTCACACACTGGGTAGTTAGGGTATGAAATGCACTGTCAGGAAATGTGGTGGAAGCAGGTACACTAGATGCACTCAAGAGGACATTGGGTGATCATTTGGCTTGAAATAGTATAGCGGGATATAGGGAAAAGGCAAAAAAATGGCACTAGGTAATAGAACTGGTGCAGGCACAATGGGACAAATGTCCCACTACCTTGCTGTAACGGTTCTATGATTCTGTGATGTTCTCAATGCACTGCTGTGAAGGTGATCCATTACAATATTGCAACCTTATCATGAACTCTGCTAATTTCCCCATCAGCTGACGTTTCTCAGAGCTAATCATCAGTACTTGGACATAGATTAATAGATTAATATTTAGCAAACATTCTTTTTTACACACATGTTCTACTCAATCAAGACGTAACACAACTTTTCAACGTTACTTGCCATCTCAAAGTCCAAATTCAGATCTTCCTGTCCTATCATTCTCTCTTACTAACCTTGTGTAATCTTGTCGTCATCACTATCATATTGCACAACTGCAATATTCAAGACGTGGAGAAAAAGGAGTGAATGATGACGAATGCATTGTTGGTTGTGGATGTCTCTGCTCTCGAAGCTGCAGGTAAACTTGCTTCATGAAGTGAATCAGGTCGATCAGAGGCTAGAAGGCATTGTCCTGAAACTTAATTAATATGTCTCCATTCATTGAAAAAGGAGGATTATTTAAGTTAAATTGTGAACAAATTTCAGACACTGAGCTAGAAGAGAATCATATAGGCCCAGATTTTCTAATGGTCAGATAGCTGTTATGTGAACATAGATCAGAAATTGAATTTTTTTTTTGTTGGTAATTCTTCTACATCTGGAATCCTCTGAAAGTCTCCATTTAAGTCAGAGATTTCAGAGGTTTTCGGTGAAGTTGCATAAAAAGTTACTCAGGAAAAATGAGAGGGAACGTAACCCATCTTCAACCATTGGCTCAGACCAGATCAACCTGGCCCAAGTTTCTTGCCTCTGGACCAGACCCTCCCCCCATCTCACCAATACCTAACCTGACACCTTCCCTTTGCAGGACTCAAACCCCTAGATTATGCACCCATTTTCAGCAACCCCTGGTGGACCCAATTTCTTCCATCTAACCCAACCCCTGGCCCAGATGGCACACAAACCAAATAGAACCCTACCCCATCCTACTCAGCTGGCATCTTATTTGCCTAGAACTCTAAGCCCTACCACTCAACCCCTTTCTCACCTGGCCCTCATATTTACTGGGCACCCTGGCACCCCCATATGGTACTTACTTGCTACCCTCTCCTCTACCTATCTGGCATTTTACCCCTGGCACCCTGCACCCTCCCCTCCCAGCTGGCATCCTGCTTATCTATCCCACATATCTTGGCACCCTGCCCTGCCAGCATCCTAATATCACACTTGCCCTAATTACTTACAATTAAACAGTGGCTGCCAAAGTGGCTTCAGAATACAACAGCTGAGTATTGGGAAAAGGGGAATGGTTTGTCTTCCTCTGATAATTCTGTATAACGAAAGAACTGGCAAAATTCAAGTACAACTCTACATTTCTGGGTGAGCCCTGAGCAGAATTTCCTCTCCAAAATGTGGAGCCCCCTTCTTTTGTGAAAAGGAAGAAAGGGCCTGAGTGGCATAATCACTCCTCAGAAACCCTGGCCCATAATTCCCTGAAGAACTTGCCTTTTTTTGCTTTCTAAGGAGGTACAAATCTTCTTTATTGAGCTGTGTGATGTGGATGAAGGTTTTCAGACTCATCACTTATGGTCAATCCCTTACTGGTATTATGAGCTACTCTTAAAAAAATAACAATGAGGTTTAGGTGGTAGAAGAGGAAGCCCAATCCAATACATTGAGCAAGCAGAGCATTATGGGAGAGATACCACATGCAAATGAATTTACCAATGGAGTGTTCAGGAGGAAATGTGTAAAAACGTACCTCCTAGAGAAAGGTTTGAGGTGGAAGAGGTTTCACATTACCTCCTGAGGTTTCACAATGTAGTGTTTTAATAAAATGGGGGAAAGTAATTGTGTACCAATTGGTAGTTTAGTACATTCCTGAAAGATTTGAGAATCCCCACAGTGTGGAAACAGGCCTTTAGGCCCAATAATTTCAAACCAACCCTCCGTAGAGCACCCCACCCAAAGCCATTCCCCTACATTTACCCCTGATTAAGGCACCTAACCTACACATCCCTGAACACTATGCACAATTTGGCAAGGCCAATTCACCTAATCTGCACATATTTACACTGTGGGAGGAAACCCACACAGACACAGGGCAAACATGCAAACTCCACACAGACAGTTGCCCAAGACTGGATTCGAACCCGGGTCCCTGGAGCTGTGAGGCAGCAGTGCTAACTGCTATGCCACGATGTTGCCCATTTGGATTCATGTTATGAGACGTGGCAGACCTACTGGAATTTTTAAACATTTTGAGTACCACATTGTTATGTAAAGGATAATAGAGTGACATTGACCTCCCCTGCTTGATGACATTGCAAGTTCGCAAGGAAGGATGTCTTTCTCCATTTAAGTTTGAATAAGAAAACTCTTCAACCATCTCAACTGGAGACAGCAATGAGTAAACCCAAGGCTTACAGGCAGCTTGAAATTTGCTTCGTTAAGTTTTCACCTTGGCTTTTGAAATCCTACAGCATCCTGTGAGTGTCTATTCCCAAACAGGCAAACTACCATGTAGTGTTGGCTCACAGCATGCAATATTGATTGACTCTCGTAACTCAGGCAGGGCGAACCCATTTGTTATTCTGGTGAGCAAATTCCTGCTCCATCACATTTTCACTTAGTTCATGCTATAAATTCCATCTAGTTGTCATTTCTCCTTTGAATCCTCCCACTTCCTCCAGACCAAAGGGGTAGCCATGGGCACACGTATGGGCCCCAGCTATGCCTGTCTCTTTGTTGGCTACGTAGAGCAGTTGATCTTCCGTAATTACACCGACACCACACCCCACCTCTTCCTCAGCTACATTGATGACTGCATTGGCGCCACCTTGTGCTCCCGCGAGGAGGTTGAGCAATTCATCAACTTCACCAACACATTCCACCCTGACCTTAAATTTACCTGGACCATCTCTGACACCTCCCTCCTCTTCCTGGACCTCTCCATCTCCATTAATGACGACCGACTTGACACTGACATTTTTTACAAACCCACCGACTCCCACAGCTACTTGGATTATACCTCTTCCCACCCTACCTCTTGCAAAAATGCCATCCCGTATTCCCAATTCCTCCACCTCCGCCAGATCTGCTCCCAGGAGGACCAGTTCCACCACAGAACACACCAGATGGCCTCCTTCTTTAGAGACCGCAATTTCCCTTCCCACGTGGTTAAAGATGCCCTCCAACGCATCTCGTCTACATCCCACACCTCTGCCCTCAGACCCCACCCCTCCAACCGTAACAAGGACAGGTGCTCACCTTCCACCCTACCAACCTTCGCATAAACCAAATCATCCACTGACATTTCCGCCACCTCCAAACAGACCCCACCAGCAGGGATATATTTCCCTCCCCACCCCTTTCTGCCTTCCGCAAAGACCGTTCCCTCCGTGACTACCTGGTCAGGTCCACGCCCCCCTACAACCCACCCTCCCATCCTGGCACCTTTCCCTGCCACCGCAGGAACTGTAAAACCTGTGCCCACACCTCCTCCCTCACCTCTATCCAAGGCCCTAAAGGAGCCTTCCACATCCATCAAAGTTTTACTTGCACATCCACTAATATAATTTATTGTATCCGTTGCTCCCGATGCGGTCTCCTCTACATTGGGGAGACTGGGCGCCTCCTAGCAGAGTGCTTTAGGGAACATCTTCGGGACACCCGCACCAATCAACCACACCGCCCCGTGGCCCAACATTTCAACTCCCCCTCCCACTCTGCCGAGGACATGGAGGTCCTGGGCCTCCTTCACCCCCACTCCCTCACCACCAGACGCCTGGAGGAAGAACGCCTCATCTTCCGCCTCGGAACACTTCAACCCCAGGGCATCAATGTGGACTTCAACAGTATCCTCATTTCCCCTTCCCCCACCTCACCCTAGTTCTAAACTTCCAGCTCAGCACTGTCCCCATGACTTGTCCGGACTTGTCCTACCTGCCTATCTCCTTTTCCACCTATCCACTCCACCCTCTCCTCCCTGACCTATCACCTTCATCCCCTCCCCCACTCACCCATTGTACTCTATGCTACTTTCTCCCCACCCCCACCCTCCTCTAGCTTATCTCTCCATGCTCCAGGCTCACTGCCTTTATTCCTGATGAAGGGCTTTTGCCCGAAACGTCGATTTCAAAGCTCCTTGGATGCTGCCTGAACTGCTGTGCTCTTCCAGCACCACTAATCCAGAATCTGGTTTCCAGCATCTGCAATCATTGTTTTTACCTCGTCATCTTTTGCGGTCAGGTTCGCCCAATTATTAGATCTAAAGTCACTTTTTTTCCACAAAAAAATCTGCGAATTTGCTTTTTAATTGAAAATGATTCTATATTATACTTTAGATACAACTCAGTTTCTCAAACAAGTTATTAATGAATACAAAGCAATTAATCTAAAAGAAATCTGCAGATCATTAATGTGTCCTTAGTTCATAGCAGAGTGAAAGCCTTAACTCCTGTTAGGTCTGTCAGAAGATTACAAAAATGTCCCCTGTGGTTTTGAAGAATTGCGATTGCTGTATTAATAAGATGAATCATGACATTTTCTGCAATTTTCTGAAGTTCTTGAAATCTGAGAGAGTGAAGAATGTCAACTGTGCTGATAACTGTAATTACAGAACTAGGTTGAACTACAAGAAAAAAAAACTTCATTATAGAATCAAAGAAATATTCTGCACAGAAGAGGCTGTTCAATCCATTGAGTCTGTACTGCCAAAGCTATTCTAAACCTATACTAGTCTCACTTGCTGCACCAGACCTTAAAGATATGACACACACATCTGAATGTTCATCCAAGTGTTTTTTAAAGGTCGTGAGGGTACCTGCCTCAACTATCTCCCGAGGCAGTGCATTCCAGACTCCCATCACCCTCTGGGTGAAAGAAGATTCTATCAAATCCTCTCTCAATCTCCTCCCTTTCACTTTAGATGTGTGCCCCCTGTGTTTGACCCTTGAACTCAGGGGAACAGCTGCTTGCTATCCACCCTGTCCATGGCCCTCATAAGCTTATACACATCTCTCAAGTCCAGTGAAAACAACCCGAGCTTATCTAACCTTGCTTCATAACTAGACTGCTCTATCCCAGGCAACATTGTGGTGATCTCCTCTGCGTGCCTCCTTTAGTGTGGTGACCAGGACTGCACATAGTACTTCAGCTGTGGCACAATCAAAGTTCTGTACAGCTTCAACATAACCTACCTGCTCTTGTAATCTATGCCTTGACTAATAAAAGCAAATGTCCCATGTGCTTTCTTAACTACCTATTAACCTGCTCTATCACTTTCAGAAATGTGTGGACAAGCACTCCAAGATCCCTCTGTTTCTCTGAGCTTCCTAGTGTCATGCCATTCATTGAGTACTCCCCTGTCTTGTTACATCTTCCAATATGCTTCACTCACACTTACCTTGGTTAAAGTCTATCAACCACTGATCTACCCATCTGACCAATCTGTTTATATCCTCTTGTAACCTAAGACCTTCCTCCTCACTGTCAACAAGCCAGACAATCTTCATGTCATCTTCAAATGTACTTAGCATTCTCCCACATTCTCATCGACATCATTTGTGTATCATAGAAACAATAAGGGACCCAGCTCCGATCCATGGGGTATACTACTGGATACTGGCCTCCAGTCATACAAACAGTCTTCTACCACTATCCTCTGTCACCCGTCACTTAAGCCAGTTTTGGATCCAATGTACCACATTACCGTGGATTCCAAGTGCTTCTACCTTCATAAATCTCCCATATGGGGCATTGTCAAAGGTCTTGCTGAAATTCATGTAAACTACATCAACTTCCCTACACTCATCTACACTCTTGGTCACCTTCATGAAAAATTCAACCAGACTTTTTTTAGTCAAATCGTACACTACTTAATAAGGACATAGGTGTTATTACATGCAAAATAAAATTTGAATTTGAAGAGCTAGGTAAAAGCATGAGAGAAATCCACTGTTTAATTTTTATATCTGATGTGTGATGTTTAAAGTGTGACATGTAGCAGATGACAATAATTTATACATATATTAGCAATTCTTTAATCATGTTGCTGAAGACAAACCATTGAATGTCAGTTAGATAGGGAGCACTAGGTTGGGGGATTGAAAGTTTGTAAGTGCAATTCAGTCTGCAATGAAAGAATTTGGGAAGTGGAGTAAAATATAGGTTTTTATTGATTTTTGTTTTAAAAATATATTTTCTATTACCCACTGTATGTCAATTAATTGCTCAGTAAGTGAAGTAGCTACTGTACTAAACTAACAACAAGAAGTCAAGGGAGGTGATAGCCTAGTGGTATTATCACTGGATTATTAATCCAGAGACCCAGGTAATGTTCTGGGACCTGGGTTCAAATCCTGCCACGGCAGATAGTGGAATTTGATTTCAATAAAAAATATCTGGAATTAAGAGTCTATTGACCATGAATCCATTGTTGGGAAAAAATCCATCTGGTTCACTAATGTCCTTTAGGAAAGAAAATGACCATCCTTACCTGATCTGACCTACAAGTGACTCTTAAATGCCCAATTGGGTTGAGCAATAAATGCTGGCCAGTGATGTCCTCATCCCATGAATGAATTTAAAACAACATTGGGAGTTTTAAGACAATTTATCAAGTTGTGAAACAGAGACAAGTCTGAAAATATATGGCTTTGTAAGTGGGAGATCATGCCTTGCAAATTTGTTAGAATTCTTTGATGAAGTGACCAGGAAGATTGATGAGAGCAGGGCGGTAGACGTAGTTTATATGGATTTCAGTAAGGCCTTTGATAAGGTTCCACATAGTAGGCTGCTCCGGAAGGTTACATCACATGGAATCCAGGGCGAGTTGGCAAATTGCATACAAAATTGGCCTGATGGTGGGAAGTAGAGGATAATAGTGGAAGAATGCTTGTTGGACTGGAGGCTGTGACCAGTGGAGTACCTCAAGGGTCAGTGCTGGGCCCATTATTGTTTGTTGTCTGTATCAATGATTTGGATGAGAATGTACAAGGCATAATTAGTAAATTTGCTGATAACACCAAAATAGGCGGTATTGTGGACAATGAGGAAGATTATCAGAAATTGTAGCAGAATCTTAATTAGCTGGGGAAGTAGGCCGAGAAATATCAAATGGAGTTTAATATAGTTAAGTGTGAGGGCTTGCATTTTGGAAAGTCAAATCAAGGTAGGAGTTTCATGGTGAATGATAGGGCCTTAAGGAGTGTAGTGGAACAAAGTGACTGTGGAGTTCAGGTTTACAGTTCTCTGAAAGTGGAGCCACAGGTAGAAAGGGCAGTGATGAAGGCTTTTGGCACACTGGCCTTCATCAGTCAGGGCACTGAGTATCGAAGCCGGAAAGTTATGTAGCAGTTATACAGGACATCAATGAGGCCACATTTGGAGTGTTGTGCTCAGTTTTGATCACCTTGCTATAGGAAGGATGGTATTAAATTGGAAAAAGTGCAGAAGAAGTTTACAAGTTTGTTGTCTGGACTCAAGGATCTGATTATAGGGAGAGGTTGGACAAGCTAGGATATTTTTCTTTAGAGAGTAGGAGACTGAGAGGGTACCTTATGGAGTTGTATAAGATCATGAGAGGCATGGATCAGGTGAATGCACTTCATCTTTTTTCCAGGTTTGGAGAACTGAGGATGAGAGGGCATCAGTTTAATGTTAGAGGGGAAAGAATAAAAGGGAACCTGAGGGACAACTTTTTTACACAGAGGGTGGTACATATATGGAATGAGTTGTTGAGGCAGATACATTAACAATATTTAGAAGGCATTTGGACAAATACATGGATAGGAAAGGATTAAAAGGATATGGGCCAAGTGCAGGGAAATGGGGTTAGCGTGGATGGACATTTTGGTTGGCATGGACCAATTTGGGCCAAAGGGTCTCTGTGCTGTAGGACTCTATGACTCTATGGCAGGAGAAAAATGACTGTGAAAACCATTGGCTTATCTTAAAAATACAACTGGTTCACTAAAATCCTCAAGAAAGAGATGTGAAACTCCTCATTTCATGTCTACATGGACTAAAGGAATCTGATAGAATTTCTGACTTCTTAAGTTGACTGTGTCCAAAAAACAAATTAAAAACAAAAGATCTCTAATAAATATTCATGAATTATGTAAGTAATTGTGCATTATTCATCATTTAGGCTGTAGATATTTACATTGAAAGCTCAGAAATATGTGCAAATTTAGATTCCCCCCTTCTTGTTTGTATCTTTCATTCTTTGGCAAATAGTTCAACATCAGCATTCCTTTGGGCATGTATTACTTGGAGTGGCTGTGCAAGCAGAAGAGCACTTGGACAAACTTGTGGTAGTTGTTTTGCCTCACTGCTGACTTCATCTTATTATTTCTCATTCCCTCCCTTTGTGCAGTTTGCTGGAAAATCTGAAGCATTTGGATTCTTCTCATATTGTGGCACTTACTCACCAGAATTATGGCTGAGTATCATGTTGTCATTCGTGCAATCTTTTAGGATGATTTATTTATACAGAACTATTGCTAAAACTGTTTGATCTCTTGTAATAGAGCCTTATTTCAAAGTTTAAACAATGACACAGTGCTCCCACATATTGTTCCCATGTTTTATTCCTTCGAGAAGGGAAATAGTGATACAACACACTTGTAAAGTTAATTAAAAACAATACAAAGTGCATTGTAAAATATAGAGAACATTGTGGGACTTTGTGTAACAGGCAATTTACGATTTTAGAGAGGTGTTAACCATCAGTGGGGTTGAACACAAAAGGTAGGATTTTCTAGCATTGATGGGAATTTGACCAGACTCAATTGAGCAGAAAAAGAAATGACCAGATATCACAGGCAGACATCCCATTCTCATTCCCATCGCTGGCAACCTTTAACAGTACGAGAAGTAAGGCAATTCATGAGCCTGAATGCAATCCTCCCAACATTTCTGGCTCAGTTCTGGCGGGAGTTGGCATTTCAGGGATGCCACAATTTTACTAGAGTTAAGCAAGTTTCTGAAGGTGCCATTGTTCACGGCAGCTCAGAGTTGTTGTGAGTTTGGGTATCTCTGGTCTGGAGTTAGGAACTTTACCAGGTAAGTTCAAAAGGGGTTAGCAACTTTTATCTCTGAATGCTATATGATAAATTAATTATGTTTTTAATGCAGTGAATGACAGGGTTTTGTTCTTAAGAGGTAAGTGACCATTAACTTTTCTAGCTTTATGCAAGTAGAAAAGTGCTTCAGTGCATTAGATTAAATTGTCCGCTAGGTATAATGCTCACCTGCATTGAACGATATTAATATTTAAATTACACCACATCAATTGCTCCTATAATTTAATATTTTTGTTGATGGATGGCTTAGAATTGATTCCCCTTCTTTAAAGCTTGAGCTGATGGCTGACCTTCTTTGTTAACTACAAAGGGTGTAAAGTAGCTGTTGAAATGCTGTTTCCATAGTAGTGCAATGAAGCCATAGAATCCTATTTTGAATGGTTATCTGAGGTTTCAGTTCCACAGATGGATTCTGTTCAGCAGTGACTATTGGTATTGTCATTCAGCAGAATCTTATATAGGCCGAGCTCCAAGTCTCAACAATGGACTTAGCGCAGCAGGGCCTGTTGATGCAACTGGTAAAAGAGCTGTTTTCATTTGCCCTGACAGTTTTACGTCCATTTAACAGAATTATGTTTTAACTTTCTAAGAAAATAGTCTGACCATTTATATTGATAATTTCATGAACATCTCAGAAAGTTTGCAAGGTTATTATATGCTCAGGATTTCTGGGTAAGTATGACCTTCACAGAGCCATTAAGATAGCCAAGGACCATTACCGATCCAAACTAGCGATCCAGACAGACACTCAGCAACTATGGCAATGACTGAATGACATCACAGGTTTTAAAAAGAGACAGCAGACAATGGCATATCCCTCCCAGATCATCTCAATGCTTTCTATGCTCGCTTTGAGCAGAATTTTGGTGGAGAGGTAACATTTATTCCAACAAGTCCTGGTGAACCAATCCCAACCATCACTGCATCAGAGGTCAGATCAGTTTTCCTTCGTGTGAATCTAAGGAAAGCGATGGGACCAGATGGAGTACCAGGTCGTGCACTCAGAGCATGCGTAGATCAACTGGCACAGGTCTTCTCAGACATCTTCAAACTCTCCCTGCAGCAGGCCACTGTCCCTGCCTGTTTAAAGAGGGCCAACATCATCCCTGTGCCTAAGAAGGCTCATTCAGCATGTCTCAATGATTACCGCCCAGTGGCCCTAACTTTGGTGGTCATGAAGTGCTTTGAAAGGCTGGTCATGACATTAATCAACTCTAGCCTCCCCACTACTCTTGACCCACTCCAATTTACCTATTGGACCAACAGATCGACGTCAGATACTATATCACTTGTCCTTTAGCTCTCCCAAGAACATCTTGACACCAAGAACAGCTACGTAAGAATCCTACTCATTGATTACAGTTCAGCCTTCAACACTATTATTCCCTTGAGACTGATTACTAAACTTACTGACCTTGGACTAAGCCCCACTCTCTGCAACTGGATCCTCAGTTTCCTGACCCACAGGCCACAATCAGTGAAGATTGAGGACAATATTTCATCCTCACTAACACTCAACACTGGAGCCCCCCACGGGTGTGTACTCAGCCATCTACTATACTCACTGTATACCCATGATTGCGTTGTCAAATACCAGACTAATGCCATTTACAAGTTCGCTGATGACACCACCACAGTTGGTCAAATCTCAGATGGTGACGAAATAGACTACAAACAGGAGGTGGAAGACCTGAAAAAATGGTGCACTGATACCAACCTAGCTGTCAATGCCGGCAAAACCAAGGAACTCATTATCGACTTTCAGCGGAATGTTACTCATGCCCCCTTACACGATAATAGCACAGGGGTGGAACAAGTGGGGAGTGTTAAGCTCCTGGGAGTGGTCATCCACAACAAGCTTTCTTGAACCTTTTATGTGGATGCGCTGGTTACAAAGGCCCAACAATGTCTCTCCTTCCTCAGGCAGCTGAGAAAATTTGGCATGGCGGCGAATACCCTTACCAACTTTTATAGATGTACCATCGAGAACATTCTGTCTGGATGTATCACTACCTGGTACGGCAACTGTACCATTCAAGATCGGAGATGGTTACAGAGAGTGGTGAACTTGGCCTGGACAATCACAAAGACCAACCTCCCATCTATAGAATCCATCTACCGGACCCTGTTTCGAAACCAGCTGGTGCGTGTGTTCAGGCTTCTCCCTGATGGTAGAGTTTATAGAAAAGCATTGCCAGAATGGGATGGATCTTTAAGAATGCTGGTGGTCTTTCTTAAAGATCCATCCCACTCTGGCAATGCTTTTCTACAACCTCTACGATCGGGGAGAAGGTACAGAAGCCTGAACACATGCACCAGTTGGTTTCAAAATAATTTCTACCCTACTGTTATTAGAACACTGAATGGAATCACAAACTCTTAGCATTTGCCTCTACTTGTGTTTTGTTTTGCCACTGTTTACCTATTATTTACTTATCTACGCTATTTAGCACTGCTGCCTCGCAGCGCCAGAGACCCGGGTTCAATTCCCGCCTCAGGCGACTGACTGTGTGGAGTTTGCACATTCTCCCCGTATCTGCGTGGGTTTCCTCCGGGTGCTCCGGTTTCCTCCCACAGTCCAAAGATGTGCAGGTCAGGTGAATTGGCCATGTTAAATTGTCCGTAGTGTTAGGTAAGGGGTAAATGTAGGGGTATGGATGGGTTGCGCTTCGGCGGGTCGGTGTGGACTTGTTGGGCCGAAGGGCCTGTTTCCACACTGTAAAGTAATCTAATCTAATCTAATCTTAACTCTGTGATCTGCCTGTATTGCTCACAAGACAAAGCTTTTTACTGTGCCTTGGTATATGTGACAATAAATTCGATTCAATTCAATTCAATTCGATTCAAATGAGCATGGGGTTAGTGAAGGGGCCTGGCAAGTTCAGGGATATAAGAGATGGGATAGTAGACATGTGATGAGGGGTATGTGGTGAGTAAGTGAACTTGCAGGAAAGAGATGTGGGGAGCAGGTATAGAGTAAGCAGGTGGTGTAAGTAGACTGAGGGTTGAAGGGGATGAGGAGAAAGGGGGCACAGAGACTTGATGTGATGGGGGCGTGGAGATAAGGATGAGACATAGGGGCATGGCGTCCATTTCCCACACTTTGAAGGAATGTTTGGATATGAGACTCCCTTTTCAGTGACTGATTCTTATTGGTTAACTTGAAAACTCTGTAACCATTTCACTTCACCTACTTATCTTGGTTACTGATGCTAATTTTTTTTTTAAAAGTTACAAAATATCTGTATTCGCATTTTGTGTTGAGACGTTTTCGGAAGGACTTTGATATGGTCGTTCAATGGCCCCAACATAGTAAGTGTAGAAGCTGCAGGCATGCATCGGGTGTGATTTTATTTTGGAGGGTTTGTGACATCTATTGAGCGATCATGATGAAAAATATCATAACAACACAGTTGTTACTGCTATCAATCAATTCTTTTGTGAAATTTGATTGATTTTGTTGTCACAGATTCCAAGTGGTGCATTTACTTTCTGCATGTAACATTCAGAGTGAGTAATTTGCTCCTCCACTTATTTATTTAAGACTGGATTTATTCCATAACAGGTGCAATGCAGGAGATTGTCTCTTCCTGTGTCAGAATAGTGAACATCATGCTCTCTTATTTTTAGCTAATACAACCAGCACATAAAATGGAAACTTCTGTCAGCATTAATAATATCGTAATATGTATCTGAATGCACCACAGATCTTACACATAAAGTTTAAGTTGATAATACAGCATATAGCAAGGGGGTTGTTTTGCCTGTTAATGCATTGATTAAACAGTGTAATCACTTTATAATTGCTTACTAAAAGGAAAGCAAATTTCTTGTGGTCCCAGGAAAACACAAAGCAGACATGACACAACTTGCATAAAGAATATAATGCTTGTTTAGATACTTGGGCATATGAGGAGATGACAGGGACTATTTTCTCATTTTTATAGATTCTTGATATCTCCCATCCAACACTGCAATGCAAAAGAGGGCATGGTTTAACACTTTCCAACTATCTTGCACTCCAAGGGACCTATTAAATTCAAGATACTCCACATTTCTGAAGGAATCTGCTGTCAGAAATATGGAGGACTTTCTGAACAGTATAAAGTAGAAACTGAGTGTCAATATGCCTGCTATTGCCTTCCTTGGAAAAACCAGCTCAATACATTTACCCACTAAAAGATCAATCCATTGAAGTGGGCTAGAAGCATTTGCATTTCAATTCAGATCATAATAACTGCCGTAATATGAAGGTCCCATCTGCTTTAACGACTTTGCTCTTTTGTGCTATTCTATCTAATTGATTTCGGGCTGTTTAGCTCAATTGGTTGGATGGCAAGTTTGTGATGTTGAATGATGGTAACAATGCAGATTCAATTCTTGCACAGGCTGAGGTTACCATGAAGGTCCTGCCATCTCAATGTTGGCTTTCTCCTGAGGGATGGTGACTCTCAATTCAATCTCACTACCAGTCATCTCTCTCTGATGAGAGTGTTGGACTATAGTGACTTTACTTTTCCTATACGTGATTACTTGTCTCAGATAAAATTCAGATGTTTTTGTCTTGACCCATTCACATCATGCATCAATTTTGTATTTAAATAATGTGCCAAGTACAAATAAATGCAGAATCCAGGATCTGACTAATCATGAGAGAACTGCCCTCTAACTTCAGCTGCACTGTTTGATGCTCTGCTTGCATGTCCTGTTCTGAGTAGTATGACTGGAAATTAGAGAAAGAACGGACAACACTGAAGGGAGCCTGGCCCAAGTACAAAATCATTTCTGATATACCTTTTGTGTATTATGTTTTGTATACACAGATGCAATATCCTTTTGCAAATTATTTTATTAGCTTTTTAAATACTCAGTGATCATATTGATGTTACATTGCTTTAGAGATTGGCTCATGAGAAAGCTGAATGATGTTTATAAGACACTTAATGCTTTCAGATTATTATATATTTATTGTAAGTTGTAATGTTGTAAAAGAAAAGGTTATAAATCTTGATGATTTTATTTTAAAAACATCTGAATGATTTTAAATTAGATTTTAGAAGTGTGTAATGAAGATGATAATTGTTTAAAACAACTGTGGAACACACAACATCTCAAAATCAGTATTAATTTGGACATTGCTTCTTTCAGCACACACTCACAGAGTCATAGGGCTTTCATAGCACTGAATAGAGACTCTTTAGCCTATTATGTCTGCATTGATCGTCAAGACTTGACCTATTCTGATCTCATTTCTAGCATTTGGCCTATAGCCTTATATGCTATGCCATTTCAAGTGCTCATCTGAATACTTAAATGTCTTCAGGGTTCCTCCTCCATCACCCTTTTAAGTTCCAAATACTCAGCACCCTCTAGGTGAAAAACCTTTTTAAATTTCCTCGAATGGTCCCCACCTTTTCAGTTATTGACTGCTCTACTAAGGGAAAACATTACTCCCTATCTACCCTGTCCATACCCCTCAGAACATTGTACACCTTAACCAGATCCTCCCTCAGTCTTCTCTGCTGTAAAGAAGAAGACTCTAGCTTTCCGGACTAGGAAACATCCTGGTTCATCTGCTCTGCACCCGATATCTGGTCGGCATGGACAGAAGGGTCTGTTTCCATGCTGTACATCTCTATGACTCTATGACTCTAATATCCTTCCGATAGTGTGGTGACCAGAAATGCACACAATACTCCAGCTGTGGCCTAACTAACAATGTATACAATTCCATCAATTCCATCTTACTTGTGTATTCAATGCCTTGACTAATAAAGGCAAGAAATCCGTACACTTCCTTAACACCTTATCTACCTGTCCTGTTGCTTCCCAGAATCTATGGACATGCACACTGAGATCCCACTGATTCACTGTTTTACCTAGGATCCTGCCACTCAACATATGTTCTCTTGCCTTGTTGGTTCTCCCAAACACATCACCTCAAACTTTTCAGGGTTATGTTTCATTTGCCACTATACAGCCTATCTGATTAACCTGTCTGTATCGTTCTGTCATCAAAGGATTTCCCCCTTGCTATTTGTCACACAATCAATTTTGGTATCATCTGTGAAGTTACTGATCACACCTTGTACATATCATCTGTTTATTTAGGTCACATTGTTTAGCTCTCAGTTTGCTTGGTTAATTGCTGATGAGCAACAATTGGATATATTGAACACCGAATTCACTAAAACCTCTGCATGTCTTTCAACTTCATTCTTAGCAAATTCTGCATTCTGTATGGAGTAATTATCTTTCATTCCATGCAATATTTCACTTTTATGTCTATCAAATTCCACCTAGATTGTTCCATAAATGTTGGAGAAATAGGTGCACAAATTATACAGTACCCCGACCAGGGATTCAATTTTGTAATACATCCCGCTCTTACAATTGGACGGGTCTGGGTGGGCTACTCTTCAGAGGGTCGGTGTGGACATGTTGGGCCAGAGGTACTTCAGAAAGCCCTATAGGTACTTCAGAAAAAAACTGAAAGGCAGCCTCTAGTATCAAAAGTGTGAAGTAGGAGGATGACACCTCTGTACAATGTTGAAGGAGTATCACACCTATTGGAAGTACTGTCTTTCCGATATTACAGCACTTCAAAGTCATTTGTTTGACTGTAAAGAATTCTGAAATCTTCGGTGGTAATAAAAATAATAAATTATATAAATGGAAGTCTTTCTTTCTACCTTTTGAATTAGTCATAAGTCAAATTTTCTTCTTAGGTGAACATTAAAGACCCCATGGCGTTATTTTATAGAAACTAATTGGCTCACTGTCGCATTAGACCAAAATGTGGTGTTGATTTTTATGTTGAATGAGAGCTATTAGCACTATTGAGTAGGTGGGTGTCAGGAAGATTAGGTTGTTGTGGCAAAAGCAGCAATAGTAGTAGCAGTACCATGCAGTTCAAGATTGTTATCACCTTCTTATTCTTAACTCTTTCTTCATGGAATCACTCGCTCACAGACATGTTTACTTGGTCACTCACTCACTCACAAAGTCATTCACTACCTCACTCCAAGTCATTATTACATTGCATTTTATTTGGCTTTATGCACATTAGCTGCTGTTTCCTACCTGGTACAGAGATGATACCTTTTAACTGCTTCATTAGCTGAAAGATTAGATTCCCTATAGAATGGAAACAGGCCCTCTGGCCCAACAAGTCCACACCAACCCTCTGAAGAGTAGCCCACCCAGACCCATTCCCCTACTCTATATTTACCCCTGACTCATGCACCAAACACTCTGGGCAATTAAGCATTGCCAATTCACCTGATCTGCAAATCTTTGGATGGTGGGAGGAAACCCACACAGACACAGGGAGAATGTGCAAACTCCACATGTACTGTCACCCGAGGCAGGAATTGAACCCGGGTCCCTGGTGCTGTGAGGCTACAGTGCTAACCACTGAGTCACCGTGCCACCCAAAGGTTCTTTAGAATTTTCTAAGGTTATGAATATCTTCCTGTTTCGGAGTTCCTGGTACCCTGGCACTTGTTTTCCAGTAAATGAGGGAAGTAGAATTGTTTGGTACATCTCTACTGCATCCCAACTTTGCTGTGCCTGTCTTCTCCCCTTATGGTCTACTGAATTGGTACAGAATACATCAATCCTCATTTAGGGAGGCTTACATTAAACTTGTGGAAATGGGGGAAGTAGATTCCTCAGAACATTTTATTCAATTTACTTCTACAGAATGTGGAGGCGGGGATTACTGGTCAGGTCCAAAGCATCCAGTATATTAAGAGAGGCAGAGGGGTACAGAATCTTCTTCAGCAGCCTGAATGTGTGATCGTGTATGGCCCATCAGAAGGTGGCATTAACTTTTATCTTCACACCAGCAGTTTGGAAATGGCCATGAAATTCCCTCTGAGGTCTTTGGCTAGAAATTATTTTTCCAATGTCCAGAAGATGAATCCCAGATTCTTTCTTCAGCATTTAGCTGACCTTAAGGACAGAAATTCAACTATTGTTTTATCCATTCATATGGTCATTTACCTTTTAAGTAACACATTCTTTTAATTATGCTACGCAATGCCTTTTAAGATATACTGATTTCCACTGCTTCCAGTTCACTTCAACTCTCCACCCATTGCAATTCCTGACCAATTAGATCAATATAAAGTAGTCTTGCCCTTCATTGATCTGTTTAGTGACCCACTGCACTCCATTCTCCACACTTCAGAATCAGGAGTTTAAAATTATATCTAAAATATCTATCATCACCAATTGAGTCACCATTTAAATGTACTCTGCCTAAAGGTGTGGAAACACAATAGAATTTAACACGTGGATTACAGTATAATTTTGGTATTAGCGTACCTTGTTTGGCTGATATAATATATTACCTTATTATTCCCATATCTTTTTGTTACTGTCTCCATCAAGTTTTGTATTTTGCTTAGTTTCTTTCATTGTTGTATATAGATATTGTAATTGAAAGTCAAGTACAGCGAGCTGTCACAACAAGATTATGTGACATCAAGAATGGATTAGACAAAGTTGTTCCCTGTAGTGTGTTCTTACAATATCAGTTTCATTCAATGCAGGGTGTAAAAGTAATTCTTCAGGATTCAGTATTCAGAATTTGTTTAAGATTTGCTCTGCAGCATGGTAAAATGTTAATACTTTTACTTTGGGTAATTGCCATCCACTTCCGAGTACTAGAAGCTGTGACAGACTGCTTGATTACGGAATGTAATTATCTCTTCTGCTTAAAATATTCACTGCAGATTTGCAGTACTGGCAGCTGCCAAGATAAATTTGACTTGGTCTTCTCAAAGTTGCAATACTTACATGTGAAAACAAAGAATAAAATAAGTTGAACCATTTAGTCTTTGTAGAAAAATAGATGAATCCAATACTTAGGGATTCAGTTGGGGACTGAACCATGCCTGATTTTTGTGTGGTGAAAATGCCCTGAAAACATGAATTCAAAAGTCCTTCCCTGAACCCAGTACAATCATAGAACCCCTGCAGTGTGGATAGATGCTATCCAGCCCATCAAGTCTGCACTGACCCCCCCTTGAAGAGTATTCCACCTAGACCTAGCCCATTCCCTGTAATACCACATTTACATGGCTAACCCATCTAGCCTGCACATCCCTGGACACTACAGGACTATTTACCATGGCCAATCCACTTAACCTGCACATCTTTGGACTGTGGGAGGAAGCCAGAGCATTTGGCGAAAACCCACTGACACACAGAGAGAACGTACAAGCTTCACACAGACAGCCTCCAAGCCTGGAATTGAACTCGGGTCCCTAGCACTGTGAGACAGCAGTGCCAGTCATTATGCCACCATGCCTCCCCAAATGGCCAGTACCTGCTACATGTAAAATTACAGTTCCCTTCAGTTGGGACTAATATTTGCTCATATAATTTCTAGAACTCAATTTGTGTACTTTGAACTTTATAGGAGACAATCGAAATTTCGAAGACTTTTTTAGAGAGGCAAAGTGCCCTTTTGGATGTGGTCATTGGTCTAAGTCAGTTCTCAATTGAAAGGTGTCCTTTAGGGGAGGTCAAGTGTCCTTCACAAAGACTGTCTGCATTGTTAAAAACTGAAGGTCATCATTGTATAATTGGTTCAGTATGACTGACTTCACAACTTATCTTTGTCATTGTGGATTCATGACAGTACACAATTTGATTGATAACTCCAAATGCTTCTAAAGTTGATCTGAAAAGGGACTACAAGAGATTAAGTACTCAAAGGAAGTTAAATGTAATGATTTGCTTTTTAATCACAGATGTTGCCTTCTGAATTGGGTATTAATCAATAGACAGGTAAGAACTTTATTGAATTTCACCATGGATTCTGAGGTCTACTCATGATGGAAACTTTGACAAAAGTTGGCACTAAGTTGTCACAGGGTTATAAAATACCAAGAGAATACATAGACGGACAATGATTAAAGTTCAGTTAAGCAGCTCAACACTATCTAGAACAAAACATTCCACTTGATTGGCACCACTCCATCACATCCAACACTCAGTCCCTTCACCATTGATGCATATTACAGCACAGCGTGCCATCTACAAGATGCACTCTAGTACCTTATAAAATCTTTTTCAAACAGCAACCTCCAATCCTTATCCTCCACCACCTAGAAGGACAGGGAGACAGATGCATGGGAATGCAACATTTGCAAGTTCTCCAAGCTACATACCATTCTAACTTAGAACTAAGTTATTAGTCCTTGGAACTAGTCCTTCACTGTCACTGGATTAACATTCTGGATTTCCCATCCTAATAGTACTGTGAATGCATCTACACCCCAAGGATGGCAGTGATTCAAGGAGGCATCTCATGATGATCTTCTCCAGGAGGGGATGAGGAACTTTAGGGTTGGTAGGGAACAAAGGTTCGTATGGCATGTAAGAAGGGTATGTGGCAATGCTGCTCCTTCAACAAGGTTATGTTGTCCTTGGTCTTTTTCAAAAGGGGTTGTAAAAATCAGAGGTTCTGATTTGTCTGGGATTAGGCCACTTCGATTATGGCTAACAGATATTGCTCAAGATAACAATCAGGAAAAAGGACTTTTAGGTTTGGTTTATACTTTAAAACACTTGTACAACGAAAGGTGAGTATCCAGTTCAGGGATTTTTCTGGTTTGGTTTAATTTTAGCTGGGACCCCCAAGAAGGTGCTGGGAAAAAAGTGGTTCCAATTTCAGTCAATGATCCCTGGCTGATCCTCTCTGCAGTATCTCTCTCCTGTAAGAACCTGTATTTGAATTTACCTTTTTGTCACGGGGTGTGTTTATGGGATGTTGCGGGAAATCGGCTCTTTGTTAAGTTGCGGGGAAGATCGTGTTGGCCCAGTTTTTAAATAACTGTTATTCTAAAAATCTGTTTTCTTTTGCTTGCGTTTCGTTTGGTAGTCTGTAAATAAATTCTGTTTTGTTTAAAACTAAGTGGTTTGACTAGCTTCATCACTCCTGGAATATCCACCTTTTATCTGCTTTTAGATCTTTTATCTGATTTTAGGTCTTTTTCTTTATAAGTCTAAGATCACCAAGGCTGACCCTCCACACAGCCTGCATCTGTATCCAACAGCCCACGCTGCTAACACCTCTGTCTCTCCCCCCAAGGGCACTGAGGCTAATTTCAATGTTCTATTTTTATCTTTCTGAAATTTGCACAGTGAGCATAAACTGGGGATTGAATATGAAATTCTCACCCACATAGTATGGATTAATTATGGACTGTTCTGATGATCTATCAGATTAGGATGGAACAGTTCCTTCCCTTGTGCAGTCACAAATGCAGAGCATTATGGAAAGATTTAAAAGAAATTGCACATTATTTGTAAAACCACACGGATTCTGCAATGATGATCATGTGATGAGTTTTCATGTGATGTGAATCAAGAGCCACAGTTCACTTGGAACCAATTATATAATGAAGTGAAGAATAAGTTTCAGGTGTCAATGAAAAGATGAATGACCAGGAGTTTTGCTGTAGCATTCCCATGGCCTGGATCTGAGATAGTCAGATTAAGCAGCCAATGTATGTATCAGCACATGATGTAGGAGGAAGGATCTCAAAGCTTTGCTCTACTCACATGCTCCTTCAGAAATCTCATGCTTTTATTTCCCTCGTACTAACTATGCTTTTGTGTACAGAATAATATTTGATTACATTTCAACAAAGCTTCTCTTTAGGTTATACTAGAACTGTGTCACATTGCACTTTCTTTTTAATTCTTTGTCTTCCTGTATTGAAAATTTAGGTATGGTGTAATTTGTGAGCTATCTGTATTTTTGCATAGGCTACATCAGAGGCCCAGATTTGGAATGTGTATTAAATATTTGAGTTGCTTTAGATATAGTGACCCCACTTGCAGATTTTCTACCTCATGATGGAGGTTTTTACTCTCACTGAAGTCCTTTGTTATGTTTTGATTGTATTGCAACATTGTACTTGAACCTACTTACCTTCCAGAAGATGGACTGATTAATATTGCCATAGAGCCAATTATAAACCAGTAAGCTGGTAGAGCATGTTCATACTATTTGACAGAAAATAATATAATATTCAATATTTTTCTATACTCAGTTGTTGCAACATGCTAAGCTTCAGTTTTACAAATCCCTGTTCACTGGGTTGAGTAACAAGGCAGGCTATTTCATGGTTTTTTTCAGCTGGCTCAGGAAGTGAAAAAAATTGACCTCTGACCTTCTACACCTATATTTTAAGAACTGGCTGGATAAGATTAAGAAACTGACTTCCTTAGCAAGCACCTCTCACTGAAATGATTGAAGCCATTGCAATATTGCGTAGTTGAATATAACTAAAATTCATTAACAAAGCCTAGGGTGCCACATTGCTGTTGTATGTTTAAAAAGCATTTGATGTGGTCAAACTGGAATTCATTGTATTGTTAAAGTTAAAATTATAAAGTTAAAATAGAGAGTAATGCCTTAACTCAGTTCTTAATTTTCTTTTCAGTACGTGATCGAGTCAGGTCAAAAATGGAACGTGACATATTGGCTGAAGTCAATCATCCTTTCATAGTAAAATTGCACTATGGTAAGTTATTTGAGCTTTCCTTTCAAATTTGTCAGTATAACTGATTCCAGGATTCCCAACATCAATGTGAAAATGAGAAAATAGGTTTTTAAAATGCCTAAGTTGGGTAAGCTAAAGGTTTTCTTTTAAAAACTGTTGGATCTAGATTTTATTTACCTTTATTTACCTTTCTTTCAACTGCAAATATGCATTGAGGTGATACCTTCATCAATTTGACCTCCTTAATTCCTAAACTGCACTTCTTCATCAGCTGAATGCATTATTGTTAAATTTAATTAATTCCTGTTGTTGGAATGTTATACAAATTAATTTTCACCATTGAGTTATACTTTCTACATATTCATCACTTTAGCTAAAAGATCCAGATGAAAATTTTAAACTGAGTTCAGAGCTTTCATGACAGGAGCTGACATTGGGAACTGGGGACTAATTTGCACTCAGCTTGATTCCTTATCCATTAATTGAACACATGTTGCATCATATGATGATGAATTGCATATAGTAATCTACTCACCAGAAATTCCAACGCTCCTTTCTCTGCATTACTCCCTAACTAAGCATATTTTCAGAGAAGGCAAGATGCCAGGTAAATACTGCAAGATACTAAATACGAAACTCAAGCTGTTTTAACTTCCAGACTTCATTAGGATTCGGCAGGCTTATCTTCTGCAAAAAATTGGCACAAGTATCAGTTTGAACCAGTGGACTGGAGCTCAGCTCTGCTGAGGATGAAAGAAAATTGTCTTGGTCTTGCGTTAGTACTCAAATAGAGTTTGGAAGGGAATATTTGTACAAGAAGGACTTTTCAGCATTTTATACCATATTTTATTCATTCATGGATGTTGTCATAAATAGAAAACTGTTTGTGTTTATATTTTAACATAATCAGAAACATACATGCTTTCTTTATCTTTTAGCTTTTGTTACAATCAATGAAGGTCAAGTTTTTTGAAATACTCACTGATTAATATTATTGTCTTTTTACTGTTTCACTGATGTACAGAAAGATTTTCCTCTTTGTCCACCCTTCATGGAAATGTAGAAGCAGTAAGATTGTGGCTGATCCTATATCACAATACAATACTCCCACCTTCTCCCAATACCCCTTGATATCTTTAAAATCTAGAAATGTATCTATCTCCTGAATGTATTCAGTGACTTGGCCTCCACAGTCTTTTGTTGTAGAGAATTGCACAGGTTTACTATCCTTTGAATGAAGAAACATTTCCTCATCTCAATATAAAATGGTCTACACCATATCCTGAGACTATGACTTGGTTTCAAGATTCCCCAATCAGGGAGTCCTCCCACTATTTAATCTGTCCAACTTGTTAAGGTTTTATATGTTTCAATCAGATCACCTCTCACCCTTCTAAATTCTATTGAATGCAGGCTCAGTTGAACGAATCTCTCCTCATAGGACAGTCCTGCCATTTCTGGTAATGGCCTGGTAAACTGCCAGTGCAATCCCTTTAATGGTAAGTTTCTTAGGTAGGGTGACCAAAGCTGCATGCATTATCCAAAGTATGGTCCCACTAAGGCCTGATATAACTGCACTAAGACATCCCTATTTCTGAATTTGAATCCTTTTGTAATTAAGGCGAATATACTGTTTGCTTTCCTAATTGCTTGATTGCATAAGGACACCCAGATTCCTTTGGATATCCACACTTCCCAATGTATGACCATTTAAATAATATTCTTCTTTACAGTTTTTCGCTCTAGCATGTATAACTTCAGTTTTAGCCACATTGTACAGCGTATGCCATGTATTTGCACATTCATCCCACTTGTCCAAATCACCTTGAAACTTCCTTGCCTCCTCGTCACAACTCACAATCCTACCAGTTTTGTGTCATCAGCAAACTTGGAAATGTTTAATCGGGTTCCCTCTTCAAGGAAATTTATATACACATTGTAAATAGCAAATAGTAAATAAATATTGTAAAAATTGTAAAAAGCACTAGTCCTTGCCATAGCCCACTAGCTACTGCCTGCACTTGGAAAAAACACATGTATTCCCACATCCTGTTTTCCATCTGTCAGCCAATTCTTGATCCAAGTCAGTATATTACTGTCTATCTCATGTGCTTTAACTTTGCCCACTAACCGCTTGTGAGAGACCATCTGAAAAGCCTTCTGAAAATTAAATACATCATGTCCACTGGTTCTCCCTTATCTACTGTCTATACTCGAGTAATAGAATTTTTTAGACAATGTTTTAAAGATTAAATTGATGGGTTTGACTATTACATGGGGCTGAAATTCATACTGAAGAAAACAGAACGAATTACTGTAATTCTGGAGGCCTGGAGTGAAATGTGTCAGCAGACACACTGGAACACCCGGAGCAGATCACATCAGTGGCTCAATGGAAGAAAAGGAGCGGGGCACACAACAGCTGACGCACTAGAAGACCCAGAGTGGAGCGCAACAGCCAGCACAATGATTCACAATTATTGATCTATTATCTGTGAAGAACTAGGGTTATCCTTGACATGCGATAAATGAAAAATTCCAGATTGTTTGGCCAAAAACAGGAGGTTGATTCTTACATGAGATCGACTATTACTCGAATATGTACAGTATTCCACAAGTTAGAATTTTAAAAAATCCACTCGTGGAATATGGGTGTCACAGCCTGGGCCAGTATTTATTGCTTATCCCTAATTGACATAGAGAAAGTGGTGGTGAGCTGCTTTCTTGAACCGCTGCTGTCCATGTTGTCTCGGTAGACTCACAATGTCATGAGGAAGGAATTTCAGAATTTCGACCTAACAACACTGAAGAAGTAGTGATATATTTCAGGGTGGTGAATAGCTTGTAGAGGTGGTGGGGATCACATATATTTGCTGCTTTTGTCCTTTTAGATAATCATGGATTTGTAAGTGCTATCTAAGGATCTTTGATAAAGTGGTGTTGGTGTTTGGTGGATTCTCAACAACACCAGTTGATTTGTTAGCGATAGTTTGCTTTTCATAAACCCATGGCTTTGATAATAGACTCCAGCAATTCCCCCACTTTGCCTCTTTTTTTCTTGAAATTTCCTATTTGCATCTAAGACTATCATAAATTTTGTTTGTAAACCATTGTTGAAAAGCATTTCCTTATTTAGTTTTGCACTAGATAGGGGTGAATAATTATTATTTATGCATGTATTCTTTAAATATTAACTATTGCCTACTCACCATCAACCCCTTCAGTAAGTTTCTCTACTCCATCCTTGCCAATGTGCACTTCATGGCCTCACAGTTTCCTTTATTTAGATTTATCTGCTGCATGAGCCATAGCTTCATTCAGCACAGAAACAAATCCTTTGTCCAATTTGTCCGCTCTGAACAGACATTCCAATCTGACCTAATCCCATTTGCCAGCATTTACCCCATATCACACTCAACCTTTCCTATTCATACACCCATCCAGATACTTTTTAAATGTTACAATTGTATCTGCCTCCACTACGTCCTCCGGCAGCTCATTCCATTCGAACACCACTTTCTGCATGAAGAAGTTACCCCTCTGGTCCTTTTAAAATCTTTCCCCTCTCACCTTAAACCTACATCCTCCAACTTTGGAATCCCCCACCTTTGGAAAAAGACTTTGGCTACTCACTGTATCCTTGTGCCTCATGATTTTATAAATCTCTATAAGGTCACCCCTCAGCCTCTGATATTCCAAGGAAAAAAGTCCCAGTTTATTCAGCCTCTCCCTATAATTCAAACTGTCCCGTTCCAGCAACATCCTTGTAAATCTTTTCTGCACACTCTCAAGTTTAACAACATCTTTCCAGAGAAGGGCAATCAGATTGTGCACAGTATTCTAAAAGTGGCCTCATCAATGTCCGTACATCCTAACTCCTAGACTCGATATTCTAATCAATGAAAGTGAGTGTGCCAATCGGTACCATCACCACCCTGTCTGCCTGCAACTTCACTTTCAAGGAACTATGTATCTACATCCCTCGGTCTCTTTGTTCAGCAACACTCCCCAGGCCCTATCATTAACTGTATACGTCCTGCCCTGGTTTGCCTTACCAAAATGTAATACCTCAGTATTCTAAATTAAACTCCATCTGCCACTCCTCAGCCCATTGGCCCATCTGATCAAGATCACCTTGTACTCTAAGATAACACTGTCAACTACAGCACCTATTTTGGTGTCATCTGCAAACTTACTAACCATGCCTCCTATATTCACATCCAAATCTTTTGTATAAATGGTGAAAGACAATGGACCCAGCAACAATCCTTGTGGCATCTGGGCAGGACCAGGGCCAATGCTGCAGAAATATGAAAATCTCCCTCCTACACCATTTCCCCAGCCATGTATTCATCTGGTATTCCCCGTGTTTTTTTTTGTGTGGAATTTTTTCTCACCTTAGTTCCAAGGAAATGAGCCATTTCTTTTCTTTGGTTATATTCTCTCCACATTTTTTTTGCCTGTTTTCTTAATTTCTTCCTGAATTTATTGCTTTATCATGTAGTTGTTTCTATGTTTTAAAAGTTTATGAATCAAATTATGAAATCAGGTAAGATACTTGATTCCCTTTTGTCTCACCTGCAGCATTCCAGACTGAAGGAAAATTGTATCTGATTTTAGATTTCCTAAGAGGCGGTGATCTTTTCACAAGACTATCCAAAGAGGTATGTCAACAAAAATATTATTGACTGTTATTACAAGAGAAAATCCTTATTAGTGTCAAGATTCAATTCTATCTCCGGTCCAGAAAGCTGAATGTCCATTAGTCATTTAGCAGGGTTTCCAAATTCTAGCAAATATCCAGTTTTGTTTAGAGATACATGGCTACTTACTTTTGTGAAAGTTGCAATCTATTATTGTTATTTAGAAATTTCGAAACCTGATAGAATTTTCTCTAATGTCTTAAACCGCAAAGAATTGTTGCATTTGACCATTATAATGCAGTCTTACCACTTTCTTGATTTGAAAGCAATATATGTGGTATATATGTTGAGTGTCACATTGCTCATGTGGGAAATCAGAAAGAGGGGCATCAGATCCGCAACAAATAAACGAGTTAATTAAAATGGAGAGGCATCTGAAGCCACATGAATTTGACTTTCAACAATTATGTGGTTGATTTTTCCCATTAATCTACAGTGAGCTGTGCTGATTGAGAGGGCCAGATTAGTAAAAACATCCTATTCCCCTTCCAATGATAGAACATACAACAGTGCAGCACAGTACAGACCCTTCAGTCCTCAATGTTGTGCTGACCTTTTATCCTTACATACCCCTCATTTTACTATCATCCATGTGCCTATCCAAGAGTCACTTAAATTTCCCTAATGTCACTGACTCTACTACCACTGCTGGCAGTGCATTCCACACACCAACCACACTCTGTAAAGAACCAACCTCTGAAACCCCCCTTCCCCCCCCCCCCCCCCCGAAACCTTCCTCCAAACACCTTAAAATTATGCCCCCTGTGATAGCCATTTCTGCCCTGGGAAAAGGTCTCTGACTATTCACTCTATCTATGCCTCTCAACATTTTATACACCTCTATCAAGGCACCTCTCACCCTTCTTCACTCCAATGAGAAAAGCATTAACTCCCCCAACCTTTCTCGAACAAGAGAATAACATTTTCCACCCACCAATCATCTGGCACTGCAGGACAGTGAGATTGCAAAGATTATCGCCAAATATGCAGCAATCTCTTCCCTCACTTCCTGTAGTAGTTTTGGGTATATCCCATCTGGCCCAGGGGACATATATATTCGAACGTTTTTCAAAATTTTCAACACATCTTCCTTCTTAACATCAATGTTTTAATTGATCTGAAGGACTGCATTCTCTTTCTGAATGTCTGTCATGTTAAATATCTTACACTGTGCTCAGGTTTTATAAAGCATTTGATCATTTGAGAAACATGAAATCCTTCGTGTGTAAAACAGTCAGTTAATCATTAATTCCTTTACATTCTTCCGGCAGGTGATGTTTACAGAAGAAGATGTCAAATTCTATCTAGCTGAGCTGGCCTTGGCTTTAGACCACCTGCATGGCCTTGGGATCATTTACAGGGACTTGAAACCAGAAAAGTAAGAACTGTTTCTTTCACTCATTAAGACAAAATAACATTCATGAGATTATTCCTAGGAGCTGTACCTACATCTTTCTTGAAAGTTTTCAATGTTTTGGTCTCAAGAGTTCTTGTGGTGGGAATTTAACAGTCTCACTACTCTCTGGATGGAATGGCTTCCCCTCATCTCTGTCCTAGGTGGCCTATCCATTATTCCTACACTGTGATCCCTCGTTCTGGGTTCCTAGTCATTGAAAACATCCTTCCTGCATCTTCTTGTTTAAAGCTCTTAGCTTATCACTTTAAATGTGCATAACCATTACTGCTTCAATCTATTTCAAAATACTGCAGGCAGGCCACATTTGTAAAGTTAGGTCTATATGCAACATAGCTTACAACGACATAGTACCTTTACACTTCTGTGAATACTTTTGTACATTAGTCATACAAAAATTGTCACCAGGTCAAAGAAAGTGTTAAGAGGACTGACTAAATCTGCTTCAAAGTAGTAGCCTTTTGAAAGAGGGTCTGGGTGGGAGATTTAAGAGTCAGAGTCGAAAAGTATGGCGCTGGAAAAGCACAGCAGGTCAGGCAGCACTCAAGGAGCAAGGGAGTCAATGTTTTGGGCATAAGCCCTTCATCAGGAATTTGGGATGCAACAGACTGAGAAATAAAAAGGAGAGTGGGACTGGGGATGGAAGATAGTTGGGATGGCGATAGATGGAAGCTTGGTTACAGAAGACAGAGTAATTGTGGGAGTATTTTTCTGACTGGAGGACTGTGACCAGTGGTGTTCCACAAAGTTCAATTCTGGGATCTCTGTGTTTACAATATATATCAATGATTTGGATGTAAAAGCGGGTGGTCTAATTAGTAAGTTTGCAGATAACATGAAAATTGGTGGAGTTGCAGACAGTGAAGTTTTCCAAAGGATATAGCAGGATATAAATCAGTTGGAAAGTTGCACAGAGAAATGGCAAATGGTGTTAATCTGGATATGATGTGATAAATTTTAGGAGCTTTGATATACAGAGACTTCTTTGGGTTCAAGTCCATAGCTCCCTAAAAGTGACAACACAAGTGTGTAAGTTGGTAAAGAAGGCATATGGCATGCCTTCAGTGACTTGAGTATGATAATTGGAAAATCATGATGCAATTACCTTAAATTTTAATTTGGCCACATTTGGAGTATTGTGTGCAGTTCCGGTCACCAACTATAGGAATGATGTGAAGGCTTTGGAGAGGGTGCAAAAGAGGTTGCCAGATGTTACCTGGATTGGAGTGTTTTAGAGATAAACTTGGTTTGTTTTCACTGGAGCACCAGAGGCTGAGGGGTGACCTGACAGAGGTGTATAAAGTTATGCGAGACACGGATGTCACATACAAGGGGACATACATTTAATGTGACATTGGAAAAGTTTAAAGGATATGTGTGAGGCAAGTCTTTTACAGAGAGGATGGTAGGTGCAAGAAATGTGCTACCAGCGCATGTAGTCAAATCAAGTACAATAACAATGTTTAAGAGGCATGTAAACAGATAGATGAGTAGGCAGGAGATAGAGGAATATGAACCATGTGCAGGCAGATGGGATTAGTTTAGAATGTCATCACAGTTGGTGCAGACAACATGGCAGAAGGGCCTATCCATGTGCTAGACTGGTCTATGTTCTGTGATGAATGTTAAACTGAAATGAAAATGCTACTGCCCAAAACTGACCCAGAGTTAAAATCAGTGCATGTGTATTTCATTCCTGAAGGTTATATCAAAACTCTTCATGGCTGGTGAAATTAGTTTTGAGGTTATTGATTTGTAAGCAAACAGAAAAAATAAATGCACAGCAGGATGATACAACAAATAATCAATAATACCAACAGGGTGATGACAAGTTACAACCACAGCCCTGTACTCCAATTATTTATATAATCATGTCCATCTGAAAAGGCAGACAAAACTTCAGTTTAATGACTAGCCCAAAAGACAAATTTTGACAATTTGTTCAACATCTTGATAGTTACCATTGATCAGAAACAGAACAAGCCAGTTAAATACTGTTGGTACAAGAATAAGAGAGCAGCTAAGGATCCTGCAGTGAGTAACTCCCCTCCACTCTCCCCAAATCCTGTTCAGCATCTACAAGTCACAAGTCAGGAGTTTTATTGAATACTCCTCACTTGCCTGGATGAGTATAACTCCAACAGCATTCAAGAAGCTGAACATTCAAGGAAAAAGCAATCTCCTTGATTGGCACCCCATCCATCACTTTCAACAGCACCCTTTTCATCAGTAATGCACAGGGGCAATACATACCACCTATAAGATGTACTGCAGTAACTCATCAAGACTCCTCTGCCTGTGGCCAATGAGTGAATGTCACAAATGGGGTGATGCCAGAATGTGATGTTTGGGTAATGAGTGGATTTTGGGAAGATAGTATAAGAAAACTTATGGGTTTCATAGAGATGCTTTTCAGAGAAAAACCCTCCATGAAACTTGTCAAAAATGACACTCGGTTGATTTCTGGTAAGACTCAGTCCAATATCGCTACTCTTTCACTGTCACTGGGCTAAAATCATGAAACTCCCTTCCTAACGGCACTATTGCTATATCTACACCCGAAGGACCCTAATAGTTCAAGAAAATGGCTCAGCATCATTTTCTCAATGACAGTTGGGAATGTGCAAAAAAAAAACACCCACATCCTGAGAATGAATAAACTAAAGTTTTAAACCTTTACATGTTGGGTTCAGTCTAAAATACATGTTCATATTCTGGAGAGGAGTTTGCATCCACAAACTTCTAAACTAGAGCTGACAGCTCACCCACTGAGCCAAGCTAACAATTAAATAAGCATTTGCCAAATTGGGATGATTTTTGTCCTGAGAAATTGAAGGGATTTGAGGTTTCAACTTACTCACAATCACAGCATATAATCTAAAATGTCTTTATCCACCCTCGGTAGTAAATTATCCACATTTTAAAAGTGTGATAGATGTTGAAAATTCAGAGTCACTGAACCATCATTTGATTGGATGTATTGAAAGAAGATATTAATTATAACTCTTGGCATCTTCTGTCTAGCATCACTAATGAACACAGAGTTAATCTTGTCTGGAAGGATTTCTGCAAATTTTTAGTCTAGAGTTACATTCAATTACACTTTACCTAAATTTGAAGTCCAGAATTCACCATAACCCTTCTTTTTAGGTTTAATGTCATTGCGAGCATACAAGAGACACAGAGCTAGATGATTGGTGGATTTAGGGAAGTGATTACACAGCGGGAGAGATAATAAGATAGTTCAGAAGTTACTTGTAGCTAATCCTCTCTCAGACAGATACTCAGTTTTGGGCACTGTTGAAAAGGATGGCCTCTCAGAGGAAAAGAGAAGAGGCAGTCAGATCTTGAACTGTAAGAATGAATCTTAAGTTAGATGGATTTGTCAAAATTTAAAAGAACAATTGTATCGAAACTCTCCTGTCAGGGGATTCTGCAGCAGTGAGTGAGAATCTAGGATAGTATGTTGCTTTCCTGGTACCAGGATTAAGGAAATCTCAATATATTTGAAGCACGCTGTTGAAGGGGAGTGTGAGAAGCCAGAAGTTATTATACACATTTGTATGAATGACATGGTTAAGGAAAAGATTATGACTTCATGGAGTAAATATAAGAGGTGAGGTCGAAGACTAAAAAACAGATCCTCAAAAGTAGTTTTCTCTGGTTTATTCCTGGTGCCAAGCTCAAATGAAGGAAAGAATAAAAGGAGAAAGGAGATAAATCAATGACTAAGGGGTTGATGTAATGTTCAGACATTCAGATTCTTGGATCATTGGGATCCTTCTGGGGCAGAAAATTCCTGTTCAAAAAGAATGGGTTTCACTTGTACTGAAAAATGACCAATATTCTAGTGGAGAGATTTGCTACTTCTATTAAGGGAGACTGTAAAGTATTGGGGTGGGGGAGGGTGGTAGCTGAAGTGGCAGATTAAACAGAAAGATAGATGAGGACAGGTCTGAATCTGTAATGAACAAAGTAATTAGAAAAGACAGCCACGAACAAGTCAGAGAATGAAGTAACTCTGAAGAATTAAGTTGCATTTACTTCAATGCAAGGAGTCTTATAGGTAAGGCTGATGAACTCAGGGCATGTTTGAGAACTTGGGGTTAGGATGTCATAGCCATTACATGAAATTGGCTGAGGGATGGGTAGAACTGGCAGCTCAATGTTCCAGGTTTCAGAAGGTTAGAAAGGTAGGAAAAAGAGGAGGGGGAGTGGCATTTTTGTTAAGAAAACATTACTGCTGTAGCTAGAGAAGTCCTTTCTGAAAAATCTTTTTTGCCACCTCAAGAAACCTGTGCCTACACCTCCCCTCTCACCTCCGTCCAAGGCCCCAAAGGAGCAGAGTTTTATCTGCACTTCCACATGTCATTTACTGTTTCCGTTGCTCCTGATGCGGTCTCTCCTACATTGGGGAGACAGGATGCCGTCTTGCAGAATGCTTCAGAGAACATCACCACCGGGGCACACGCATGAAATAACCCCAATGCCCGATGACCAAGCACCGAAATGTCGATTTTACTGCTCCTCGGATGCTGCCTGAACTGCTGTACTCTTCCAGAACCACTAATCCAGAATCTTGTTTCCAGCATCTGCAGTCATTGTTTTTACCTAGTTGATTTTAACCCTACTGCGAATCCTCTTGCAAGGATGCCTGCCTTGAAGAAGATTTCCTCCTCTGTCTACAAGAATCTCAGGGAGTCCCTCTCCCACTGCAACTTCCAGGTCATTTCCTCTGCCCTGGAGCTTTTCAACCATGTCCTGAAACAAACTTGATGCTACTTTGTCCCCACCCCCACCCTCCTCTAGCTTATCTCTCCAAGTTTCAGGCTCTCTGCCTTTATTCCTGATGAAGGGCTTTTGCCCGAAACATCGATTTTACTGCTCCTCGGATGCTGCCTGAACCGCTGTGCTCTTCCAACACAACTAATCCAGAACTTTAATTTCCCTCCCACTCCGTCAAAGACATGCAAGTCCTGGGCGTCCTCCACTGCCAAACCCCAACCACCTGACGCCTGGAGGAAGCATGCTTGGGACCCTCCAATCACTCGAGATTAATGTGTTTTTGACCAGTTTCCTCATTTTCCCTCCCCCCACCTTATCCCAGATCAAACCTTCCGACTCAGCATTGACCTCTTGATCTTTCCTACCTATCCATCTTCCTTCTTACCTATCTGCTTCATCCTCCTCTCCAACCTATCACCATTACCTCCACTTTCATTTACCTATCACATTCTCAGTTGCCTTTCCCCCAGCCCCACCCCCCCTCCCATTTATCTCTCAGCCCCCGGCTCACCAGTCTCATTTCTGATGAAGGGCATATGCCCGAAACATCGATTCTCCTACTCCTTGGATGTTGCCTGATCTGCTGTAGTTATCCCGAACCTCACTCTCTTTTCTGAAAAATTGCCCAATGAAACTATATTGGTTGAAATTAGAAACAAGAAATGAATAATCACCTCGATGGGATTGTAATGTAGATCCCCCCAATAATCAGTGGCAAATTGAGGAACAAATGTATAAAGAGACCTCAAATAGATATGAGTAATAAATATAATAGTGAATGATTTAAATTTCCAAACATTGACTGGGGCTACTATTGAGTTAAAGGTTTGGATGGTGAAGAATTTGGTGAATATTTGCAAGAAAATTTTCTTTATCACTATATAAATGTTCCTACTAGAGAAGGAGCAAACATTGAGCCTCTTGGGTAACAAGTCAGAGCAAATGACTGAAGTGATTGTAAGGGAACACTTGGTGTCCAGTGATCATAGTTCTATTTGATGGAAATGTGTTGAGGAAACAATTCATTCAGCTGGACAAAAGTATTCCAGTTTCTCACAAACAGTGCCTTTATTACTTACAATGCAAGGGAATCAAGCTTAAATGGACAACAGTCACCCTTGCCCAGAGAGACTACCTTGCGACTCTTACAATTGTATTTTTATAGAAATCCACATCAATCATGTATCAGTTCTTTCCTATTAACCAATTGCATATTGATTGTCAGCCTTGGTAACATAATCAATTATCACATTAAGCTTTGGGTACGTTACACTTAGCATTTGATCATTTACCTCAAACTTCTGCAGCACAGGGTGAATGTGGTTCAGCTTCTAGTTTGCTTGCTGAACTGGGATAAGTTGTGATTAGTTAGCTTAGCTCAGGTACGCGCCTGACTACATGTTTTGTTTCTTTTCTTAAGTGGAACCAGCTCTGACTAACCCTACCTTGTCAATGTATTTAGCTGCACATTTTACTGTCCCTATTCCTGAATAGCCCAGGTGATATACTTTTTTATGCTCTGGCCCTGTTGTTAACCATTTCCACAAAAGGATAAGCCTTCCATAAAGGTTGAAGTTTTTAATTGAGGAAGGCACCCTTTAATTGTATGAGACTAGAACTTTCAAAAGTTGATTTGGGTAGACTGTTCATAGGTAAAGGGATGATAACTTGGATGCTTTCAAAAATGTGATAATGAGAGTTCAGTTTCATTATGTTCCTGTTAGTGAAAGGAAACACTGGTAGGATTAGAGAACAAAAGACGACTATAGATCTTGAGGCTCTAGTCAAGAGTTAAAATAATCATATATTAGATATGGACAACAAGGTTCAAATGAATCTCTTGAACAGTATAAAGAGTCCAGGGACATTCTTAAGGGAGAGATCAGAAAGACAAAGAGGATATATGAGATAGATATGACAGATACGTTTAAGGATAATCCAAAGAGATCCTATCAGTAAATTAAGAGCAAGAGAGCAGCTAGAGAGAGGGCAGGGCCCCTTAAAGAACAAAGAGGTCATCTTGTTTGAACCTCAGAAAATGGGAGAGACATTAAATTAATATCTTGTTCAGTTTATACTGTGGAGAAGAAAATGGAGGCTACGAAACTCAGGGAAATAAATACTGATCTTTTGAAAACAGTTCACACTACAAAAGATGAAGTGCTGGAGATCTTAGAAAATATAAAGTTAGATAAATCTCTGGGGCCTGATCTAGTGTATCCCACAATGTTGTGGGAAGTTAAAGAGGAAATTACAGAGCTCGTTGCCAAATATTTGTACCATCTATAACTATGGGCAAGGTGCTGGCTGCCTGGAGAGTGACTAGTGTGCCTTTGTTTAAGAAGGGATGTAAGAAAAAGCCTGGGAGCTATAGACCTATGAGTCTGACCAGTGGTGGGTAAATTGTTGGAGGTAATTCTGAAAGATAATCTTTATATGCATTTGGAGAGGCATGACATGTTGAGGGATAGTCAGCACGGTTTATGCAATGGAAACTGTCTCACAAACCTGTTTGAGTTTTTTTATGGAAGTAATCAAGAGGATTGTTGAGAGCAGAGTGGTAGATACTGTTTACTTGGACTTTGGGAAAACCTTTGCTAAGGTTCCGCATGGTAGACTAAAGTAATAGAATTAGATCACATTGGATACAAAATTAGCTTAATGACAGGGGACAGGGAGTGATGGTGGAGTGTTGTTTCCATGCTGTATGACTCTATGACTTATTTGAAAGATGACTAGAATTTGAACTGAGTACTGACAGTTAATTATGTATTCTAGTAGACATCATTGTCATTGGTAGTAAAACAAAGTTACAAATATGGAGTGGACTTCAATATTTGTTTATGTTGAGTATTTTTTAATTTGTACTGCTGCTTGAATTTCAGTGTACTTCTAGATGAAGATGGCCACATTAAAATCACAGGTGAGTGTATTTTATCTTATTGTTAATGAGGATGAAAGCCAGCAGCATTGAAATAGAATATTTAAGTTCATTGCATTTTTTTCTGATAGTTTGACAATATTTCAGCCATGCCTAAAAGTCATTCTTGTTACTCAGACTTTGGACTCAGCAAGGAGGCTGTTGACCTTGACAAACGAGCCTATTCCTTCTGTGGGACAATAGAATATATGGCTCCTGAAGTAGTTAATCGACGTGGTCATGCACAAAGTGCAGATTGGTGGTCCTTTGGTGTTTTAATGGTGAGTGAACTACCTTCCTCTTTTAACAATGGGGAAATGGACATCACTTGCTGGCATGTGTCTTTTCCATCTTATTTTTCAAAGTTGCAGCCTATATTTCATAATATTTGGTACCTTATTAATAAAGTTGTTGATAACAATTAACTTGTGCTTTTTGCTAGTGAAGTCCTTTGAGTGAGTGTTAGAGGCTTGAAATGAATGCGAATGAGATAGAATTAGCATGCAGCAATGATCCTTGAGAATCGAGATCTTTCTGCAATCTGAGACCTCTGTACTGCTATGAAGGAATTTAAATTGATATTTAATTAAATTCTACATCAAAATGAAAGCTGACTATTGCAGTGATGATCCCTGCGGAGACCGAACATTGTTAAAAAAAAACTGAAACATCCTATGAATGGATGAAAGGAATGCACAACATGATTTCAATTTTGAGACTTGAGTGCAACACCCGATTTAAATACAACACTAACTAAACAGTGTTTCGATTGGCAACTTACACTCTAAACCACAGCAAACATCCCTTATTTATCATATAAAATTGTTGAAAATCTTCCTCTACAGTGTTATTTTAATCTGCTCTCATTCTCTGGGAATGATTCTTAACTCAGTTTTCTTTGTCCAAATGGATGACTTCTGAACACAATCTGACTTGTGCAGTATTTCATTATGAATTAAGACAGAGCTATACTGGCTCAGTGATATTTTTATGAAAAAACTTTATTGCAATTCTACAATGGCTTCCTATGGACTCTTCCTCCCTCAACGACGACCTCCATGGCATTATGAAATCACTTGGGTTTTGTATCCGTATAGAATGGCTCATTGGCTATCTTCTAGACCTGTAACTTTCTTCAGTTTTGTAATTAATTAGGACGTTTAAAGTCCAATCATTTATAAAGCTTGACAGTTCAAATACTTCCATCGAACTTGGGGGTTAATAGTCTAACCATTCTCACCATTGCATTGTTTGCAAACCTAAATGTCTTGATCCTTCTTCCTGGAAAGGGCCAGAATAACCAAGTCATCCAAACTTATTAGGAGAAAGTGAGAACTGCAGATGCTGGAGATCAGAGTCAAAAGTATGGTGCTGGAAAAGCACAGCAGGTATTGCATCATGCGAGGAACAGGAGCATCGCGTTTTGGGCATAAGCCCCCCCATCCACGCTTATTGACTAACCACGGACTATCCAAAGACATCTACTACAAGCCCATCGACTCCCACAGTTACCTAGATGACACCTCCTCCCACCCTACCTCCTGTAAAAAAAGCCATCCCTTATTCCCAATTGCATTGCCTGTGCCACATCTACTCCTACGATGACCATTCCACCTTAAATCCCAGAATGCCTCCTTCCAAGATCGCAATTCCCCTTCCCACATGGTTGATGGTACCCCACAGTGCATCTCCTCCACTTCCCACATCTCCACCCTTGAACCCCACCCCTTCAAACAAGGACAGAACCCCCTGGTCCTCACTTTCCATCCCACTAACCTCCACACATCTCGCATCATCCTCTGCCACTTCCACCACCTACATACGGACCCCACCACCAGATATATTTTTCCCTCCCCACCCCATCAGCGTTCCAGAGAGACTATTCCCTCCATGACTCTCTTATCAGATCTACAAACCACCCCCCCTCCAATGCACATCCCACTCCCAGCACCTTCCCCTGCAACCAGAGGAAATGCAAATCCTGCGCTCACACCACTCCCCTTGCCTCCATCCAAGGCCCAATAGGATCCAACAGAAAATTACCTTTACGTCTACTATATCCGTTGCATCCAATGTGGTCTCCTTTACACCAGGGAGACAGGAGGCCTACTTGCGGATCATTTCAGAAAGCACCTGCGACAGCCGTACCAACCAACCCCACTGCCCTGTGGCTGAACACTTCAACTCCCCTCTCACTTCGCTAAGGACATGCAGGTCCTGGCTTATTCCATCACCAAACCCTTATTATCCGACGCCTGGAGGAAGAATGCCTCATATTCCATCTTGGGACCCTACAACCACACGGGATCAATGTGGATTTCACCAGTTTCCTCATTTCCCCTCCTCCCACATTAACCCGGTAGCAAGCCTCCAACTCGACACCACCCTCCTGACCTGTCCATCACCTTTCCCATCTATCCGCTCCACCCTCCTCTCCGACCTATCACCTTCTCCCTCACTTTCATCTACCTATTGCATTCTCAGCTACCTTCCCTCCCCAACCCTACCTCCCTCCCATTTATCTTTCAGCCCCCGGCTCACAATTCTCAGTCCTGATGAAGGGCTTATGCTGGAAACATTGATTCTCCTGCATGTCCTGAGTGTCCCTGACCTCCAAAGTAAAGTGTTGAAGGGCTGAAGTTGTGTCTGAGACAGAGAGCTGGCATGAAGTAGTGGTAAGGCTGATGGTTGGCCAGTGTTGAATTGAGTGAATAAAAGATCAAGGACAATGGTGATCATAGAATGTTGTTTCAAGATTGAGTTGAATGATGTTGAGGGCAAGCAAGTGATGAACTGCAGCCACTCTGTCTTCCATCTTGGGCATTTGCACCATCTACTTTCTCAGTGAAGGAAAGGAGAATTGGAAGGTATCCATAAGGCAGGTTGAACAAATAATGAGATACAAATGCATGAAAATAAGGACATCGCCCACACAGGAGTGAAATCACCATTTAAAGCTTATGGTGAAAAATTGTATTGATATTAAGATTTGGACATTTTAAATTCTTGCCAGATCTTCCAACTTTCTCATCAGTGCCTATGAAACACCAAAGAGGGGTGAATTCCACTCAAAGTCCACACTTGATAACACAGGCTGATTCTCTCTCTCTGTGTCTCTTTTTCTCTCTCTCTCACACACATACACACACTCACTCATAAAGGTGTACAGCATTGCCGACCAGATATCCCAACCCAATTGAGTCCCACCTGCCAGCACCCGGCATATCCCTCCAAACCCTTCTTATTCATATACCCATCCAAATGCCTTTTAAATGTTGCAATTGTACCAGCCTCTACCACTTCCTCTGGCAGCTCATTCTATACACTTACCACCCTCTGTGTAAAAAAGCTGCCCCTCAGGTCTCTTTTATATCTTTCCCCTCTCACCGTAAACCAATGTCCTCTAGTTCTGGATTCCCCAACTCCAGGGAAAAGACCTTGTCTATTTATCCTGTCCATGCCCTTCATGATTTTATAAACCTCTATAAGGTCACCCCTCAGCCTCCGACACCCCAGAGAAAACAGCCTCAGTCTATTCAACCTCTCCCCATAGTTCATATCCTTCAACCCTGGCAACATCTTTGTAAATCTTTTCTGAACCCTTCAAAGTTTCACAATATCTTTCGAATAGGAAGGAGACCAGAATTGCATGCAATATTCCAACAGTGGCCTAACCAATGCCGCAACATGACTTCCCAACTCCTGTACTCAATATTCTGACCAATAAAAGAAAGCATTCCAAACGCCTTCTTCACTATCTTATCTACCTGCGACTCTACTTTCAACGAGTTATGAACCTACACTCCCAGGTTTCTTTGTCTAGCAACACTCCCTAGGACCTTACCATTAAGTGTTTAAGTCTTGCTCTGATTTGCTTTCCCAAAATGCAGAACCTCGCATTTATCTGAATTAAACTCCATCTGCCACTTCTCAGCCCACTGGCCCATCTGATCAAGATCCAGTTGTACTCTGAGGTATCCTTCATTGTTCTATACACCTCCAATTTTGATGTCATCTGCAAACTCACTAACTGTACCTTCTATGTTCACATCCAGATCATTTATATAAATGATGAAAAACCTTCCTCATGAAAGGCTTTTGCCTGAAACGTCAATTTTCCTGCTCCTCGGATGCTGCCTGATGTGCTGAGCTTTTCCAGCACCATACACTCGCCTCTGATTTCCAGCATTTGCAGTCCTCACTTTATCACAGCACTGATCCTTGTGGGTCACAGGCCTCAAGTCTGAAAAGCAACCCTCCACCACCACCGTCTGTCTTTGAACCAGTCTGTATCCAAATGGCGAATTCTCCCTGTATTCTGAGATCTAACTTTGCTAACCAATGTCCCATGAGGAACCTTGTTGAACGCCTTACTGAAATCCATATATATCACGTCTACTACTCTGCCTTCATCAATCCTCTTTGTTACTCCTTCAAAAAACTCAATCATGAGACATGATTTCCTGCACACAAAGCCTTGCAGACTATCTCCAATCAGTCCTTGCCTTTCCAAATACATGTAAATCCTGTCCCTCAGGATTCCCTCCAACAAATTGCCCACCACCGAGGTCAGGCTCACTGGTCTATACTTTCCTGGCTTATCCTTATCACCTTTCTTAAATAATGGCACTACATCAGCCAATCTCCAGTCTTCTGGCACCTCACCTGTGACTATCAGTAATACAAGTATCTCAGCAAGGGGCCCAGCAATCACTTCCCCAGCTTCCCACAGAATTCTAGGATACACCTGATCAGGTCCTGGAGATTTATCCACTTCTATGTGTTTCAAGACATCCAGCACCTCTGTAATATGGACATTTTCCAAGATGTCGCCATCTATTTCCCAACTTTCTATATCTTCTATGGCCTGCTCCACAGTAAACACTGATGCAAAATACTCATTTAATATGTCCCCCATCTCCTGCGGCTCAACATATAGGCAGTCATGCTGATCTTTGAGGGGCCCTATTTTCTCCCTAGTTACCCTTTTGTCCTTAATGCATTTACAAATCCCTTTGGATTCTCCTTAATCATATTTGCCAAAGCTATCTCATGTCCCCTTTTTGCCCTCCTGATTTCCCTCTTAAGTATGCTCCTATTGCCTTTATACCCTTCTAAGGATTCACTCGATCTCTCCTGTCTATACCTGACATATGCTTCCTTCTTTTTCATAACCAAAACCTAAATTTCTCTCATCATCCAGCATTTTCACCACCTACCAGCTTTTTCTTTTACCCTAACGGGAACATACTGTCTCTGGACTTTCGTTATCTCATTTTTGAAGGTTTTCCATTTTCCAGCCGTCCCTTTACCTGCGAACATCTGCCCCCAATCAGCTTTTGAAGGTTCTTGTCTAACACCTCAAAATTAGCCTAATTCCAAATTAGAACTTTAACTTTTAGATCAGATTACATTACAATGTGGAAACAGGCCCTTCGGCCCAACAAGTCCACACCGACCCGGCACCCACCCATACCCCTACATTTACCCCTTATCTAAGGCTACGGGCAATTTTGGCATGGCCAATTCACCTGACCTGCACATCTTTGGACTGTGGGAGGAAACCGGAGCACCCGGAGGAAACCCACGCAGACACGGGGAGAACATGCAAACTCCACACAGTCAGTCGCCTGAGGTGGGAATTGAACCCGGGTCTCTGGCGCTGTGAGGCAGCAGTGCTAACCACTGTGCCACCATGCCACCCATCTGGTCTATCCTTTTCCATTACTATTTTAATAAAGATAGAACTATGGTCGCAGGCCCCAAAGTTCCCTCCCACTGACACCTAAGTCACCTGCCCTGCCTTATTTCCCAAGAGTAGGGCAAGTTTTGCACCTTCTCAACTCGGTACATCCACATGCTGAATCAGAAAATTTTCTTGTACGTACTTAATAAATTTCTCACCATCTAAACCCTAAACACTATGACTGTACCAGTCTATGTTTGGAAAGTTAAAATCCCCTACCATAACCACCCTGTTATTCTTACCGATTACTGAAATCTCCTTACAAATTTGTTTCTCAATTTCCTGCTAACTATTGGGAGGGGTCAACAAGGTGATCATCCCTTTCTAATTTCTCAGTTCCACCCAAATAACTTCTCTGGATGTATCCCCAGGAATATCCTCCTTAAGTATAGCAGTAATGCTACCCCTTATCAAAAACGCGGCTCCCCCTCCTCTCTTACCTCCCTTTCTATCCTTCCTATAGCATTTGTATCCTGGACATTAAGCTGCCAGTCCTGTCCATTCCTGAGTCATGTTTCTGTAATTGCTATGACATCCCAGTCCCATGTTCCTAATCATGCCCTGAATTCATCAGCCTTTCCTGTTAAGCCTCTTGCATTGAAATAAATGCAGTTTATCAGTCCTATCTTGTTTTCTACTTTGTTCCTGCCTGCCCTGACTGTTTGTTTGACTTGCTCCTTTTCCCAACTGTACCAGTCTCCAATTGATCTCTCTCATCACTATTTCCCTGGTTCCCCATACTGCCCTCCCCCAACACCCCTTACTTATTTAAATCCTCCCAAACAGCTCAATGAAATCTCCCTGCCAGTATATTAGTCCGCTTCCAATTCAAGTGCAATCCATATCTGTCCTTCTTTCACAGGTCAGTTCTACTCCAGAAGAGATTCCAATGATCCAAAAATGTGAACATTTCTCCCATCCACCAGCTCCTCAGCCATGCATTCATCTGCTTTATCCTCCTACTCCTACCCTCACTGCTCGTATCACCAGGAATAATCCAGATATTACTACACTTGCTGACCTTTTTAAATACCTGCCTAACTTTCTGTATTCTCCTTTCAGAATCTCACCTTCTCCTACTGGTCCCTGTCCCCTTTGAGAGCATTCTGCACCCTCTCTGAGATATCCTTGATCTTGGCACCAGGGAGGCAACACACCATTCTGATTTCTCATTGCCGGCTGCAGAAACGTTTGTCTGTGCCTCTGACTAGGGAGTCCCCCAATCGCAACCAATCGCTTGGAACCCGATTTAACTCTCACTACATTGGAGCTAGTCCCTATACCAGAAAATTGGCTGTTCATGCAACATTCCTCTGAGAGTCCATCACCCCCTACATTTTCCAAATCAGCATACTTGTTTGAAATGGGGATAGCCACATAAAACTCCTGCATTACCTGCCTACCCTCCTACCTTTCCTGGAGTTAACCCATCTACCTGACTGTATCTGTGGCTTTTCTCCCTTCCTATAACTGCCATTCATCACATCCCCTCACCTCTTGTAACTTTCATATTGCGTATTACTGCTGCTCCAACTGATCCATGTGATCTGATAGGATTCACAACCTGCAGACATAATCATCAGTAACATGTAAACTCTCCCTAAACTCCCACATCCAAGAGGAAGAGCACATCACTGTATTAATGGCCATCTTTGCTCCTTCACAATCTACAGACCCAAAAAATAGCACCATCTTTTTGCTCTAAAAGAAAGTGCTCCAGCTAGTTTAAATTTTTAAAATTTAGTCAAGAGGCAGATCTCAATAACACATATACAGAGGAACCTCGATTATTCGGCATTCGATTAACTGAATTTTGGATGACCCGAACAAGATCGCATGGTCCCGAGGCATAGCTAACCATATTATCCTGCATCGATTATCCAACATTCGATCAACCGAACAAAATACTCCCCACTCGTGTCCTTCAGATAATCAAGGTTCCTCTGTAATCTTGAAAGAACCCACTCTACTCAGTACTGTAGACTTAGAGCAAGGTTACACACTAAAAACCATGCACTTATCTGTTCCTGTGCTTTGGGCTCTCCCACACTGGTTCCTCCAAGTTCAGTTGTGAATTTCACTGTTTGTTCATTTTTCCTCGACGCACTCCGATGTTCAGAGATACATGAACTCAAATAGCAAAGGCGGTAACTGTGCAGACTCACTGCTGTGTCAGCCATCAATGTAGATTGCTTTCTCTCTCTCCCTCACTGACCATGTGGTCACTGCCTTTTGTCTGTCTTACTCCTTTTAAAAGTGCCATTGTTTTGATCTTTTTTCCCTAAGTTTCCAAACCAATGCAACAGCATATAAAACAGTAATTGTTGCTCCTGGAATTTAAGGATATCACCTCCAACACCTAAGATACTTCAAAAAAGAAGCAGCTCTTACAGCCACAATTTTTCCCATCCTCCAAGTAAGACAAAATAAATGTTTGAAAAGATTTTGGGCTTTAAAAAAAAATGACACAACATGAAAAAACAAGGAAGGAATGACGTATCCTTATAACAGTGTTATGGCCTTTGCTCCAATATCATGCCTAGTTCTAAGCGCACACTTGAGGAAGGATGCATAGACTTTGAAGAGAGTGTAAAAATGGTTGCAGGGATGTATGACTTTAGTTTTGTGGCTAGATTGAATAGGGTAGAGTTGGTTTAGAGAGTGTTGAAAGGAGATTTCATGGAATTGACCAAAACCATGTGGGTTCTTGCAAGAACATAAAATGTAGGATATAGAACATTCCAGTGGAGTACAGACCCTTTGCCCTCGATGGTTCCACAGGTCGGTGCAACAATCTGAAGCCCACCTATCCTACACTATTCCATTTTCATCCATACGTCTATCCAACGACCATTTAAATGCCCTTAAAGTTGGCAAGTCTACTACTGTTGCAGGCAGTGCGTTGCACTCCCTTACTACTCTCTGAGTAAAGAAACCACCTCTGTCCTTTATCTATCACCCCTCAATTTAAAGCTATGTCCTCTTGTGCTAGCCATCTGAGGAAAAAGGCTATCCTTGTCCACCCTATCTAATCCTCTGATTATCTTGTATGTCTCAATTAAGTCACCTCTCAACCTTCTTCTCTCTAACAAAAACAGACTCCAGTCCCTCAGCCTTTCCTCAGAAGGCCTTCTCTCCATATCAGGCAACATCCTGGTAAATCTCCTCTGAACCCTTTCCAAAGCTTCCACATCCTTCCTATAATGTGATGACCAGAACTGTATGCAATACTCCAAATGTGGCTGCACCAGAGTTTTGTACAGCTGCAGCGTGACCACGTGGCTCCGATTCACTACACTACCAAGAATCTTACCATTAAACCAGTACTGTTTATTCCTGTTGTTCCTTCCAAAGTGAATCACCTCCCACTTTTCTGCATTAAACTCCATTTGCCACCTCTCAGGCCAGCTCTGCAGCTTATCTATGTCCTTCTGAAACCTGTCACATCTTTCAGCAATATCCACAACTCCACTGACCTTAGTGCCGTCCACAAATTTACTAACCTATCCTTCTATGGCCTCATCTAGATCACTTATAAAAATGGCAAATAGCAGTGGCCTCAAAACAGATCCCTGCAGTACACCACTAGTAACTGAACTCCAGAATGAACATTGTCGAGAGTGTGGTGCTGGAAAAGCACAGCAGTCAGGCAGCATCTGAGGAGCAGGAGAATCAATGTTTCAGGCAAAAGCCCTTCATCAGGATGAACATTTCCCATCAACCACCACCCCGTCTTCTTTTAGATGGCCAATGTCTGATCCACACCGCTAAATCATCCTCAATCCGATGCCCCATATTTTGTACAATAGCCTACCATGGGGAACCTTATCAAACACCTTACTGAAATCCATATACACCACATCAACCGCTTTTCTCTCATCCACCTGTTCAATCACCATCTCAAAGAACTCATTAAGGTTTGTGAGACATGACCTACCCTTCACAAAACCTTGTTGACTGTCCCTAATGAATGTATTCCTCTCTAGATGATTATAAATCCTATCTCTAATAATCTTTTCCAACACTTTACCAACAACTGGAGTAAGGCTCACCGGTCTATAATTACCAGGGTTGTCTCTTCTCTTTTTCTTGAACAAGGGGACAACATTTGTTTTCCTCCAGTCTTCTGGCACTATTCCAGAATAGTCTAGACAATGACGGTATTAAGATCAAAGCCAAAGACTCAGCAATCTCCTCCCTGACTTCCAGAGAATCCTTGGATAAATCCCATCCAGCCCAGGGGACTTATTTATTTTCACACTGTCCCGAATTGCTATCACCTCCTCCTTGCTAACATCAATCCCATCTAGTAGCGTATATCTCAGTATTCTCCTTGACAACATTGTCTTTTTCCAGTGTGAATACTGACAAAAAAATATTCATTTAGCACTTCCCCTAAAGTTCTACCTCCCATTTCCTGATCTGAATCTGACCCATCTAAGCCTACACTTTGGCTCCCATCTCCCTGCCAAACTAATTTAAAACCTCACTGATCGAACTGGCAAAAGCTCCCACAAGGAGATTAGTCCCAGCTCTGTTCAGGGGCAACCGGACTCGCTAACGCCGTTCCCCCTACCTTTCTATGTAACTCTGACCCTGAGCTCCTGAAGTCCTTAACAGCCTGTTTCTCCTGATGTTATATTGATTTCTTAATTGGATAACATCTGAAAAACTGATCTGAGCAGGTCCTGGTTAATTTTTTCAAGTACGATCTTTAAATAAATTGAGACGTCTTTTTCACATATCCAAGGGACTTAATGCAATTTAAGAGGTGGTGCTCAGAAGACACCTGTGACAAGGACATCAACATAGATTGACTGCTGGTCATTCGACTATTATCCTTTTCTCCGAATTTTATCACTGCAAAATGGCAACGACATATTGCACATGCTTCAGTGAGCATGCTTCACTGACAACTGTAACGTTTTTTCTAGTTTTCTGTGAGTCTGTAGCATGAGGCAGAACTGACACCAAAGGCTTGCTCCACATTGTGAAACTCTTGACATCGGAGCAGTGTGTCCCAGAATAATATCATTCATACACTGAATGGGAAGCTGTGGCAATTTCCATGCTGCAACGCATTGAGGCATATACACTCCGTGTCACTGTATTGTCAATACAGGAATAGAGTTCAAAGTAGTTTTCGGAGCATTGCCCTTTGTCAGGTAAAGTGAAATCTGTTGGACTATAACCTGGTGTTGTCTGACTTCTGACCTTGTCCACCCCAGTCCAAATTCGGCACCTCCAATCAGAGCTTTAAAAATGTGATTGCGCCAGGGAATTATATGGGTTGGGAGAATATTATGTGTATGTAGCTAACCTGGATTTGATTATGGATATTTATTGTGAGACAGTACGGGTATGGTGATCTTAAGAAGAAATAAAATCTTTCATTTATTAAACTTTTTTTTTACAGTTTTGAAGTGCTTTTTAGCAAAGTAACAATTTTGGAGTGTTGCCACAATTTAATGTAGGAATCATAAGATGTAGGAACAGAGTTAGGCCATTGATCCCAGGTTTTCTCTGAGTTTAGCTGGAGTTTCATTTTAATGCAGTTCCTTGGTCCCAACTTGGTCAAAGACTGCTTTGATGCCAAGAACGATCATTCTCACCTCAGATATTCAACTTGTGTGACCATGTTTGGCCATGTTTGACCTCAGCGAATGGGCTCTGGACAGTATTATCCTGAAAAATGGCCCAAGTTGAGTAATGGTGTACAGGTTATTAGTGTAAAATTGAAACTTGCTCGAACTGATGCTGATTGAGAATAGGCTCACAGCAGTTGTAGAATAATACAGACATGGATTTCCTGAACATAAATATTGTCAGCTGCTTTGCCAATACACTTTGCCCCATCATTGGGTCAGTAGTGGGAGTATGTGCAAACAATTGTAAAACTTTCAGTAAGATTCACAACTCCTCAGTTGCTGAAGTAGTCCATATGTAGCAACATCTGCACAGCACTTAGCCTGGAGCTGATGTGCAAGTACTTTTGGCGCCACACAGGTGTGAAACAATGACTATTTCCACAAAGGGGAAATTTAGCAACCCTCACTTGACATTCCATTGTATTACCATTGCCATACGCTGCACCATCAACTTCCTCAGCTTACCATTGACCAGTCTAGCTATATACATTGTATGGTGAGAAGAGTAAGACAAAGTCTGGAAATTCTAAGGAGAATATTCACTTGCTGACTCCCCAAAGCCTGCCGAGAGCCTAACAAGGTATTAGTGAGAAATGAGATGGAATATTCTCCATCTGCCATGATGAAGGCAGTCCTCACACAAAGTCGCTCAAAACTATCTGGGACAAAGCAACCTGCTTGTTTGGCATTGTATCCATCACTATCAACGTGCAATTCCTCAACCATCAATGCACACTGGCAGCAATATACCATCTATAAGATGCTGTGCTGTGAATCTCAATCTGAAGATACAGATTCATCTGTTTCTTCTACACCCATGGCGTCTATCCTTTAGAAGAACAAAGGTAGTAGGTGAATGGGAATAAACAAATCGCCAACAAGATCTCTCCTAAATCACACATCATTCTGACTTGGAATTGTTTCACTATTCTCTGTTACTGATCCAAAACTTGGACTTCACTTAAAAACAACACTGTTGTTGTACCTCTTGGTGCTACAAGATAGGTCAACCTACATGTAAAACAGCAGAACTAGCATGCTTTAGACAGATGCCACATGGTCTGCAGTGATTAAAGATGACTCACTACCACTTTCTCAAGGTTGATAAGGATAGATATGGAATTCTGATTAGTATATACATTGACAGTTTTCCACATTGTGTTTTTGTGTCTGCCAGTGTTGTAGCCATGTTGGAAATTGTAGCCTGGATATTTTTAGTGGAAAAATCTTCAGCTCTATAGTAAGTATTATTGCACCCCATAGCATTTGCTTTATCTAATGCACTCAGCTATTTTCGATATTGTGTGGCATTAATCAAATTGCATAAAGAATGGTATCTATAATAGTGGGGAACTCAGAAAGAGTATTTCTGATTGAGGACGATTCAAAATACTTTAGCCTGAGTGGGGATGTTAAAAGAACATCCCATTAGATGTTTAATTGTTTACCATTGTCCATTACTGATATGCCAGGGATTTCAAGTTTTGATATAATTTGTGGTCTGTCAGATTCCTTTGATCTGTCTAAAGCATGCTAGTTCTGCTGTTTTACATGTAGGTTGACCTATCTTGTAGCACCAAGAGATTGAAACACCTCATTTTTACAAATACTTGGTGCTTGTGGTCTCCACTGACTTTGAACAAACATGCAGTGGTAGATTAAAGTTTACTACTATTCTGCTGCTAGCGGTTTGACACAACCATAGTGTTACATGATTTAGATGCGAGAAATAGGATTCCATTGTTTGTAATATGATGACAAAAGGTTCTGCTGTTGTAAGCCACTGCATATATATCTGAAGTATCAAAGCTTCCTTAACATTGTGCAAGCATCATCAAACAAAGTAACAATGTTCAGCCCCATTTGTAATTCCTCGGATACTGAAGAAACCCATGTCCAAATGCAGCAAGAACCGGACAGTATCCAAGTTTGTACTGGCAAATGACAAGTGATATTCATGACACATAAGTGCCAGGCAATGACTATTTCCATTAAGAGAGAATATATCCATTGACCCTTGACATTCAAAGGCATTATCATCACTGAATCCCCTCTATCATTATAGCAACTGGTCCAGATGGTGTCCTGGATGTACACTCCTGTGTGGACCAGCTGGCAGGAGTATTGGCAGACATCTTTAACCTCTACTAGCTCCGATCTGAAGTCACCACAGCTTCAAGAAGACCCCCATTATCCGGATGCCAAAGAAAAATCATGCAGCATATTTCAATGACTCCCGCCCAGTGGCTCTGGCATCCATAATTATGAAGCTTCAAGAGGTTAGTCATGGCTCACGTCAACTCCAGCCTACAAAATTGCCTCGATCCTTTGCAGTTCACCTACCAGCCAAACTGGTCCATAGCAGACAACTTAACCCTGGCCCTATGTTCATCCTGGAACATCTGGAATGGGCGGCATGATGGCTCAGTAGTTAGCCTCACAGCACCATGCTCCCAGGTTTGATTCCAGCCTCGAGTGACTGTCAGTGTGGCGTTTGCACATTCTCCCCGTGTCTGCACCGGTTTCCGGTTGCTCCGGTTTCCTCCCACAGTCCAAAGATGTGCAGGTCAGGTGAATTGGCCATGCTAAATTGCCCAAAGTGTTAGGTGCATTAGTCAGAGGGAAATGGGTCTGGGTTGGTTACTCTTCAGAGGGTCGGTGTAGACTGGTTGGGCTAAAGGGCCTGTTTCCACACTGTAGGGAATCTAATCTAATCTAATCTGGACAGCCAGGATACCCATGTCAGACTCCTACCTGTTGACTATTTCAGCATTCAAAACCATAATTCCAAACAAACTCATATCTCAGCTCCAAGACCTAAGTCTTAGCTTCCCGTTTCACCCCTCACCCACCCAATCTGTAACCGGATCCTCAGTTTTCGTGGGCAACACAGTGGCTTAGTGATTAGCACTGATGCCTCACAGTGCTAGGAGCCTAGGTTTGATTCCACCCTCAGTTGGCTATCTGTGTGGAGTTTGCACATTCTCCCCATATCTGCATGGATTCCTCTGAGTGCTCCCGTTTCCTCCCATGCTAAATTCTGTATAATGTCTAGGGATGTGCAGGCTAGGTGGGTGAGCCATGGGAAATGCAGGGTTTCGAGGTGGGGGGAGGTGAGTCTGGGTGGGATATTCTTTAGAGGGTCAGTGTGGACTCAGTGGGCTTAATGGCCTCTTCCACAGGTAGGGATTCTATGATTTTATTGTAGGATTTCTGGTCCATAAACCACAGAAAGTAAGAATAGACAACAACTCCTCCTTCATGATAATGCTCAGCACCGGTACCCTGCAAAACTGTCTATTCAGCCCCTACTATATTCCTTACACACTCGCAACTATGTAGCCAAATTCCACTCCAACTCCATCTACAAGTTTGCTCATGACAATACCATTGTAGTGCAGATCTCAAACAACAACGTGACAGAATACAGGAAAGAGATTGAGTGTTTTACAGCAGAGGGTAAAGACCACAATCTCTCCCTCAGTGTCAGAAAAATGAAGGGGCTGGTCATTGACTTCAGGAAGCCATGACGAGGGCAGCATTCTGCCTGCATCAATGGTGCTGAGGTGGGGATGGTTGAAAGTGTCAAATTCATGGGAGTGAGGACCACCAACAATCTGTCCTGGTCTACCCATGGCAACGCAATGGTCAAGAAAACACAGCAGCATCTCCACGTCCTCAGGAGACTAAGGAAATTTGGCATGTCCACAAGGACCCTTACCAATTTTTAATGATGCACCAGAGAGAGCATCCTATCTGGAAGCATCACAGCATGGTATGGCAACTGCTCTTCCCAAGATCACAAACTACTGAGGGTCATGAAACAACCCAATTCATCATTATGCTTCAGCGTTCCGTTCATTTGCTACAACTATACTTCCCGCTGTCTCAGGAAAGCAACAAACCTAATTAAAAACCCCTCCCACTACAGTTATACTCTCTTCCACTATCTTCTGTTGATAGAAGATATAAAAGTTTGAATGCATGTACAAATAGATTCAACAACAGATTCTTCCCTGCTGTTAACAGACTTGAATGGATTTCTCAGGTATTAATTCTGATCTCTCTCTCTGCACCTTCTCTGTCATTGTAACACTGTATTCTGCACTCTGTTCTGCTTGCATGATGCACTCTGTATGGTACAACCTGCCTGTATGGCATGCAAACCAACACTTTTCACTGTATCTCGGTACATGTGACAACAATAAATCATTAAATTACTATAAATTCTGTGCCCTATGATCCTGTCCCACTAGCTACCTGATGTAGCTTGTACTTCCAAAAAAACCTGTTGAACTATAACCTGGTGTTGTGTGATTTTTAACTTTGTTCACCCCAGTCCAACACCAGCACTTCCAAATCATAACAATAAATTGATCAATCCTGGCGACTACCATTGACTAAAAACTGAATTGGTCTACCCACATAAATAGTGTGGCTACAAGAATAGGTCAGGGACTAGGAATTCTGCACCAAGTAACTCACCTCCTCACCAAAAGTTTGTACACCATCTGCAAGGCACAATTAGAAATGTGTTTAATACTCCACATGTGTCTGGATGAGTGTAGCTCCAACAACCCTGAAAATACTTGACACCATCCAAGACAAAAGCGCCCACTTGATTGGCACCACACCCATAAAGATTCATTCCCTCCTGCCATTGATGCTCACTTGGAACAGTGTGCACCATCTACATGATGCAGTACAGAAACTCACCCAGGGTCCTTACTCAGAATCTTCCAAACTGCGATCTAGACGATTCGTCCATCTAGAATGACATGGACAGCAAATATATGGGAATACCACCAATTACAAGATCCCTTCCAAGCCTGTCACCATCCTGACCTTGAAATATATCAGCATTCCTTCAGTGTCCTGGGTCCAAATCTTAGAGCTCCCTGCGTAATAGCACTGTGCATCAAATGGACTGCAGGGGTTCAGCCTCGTCCCCCTGCAGCCGCTTCGAGGGCAGCATGCGGTGTGGCAGAGAGTCCGGGTGTGCATAAAGGATCTCACAGGCAGAGCCCTTCTCACCACCAGCCAAGCCATGTCTTGATGCTTGTTGGAAAGTTCTGGCGATGAGGCATTCTGCCAAATGACTTTGACAGTCTGCTCAGGGAACTGCTCAATAGGATCCACCCTCTCCTTTTCCCGAAGGGTCTCAAGGACAGCACATGCTGTCCACTTCCTGATGAACTTGTGGTCAAAGGTGTTTTCCTTCATAAACTTCTCCACAAAGGACAGGTGACACGGAACGGTCCAACTACTTGGAGCGTTCCGTGTCATCGAGGCCAGGCCCATCCTTCGCAACACCTCCTTCTGGAATGTGCCTATGCAGAAGAAGTCTGGATAAGAATGCAATGATGTTTGTCGAGATTCGTGCCGAGCAGCGCCGTAATGTGGTACTCCGTGCTGTACGGTCTGTTCCCCGGGACACACACCGAGACGAACATCAACTGTGCCTGGAAGATCATCAACTCAATGAAAGACGCTCTTTGGACGGTCCGAAACCTGTTGATGTTCCAGCTTAAGGAGTTGACCCCAACTGAGTGTTGCAGACTGGCACATTCCAAGGTCCAGGACTACGTGTTGAGGGGCATGCTGAAGCTTGGGGCAGCTGCCGCCCAGGCGCAGTGGGGAAAGACCACCGTGTAACATCTGCCTGCCTAAGAAGAACAGGGGGCCCACCCAGTCATTTGGGCTCTGCTGACTCTAGATAGTAGCTAGATAGAGCTAGATAGTAAATGTACAGACTTGTATATAGGAAAAATAAATTTCAATGTCTGTATGTAAAGCAATGTAATGTGTGCACAAGAATAGCATGACCGATTGCATAGATATCCAAATACTTTTATGAATAAAGTATATTTTTGAAATTAAGAAAAATGGACTGCAGGGGTTCAAGAAGGAAACTCACCACTACCTTCTTAATGGCAGTTAGGGATGGTCCTGAAATGCTGGATCAGCCAGCAAAGCCCACACTATTGAGCGAATAAAGAAATGTCTGTTCCCTAAGACAAGCTGTCAGAGATCTACTGTAGGATGACAACATCTGAAATAGAGATGACTCAGTTTACCACAGCAGGAAGCTTTTATCCCCCTTCCAAGTCGCAGCAAGGAAGATATGTCACATTAGAAAATTTGCATTACAGAAATATGTATTAAGAAGTTACTTGATGATGTGCTTGTAAGGACATGACCTTCCCTGCGGGCCTTCCCTTTGGCTTTGCTAAGTGCACAACTCTCACCCAGTAGCAAGGTTTCTTCACCTCTGTAGCTTTGTAAATAGCAGCCACATAGCAATAGAGGGTTTTCATATTAGTTCCATGACCGACATAAACAGCGAGAGCTTGCATTTAATCATGTTCAGAGGTAATGCAACAGCTAACCTGTCATTATTCACATTTGTGTCCTCTTTCCAGGAATCAGTTTTGATGCTTTTGTGGTACAGCAATATAACATATCCATCTTATTTCAAGCGACTTAAAAACTATTGAGGGTGGGTACATGGGAAAGCAGGCCGAGTCTCATGTCAGCTTATCCCATTAACAGAACTCTTTTAGACCAGAGAAGGAAAGCATCTGCTTGGTGGGGCGTGGTTGCTGCCTGAACCAGCAATAAAAATCTGCTTAAGTCAGAATTCAAAAGGACTACGGGGGCGGGCCATCAATCAGAGATAGTGGGCAGGCTTTTGATGCTGGAGACACAACATGAGGGCCTCTGGCACTTGATGATTGCATCCATAGACTGAGGTGGGAGTTGCAGATGGGAAGATGGAACATATAGAATTATGAAGGGAATAGATAAGATAGAAACAGGGAAGTTGTTTCCATTGGCAGCTGAAACTAGAACTAGGTGGCATAGCCTCAAAATAAAGGGGCAGCAGATATGGACTGAGTTGAGGAGAAACGTTTTCTCTCAAACAGTTCTGAATCTGTGGAATTCCCTGATTAGTGAAGCAATTGAAGCTGCCTCATTGAATATTTTTAAGGCAAAGATGGATAGGTTTTTGAATAGTAAAGGAGCCAAGTGTTATGCTGAACAGGACGGGTAAGTGGAGCTGAGTTCACAAAAAGATCAGTCATGATTTATTGAATTGTGAAGCTGTCTCAATGGGCCAACTGGTCTACTCCTGCTCCTATTTCTTGTAGTCTTATGTTCTTATGGAGAAAATGGGGAAAGGCTAGACATTCCTCCAATTCTTAAAATAGCTAAAGCTGACTGGGCATGATCCTGATGTGGAGGTGCCAGTATTAGACTGAGTTGGGCAATGTCAAAAACCACGCAACACCAGATTATAGTCCGACAGGTTTATTTGGAAACACAAAGCTTTCAGAACCCCGTTCCTTCTTAAGGTGCAAGGGAGAGAGGATGACCTTAAACACAGAATTTATAAGTAAAGGATCAAAAGGTCATACAACTGAAGCAAATGAATTGAATGCACCTAAGATGACTGTTAAATCTTTAATCAGTTAGATTGCAAGTGCAGGTTTCGATTGATTAATGTGCAAATCCCAGACTTTCTTTCAAGTCACTGCCCGAGATAAGTTAATGTTTTATCGGTATAAAAGAGGGAACAACTCAGGTCAGACAATGCATTTTAGGCATGAGCTCTTGTTTAGAGTCTAACCTGGAGTCAGACTGCTTTTATTTCCAAAGTAGGAATTTATAAAATGCCACATTAACTGCCTCTCTACAAATTGTGTGCTTTTAGAAAAAATTAGAATGTACCCATGAAGACAGCCTCAATCGGGATCCTGGGTTCATGTCGCATTACAGATGACCCCACCACACTATATATATGCACACATACATGCACACTCTCTCACACAAATACATGCACGCAGACCCTCTTTCATACATACACTCTCTCTCACTCATGCACACATAAACATACACACACACACTCGCATGCACACTCTCTCACATGCATATACTCCCTCACACTCGCACACTGTCAAGCACATGCACACACACGCAGACACACACACAGACGTGCGCACGCGTGCACACACACTCTCTCCCCACACACACACACACACTCTCCCCCAATGTACGTACACACACACACACACACACACACACACACACACACACACACACACACACACACACACACACACACACACACACACACACACACACACACACACACACACATCTATGGGGTAACTTTGCATTTGCAGATTTGTATTTGCCGAAACATTCGATTTTGTTCAAAAAGCAAACAATTCGTACACAGTTAGTCAATGTGACATTTTATAAATTCCTACTTTGGAAATAAAACCAGTCTGACTCCAAGTGAAGCCATAGACAGACTCTACCCAAAACCTCACTCCTAAAATTGTCTGACCTGAGACGTTACCGTTTTTGTACTGATAAAACCTTAACTTATCTTGGGGCAATGATCTGGAAGAAATTCTGGGATTTGCATATTAATCAATAAAAATCTGCACCTCTTTCTAACTGATTAAAGATTTAACAGCCATCTTAGGTGCGTTCAATTCATTTGTATTGGTTCTATGACCCTTTCATCTTTTACTTATAAATTCTGTGTCAAAGGTCTCCCTCTCTGCCTAGCACCTGAAGGAGTGAGGCTCCAAAAGCTTGTGTTTTCAAATAAATCTGTTGGACTATAATCTGGTGTTGTATGATTTTTGACCATGATTCTGATGGTTGAAACTATAGTCTGGCAGGTATGACACATGTTGCTGGGGGAGGGAATGCATATATACAATGGCTGCAATTGTCCCCACATTTCCACTTTGAGAACACAACACTGGATTGAGTGTGGTTCAATCTGCTACAGCTACCTAAGTTGTTGCCTGGAAACACATGGTACAGGAGTGAGATCTTAATAGGCCCCTTGAAGACACCAATCCACAGATCAATGGCTTTTCACCATTTACCTGTGGGCAATGGATGTGACCCTAATGTGGCTTCGTTGTAAAGTACCCTTCTATATGCAGTCAAGTCTATGTTAAGTAGTGTCTCTCATTTTTTATTTGACGCCTATTAGCAATCCATAGGATAGATTCTGCAGAAATACACAGTCATATAGCTCCTTGGATAAAATAGGCATACAGCGGATGCTTCCTCTTGTGGGACTACGATGAGAGATCATAGTCTGAGGAAAAGGGATAGCAAATTTAAAACAAAATTGAGGAGAAACTACTTCTGCCAAACGGTTCCGAATCTCTGGAATTCGCTACCCCAAAGTGCAGTGGATGCCGGGACAGTAAGTAACTTTAAGGAGGAGTTAGACAGATTTTTATTTGTTAATGGGTTGAAGGGTTATCAGGAAAAGGCAGGAAAATGGGAGTGAGGAACATATCAGCCATGATCCAGTGGCAGAGCAGATTCAATAGGCCAAATGGCCTTATTCTGCCCCTATATCCTATGAACTTATGAATCTTTGAAGAATCTGTTCATAATATGTAATTGTGATGAGTGAGAAATTTTGTCTTTGCATCTCCAGAAGTTAATTTTTGCAGATTGTTTATAAAGATCATTAATGAATAAAATAAAGGTTGTTTTGACAAAAAAATGAAACAATATTAGCATTGGGAAGAGAAATAGTAATTATCACAGAGGTTGAGCAAAATGAAATATGTTTTTTAATGCCAAGTGTTCCATTGATCTCTTGGAACACAAGCACCGTAGTCATGACATAGCAGATGCTGCTGATTGTTCTCAAGTAGTGTAATATCTCTGTTGTTAAATAAATACATGTTATCATTCATATATTAATGGCTTGTCAAAGGTCATCTTTTGCCCAGTGCAGTCTACTATCTTGATCCAATTTGAGCACAAATGATTAAAGGCCGAGATATGAATATTATCATGCTTTTTTTTGTTTTCAGCAGGTTATAAGACTGCTGTCTCAAGCAGTAAATATCCTTGGGAACATAGATATGATTACTGGCATTCAATGGTGTGTTTATAAGGTGGTTAATTAATTTGGTGATATTTTTAGAATAATTCTGGTACATGTTTAACTTGGGGTGTTGGCAAGTAATGGGATAGAAATAAACATGTGGGAAACCACTGAGGTGGAAATCAGTTTGAGGGAGCAGCTTGAGGACCTAATTTTTGAATGTAAATTGTTGAATTCAGAAAAATAGTATTTTATATAGGACTCAGGGTATAATTAGAAAGATAGACCTCCCAAATGGTACCTGAAATTATTCACCCACCAGACAATCAAGCAAAAGAAACTATAGATCTCAAAGTGTAACAGGAATACAATTCTAATGATTGTAATTTCTCGATGTCTTAAATCATACATTGTATTCTTTCATGATTATTCATTAAGTGCATGCATCTTTCTCTCCCTATTCATGCTTTGCTCATTTACTTGTCCATTAGTTCCATCCCCATCTACTGTTAGAGTGTCAATAATATGCAATCTTGTCAGATTTTTCCTTTTTATGTATTGCGTATTCAAGGATATGCCACACTAGGGCAACAGAGAAGGAAAAAAAGATGGCGAAAATAGGTTACGTGCAGGTATTAAACTAGAAAGGGGCTTTCAGCACAGAGTGTTGTTGGCACATGCTCCAAAATATCTTGTATCTCAACACAATAAACACATTAAATGTTGCTAATGAAGATACAAACTGCTGCTCAGATTCAGTTGGGTATCTATTTAATTAACTTACCTCAGTAAAATAAATCTATACACATTTTCTTTTGCTCTCCTAAATTTTCTTTTGGTTTATTTTCTTCCGTACTTCTTTGCTTTGTATGCACGGCTCCTACAATTTTTGAATGGTGCTAATTTTTCATTGCCAAATGCAAGTGAGTTGCTGGCTTTGTACTGGTGGTCTGTGAGCTCATTCTACCAAGAATCAAACATGTGTGGCAAATAGTTATATTGATATTACCAATTATGGTCTGGGATGCAGCAGACTGTGTCCTAAAGAATAATGCAAAATACTATGGATGTTGGTGCTCTGGAATAAAAACAGAAAATGCTGGAGATCCTCAGCAGGTTTGACAGCATCTGTAAAGAGAGAGACTTGAAAAAGATTAGGCTGTTGCCAAAGACACTGCTCCTAAGCAATTTATTTCACATTAGAATATATTTCTATTGGACACAAACCTACAAACTAACTTGGATACAGAACTTTTCAGTAGCTGTACAAGGGTGTAGTGATATTCTCACAGTCATTTGTGCCCAAACCAAACCAAACTCTTGTTTATACTGGATAATTCAACACTGATGCCTGCCATTTATTTTGTATCTTTGCAAACAGAGGAGCAGAAATCTTAACATGTTGCTTTTCCCGTGCCGTTTAATTCTGTGCACTTTGCATGCAGATTCTTGACTGACAAATAATCCATTGGTAGTTTGAGAATCTCTCAAAAGAATGCTGGAAAATTCTTGCAAGTTCATCCAAAAAGCAGTGTGGATGAGTTAATCAGTTATCTTTTATGTTCTTGGTATCTCTGGCTTTACTCAACTGTTAACTAATGAACTTATAAAAGTATATACAAAAGAAAGGCAATCTAAACTACAATCCATACTGAATGCTCATAATATTTCAAAAGCATGTTCTATCATGAACATATTCACTTCTCACATTGAAAGAAGTGAATAAATTAAATAGATGAATGATGTCTGGAGGTGATGTTGTCTATTTGTCTATTTGATCTGGATGATATCTCTAACCTGTTTTGACTTTATTGCCTAGTTTGAGATGTTAACAGGGTCGCTGCCTTTCCAAGGCAAGGACAGGAAAGAAACCATGGCACTTATACTCAAGTAAGTAAGTTTTTGTTTAAAAAGTGTCAGATTAATTCACTGTTTAAAGAACTTAGATTCAGTGCATTACTGATAACTTACTTTAAATAGCATAAATTGTGAGAGAAGCACAGCTCATGCTTTGGAAAAACGAGGCTGCACAGTCAATCTTTCAGCTAAAAGTTTACATCTTAGCTTGACCTCAATGTTCCAATCTTTCTGCTACATTTGTGATGAGGTTCAGTAGTTTTCTTACAAGTAAAGCTGTATGTAGGATTGCCATAATCCTGACTTCTAAAATTAAGTTCAATCATGCCTATACTGAATTGTGCCTTTTCTCTTGCCCTCTAACCAATACCAAAACTTAATGTTCAAAAGAGATATTGGCAAAGTAAAATTGGACCAAAATCATTACGTTGATGGATTATCTCAAAAGAGGTAATCAAAGAGATATCTTGAAGGCTTTATGAAGAGAAGGCATTGAGTAGATCTAAGTACCTCCATACACCTCAGATAAATAAGAGCTGAATATTTTAAATTTGGCAACACTGTTCCAAACATACATCAAGCCTTCAATTCCAACCCTTCATACACAGGAAATGGATTGTCACACACTGTAAGTAAGACATGAGCCTTTTTAATTTTTCTTAAATAATTCATCCCAATTGCAGAGTTCCACATTGTCATAGTGCCAAATGTTTGAGACTGATTTGGTACAAATACATTAATCTGAGGCAGAAAAAAAAGTTTGCTCTTTTAATGTTGTGTGAAATGAATATTTCATTTTAATACTTCATTGGATCAATCCAATAAAAACTTAAAAATAAAATCGTGAATGGTCCATGTGGTCATATCAGCGTGCTCCATAACTGAATGGGTCATGAATATTCTTTTTCCTCAACTTTACTTTTCCAGCCTATCCACATATACCTTGACTCATTTAGTGTCCAAATGTTATCGATCTTTACCTTGAAGTGAATGACTGAGCAAACACAGTTCTTTGGGAATGCTAAGGTTTCATCACCATCTGATTGAAGAAATTTCTCATCATTTCAATCCTAGATGATTGATGCTTTACCCTGAGACAATAAATGCCAGTTCCAGTCTCTCCATCTAGAGCAAACAGCTTCTCAGTAATCCACATTGTCAAGCCCTCGAAATTGTTCCTCATATTGCAATGAGATCTTCTCTCACTGTTCTAAGCTCCAGAGAGTCTAGCTAAAGCAATGCACTGCAAATACTGATAATCTGTTATAAAAACAGAAAATGCTGGAAATGCTCAGCATATCTGACAGTATCTGTGGAGAGAACTAGAGTTAACAGACAGAAGTTTGGTGGGGGAGAGGGCGGGTGCTGGGCATCTCACCTCTTTGACAGAAGGAAAATCAGCAGTGAGCCAACAGACTTAGAGAAGCCTGCCCCGCAACCATAATGTAACGTGGATGGGATAAATTAGTAGTGAATGGGACTCGGCCCTCAATGGGATGGTATCTTCACCAGAGTTAGCAGTATCAGAGGTTCATAGTGGACACTGCTGGGACTGCAGCCAATCTCAATCAGAATGTCCCAATGGATCCCCGACCTAGGTAATGTTGGAGTTTTGAATGAAGAGAATGAATGTGATGACCTTAGGATTGGGGGATAGAGGGGTGAATTTCAAAGTCCATGTGTGCAGCAAGGAAGGCAATATAATATCTTCTGAGCGTGGGTCACCCATATAAAATGGCATGCTCTGGAGATAGTAACATTTTTCCTCCCTGACCTTTAAAACACATTTTTTAAATGTCCTGCCCACGCCCACTTACCCACTAAAATTGTCTGGGTTACAGAGTGGGCAGATTAATATTGGAGTTAGACAAACTCAATTCACTGTTAACAACTTATTTGCAGATGGTGGATAGGCTGCCAATTCCAGGTGGTTGAGCCTAGGGCAGAGTGGGAGAGTAGTGGTCTGAGCAGCCAACTTATCACACCTCCCCCCTCTCCCCTTAGAGGGGATATATAAAATTCCATCCAAAGTTTTAGATAAATGACTTTTCATCAGTTGTGGAGCATCATCGACCTGAAACTTCTGTTTCTGTTCCACAGTGTTGCATTTTGAGTATTTCCATCATTTTGTTTTAATCTGGAGAATATAGGCCCAATTTATTTAAACTGACCTTCGAAAACATCTCTCATCCTAAGAATTAATTCAGTGAACTTTTGTCATTCGCCATCTGAGCTCTGTGTATGTTGTTCCTTGGGTACAGAGACCAAAATTGTACTCAATATTCTATGAATAGTTTCACAAGTGTTGCATATACTTGCAACATTACTGTTGAATTCAGCCACATAATAAAAGATGACATGCCATTTGCCTTCCTAATTGCTTGTTGTACCTGGAGATTAACTTTCTTGAGCAAGGATCCTAAACTATGAATACAAATGTTTATTAGTTTCTGCTTTTCAAATGATATTCTGTTTTTCTCTCCTTGCTGCCAACTTTCACTTTTTCCTGTATTTGCTCTGTCTGCTGCCTTGTCACCCACTCATGTATGTGTCCCTTTGCTGCCTTCTTGTGTTCTTCTCACAGTTTAGTCTCCCATCAAACTTTGCTTTATCAATAAATTTAGATACATCATATTCAGTTGCCTCATTTAAATCATTGCAATATATAGTAAATGATGCTCAAATATTGATCCAGATGACACCTTATTAGGCACAATCTGCCAACCACTTTAATTTTATTCTCTCTTTACTGCGTGTCAAACAATTCTAATCCAAACTAAAATATTACCGCCAATCTGATGTAATTTCTTGCATGGTACACTTAACCAATGCCTTTTGAAAATCAAAATATGTTACTACCAATAATAGCTCTTATTTTATTTGACAAACATAATTTCCCCTTCGGGAATATCTGTGCTGACTTACCCAAATCACAAAACTATCCACTACAATCCTATACTTTTAGTCACTGAACTGTTTTAGATTGAATTCACCATGTTCCCCTGGATCCGATGAACTTTTAATTTTTTTGACCAGTTTATCTTGTGGGAGTTTGTCTTAAGTCTTTCTAAAATCCATTTTTACATTAGCAAATGTATCACCCAGCTCTATGCTTTCTCCTGTCTGTTGCCTCCCAATATATTTCATCAAGTTAATTGGAATGATTTTCCCTTAATCAATCCATGCTAACTGTCCATAATTAATCTATGCCCTTTTAAGTAACAATTTATATTATTTGTCAGGATTTTTTCAATAATTTGCCTTTCCCCAGGTTTTCACTGATGGGCCTATAATTGCTCAGTATAACTCTTCCATCCTTTATATAATGATAAAACATTGGCAGTCCTCCAGTCTTCTGGTACTACATGACCAGAGAGAGAATTAGAAAATAATGGCCAGAATCTCTGCTATTTCTTCCCTCAGTTCCTTGAGTATACGGGGATCCACTAATCTGATCCAAGAGGTCAACCTAATTTCAAGCATAATAGCCGTATAAGCCGGCAGTGATGAATATGCCCAGCAAAGATGAGTCAGCACAAATCACCTTTTCCTTGCTGCCATTAGTTGTGAGGAAGGGTCACTGGATTCAAAACATTAAGTCTATCTTTGCTCCGCAGATGGTGCCAGAATTGTTGATTTTCTCCAGCAATTTCAATTTTTCAGATCTGCAGCACCTGCAGTTCTTTGATTTATTTTCTTGCATACAGTTTAAGAATTCTGAGTTGTTTGTACCTTTAACACTAAATTTATCCCAGTTAATATTTGTGTAGTTGTGCACTTTTTGATTTTGACCCTGTAGTAATTTGACTGCAGATTTGCTCCCCTATTGAGGATCTAATGTATACTCCCAGCAGAATGATTTCTTATTTATTTTTCAGTTCAACCCATATGACTTTTTTTTGGATACACATCCTGGCATATCAACCCTTCTCAGACTGTGATTTATTTCTGAAATTGAATATTGCGATGTCTTTCGTATTTTATTTCCTTCTCTACCCTTTCTAATCAATGTAACCAGAAACATTGAGGGGCCATCCTACCCTCTTTAAGTCACTTCAGAAATGGCTCCAATATCATACTTTCAACTGCCTATCTGTGTGCTGAAATCACCTGTCTTACTTACTAGACTCTTTATGTTCAAGTATATACCATTAGTCATTCAACCTTTGTTGACCGTCATCTAGAGTCATAGAGTCATAGAGATGTACAGCATGGAAACAGACCCTTCGGTCCAACCTGTCCATGCCGACCAGATATCCCAATCCAATCTAGTCCCACCTGCCAGCACCCGGCCCATATCCCACCAAACCCTTCCTATTCATATACCCATCCAAATGCCTCTTAAATGTTGCAATTGTACCAGCCTCCACCACTTCCTCTGGCAGCTCATTCCACCATACATGTACCACCCTCTGTGTGAAAAGGTTGCCCCTGAGGTCTCTTTTATATCTTTCCCCTCTCACCCTAAACCTATGCCCTCTAATTCTGGACTCCCTGACCCCAGGGAAAAGACTTTTCCTATTTACCCTATCTATGCCCCTCATAATTCTGTAAACCTCTATAAGGTCACCCCTCAGCCTCCGAAGCTCCAGAGAAAACAGCCCAGCCTGTTCAGCCTCTCCCTATAGCTCAAATCCTCCAACCCTGGCAACATCCTTGTAAATCTTTTCTGAACTCTTTCAAGTTTCACAACATCTTTCCGATAGGAAGGAGACCAGAATTGCACGCAATATTCCAACAGTGGCCTAACCAATGTCCTGTACAGCCACAACATGACCTCCCAACTCCTGTACTCAATACTCTGACCAATAAAGGAAAGCATACCAAACGCCTTTTTCACTATCCTACCTACCTGCGACTTCACTTTCATGGAGCTATGTACCTGCACTCCAAGGTCTCTTTGTTCAGCAAAGTCTTTGCTTTCACAACGATCTGCAAATTTCTGCCTTCCAGGCCCAGTTTTACTCCTCTCCCTTCAGAAACTACATTCAGGTTCTCAATGCTTAAACTCTCTCCAATAGAACTAAAAAATCTCCAAGTCAAAACATTTGTCACTATTCAGCTGGATGTAAATCAGTACAATCACTATGCCGCAATGGATCCTTTGCTATGAATGTGTTAATTAACACTGTCTCATTGCACAGTGCTAAATTTCAAAAAACCTGTTGTCTCATTGATTCGCTCATGAACATGTCCTCTAACTACAGTTGCCAATTTAGTTTACCCAATCTACATGAAGATTAAAGCTTTTTCCATATTGTGTCTTGTTGCATGGTACTCCAATGTTTTTATATGTTCTCTTTCCAACACTAGCTATTGTTAGGGGTGAATGAGCTGTAAAACTATTCCCATCAATTTTCTACCCTTTGCTATTCCTGAACTGCATTGCTATAGTGTGAAACCATGCAAATTAGGAAGGTCCTAAATTTCATATTTTGCCTGTTTTGAAGTAGATGATTTTAATTAGGGTGCAGTGGGGCTTTGGCAATTCATTTTAACATTGTTAAAAATCACACAACGCCAGGTTATAGTCCAACAGGTTTAATTGGAAGCACACTAGCTTTCGGAGCGACGCTCCTTCATCAGGTGACAATCACCTGATGAAGGAGCGTCGCTCCGAAAGCTAGTGCTTCCAATTAAACCTGTTGGACTATAACCTGGTGTTGTGTGATTTTTAACTTTGTACACCCCAGTCCAACACCGGCATCTCCAAATCATTTTAACATTGTTAGACCAGAGAAAAAAGAAATATCAAGCAGAGTTTCCATTCCTGATCACTATCCAATCATCCCTGCTGGGAAATCCATGTACAGATGTAAGTCAAAGAAAAGGACAGGGCTGCCTACTCTGGGTGCCTGGTAGCATTAAGTTCAATCCTGCAGCTAGTTAATAGATATCAGCTTTCAGCTGGGCACAAGACACTCTTTTAAGGAGAGGTGAAAGTCAGGGTTAGCAGAATCTGTGGGACAAGAGAACAAATTGTTTCAAAATACTTTTAAATAACTTTTGTCTGTTTATTCACTGATATTTGCTGTCTGTATGTCTTCTAGAGCTAAGCTGGGAATGCCGCAGTTCTTAAGCCCAGAAGCCCAAAGCCTTTTGCGAGCACTCTTCAAGCGGAATCCTTGCAACAGATTAGGTAGTTATGTTTTACAATTTTGAGGAAAGTTGGATGAACTGGAAATTGGATAAGTGTGATCACTAAATTAAATAATCATTTTTATGCAATTTTAATTTATATGCTTTTTCTTGGGAAACTCAATTCATTTGTTCACAGGTAATAATGCAAAGATCAACTGTTACATCAGGCAGTCTCTGAGAAGAATGTATTTCAAGATACTTGTGATTTCCAACTTTCCTAATTTCAGAAGTTTTATTCCTGCTGAAATTGGAAGAAAAAAAGCAATCTATTTCTGACTTTCCTGAAAGTTAATTCCTTTATTGTAAGAGGAGCATGTTTTGAAGTCCAGTTTGCTTGTTTCGCTCTTCATACACGTTTTCTGTAATATTACAAGGGACATTGGTTCAACATTCTGCAAAGAAAGAAAAGTAGCCATCATGATAGACTTCTGCTTTTTGACAAAATTAATGCAATATTATAGCCAAATGATTTTTAAGTTTTTAAATTTAAATTTAAAACAAAAACACTGATTTGTCCTTTTAAAGATGCAGAAAAAACTCTCAATGTTCAGAAGTCAATGATCAATTGGAATGCCAAACTCCCAGTTTTGATTGTTGTCTTTAGTTCACTTTAATGTGACTACTTTACTATAGATTGTATCATTTGAATTTATCAGTTTATTGGAGTTCGGGAGTATATCATAGCTTTATAATTCTCCATCAATAATGTCAAAAGACCAGACTGGTTTTGACATCTCACAGCAAAAAGAAAAATAGTTGAGTGCATGATGAAAGCTTTGCCATATTGGCTCAGATCTTCCAATCAGGATTGGAATCCCTAATTTCTGACTCCATTCAAATGAAAGCACAGTTACCTTTCGAGAAGTTCTGAATCTGAAGCTTTCTCCAGTAAAGCTATTTGATGTTTAAACTGCTGGCAACATCTGGCGGGTGGGTGAAGGAGTTGAGGTCACATGTGGGTGGGGAGTAGGGTGGTAGGTGAGTGGGATAGGATACCAAGTGGGTGAGGAACTAGGTTGACAAGTGGGTGAGGGGCTAGAATAGCAAGTGGATAAGGCTGTCAGGTGACAGCTTAGGATGGTGAGTGGGAGAGGGGTTGCAGTGCTAGGTGGGTAAAGGAATTGTTGCCAAGAGAGTGATAGGGTAACATTAAAGGTGGGTGAGGGATTGAAACAGTTGGCAGGTGAAAGGGTATGGTGCCAGGTACATGGGTAAGTGATTAGGGTAGGTCACTAGAAATGCTAATTGCTGGTGGGAGTTGGAGGCAATGGGGGTTCATCCAGCTGGAAGGAGGGAGTCTTGGGGATTAGGGATGGTGATTAGTTAGGGGTTTCAGATCCATGGAGAATTAGAAGGGTTAGGTGCAGGTGTTGGCGTGATGTATTAAAGCAGGGTTTACTGGTGAGATCAGTTTAATGGGTCTTACAGAGATCTGAGTGATGTGTTCTATGGCTGTGTAGATAGCATTGCAGGCTACAGGCTGCAGAGAATCGTTATGAACAGGGACCTGCACCCAGCTCTACAGTCGGACCAGGCTGTGCTGTGTACATTCTTTCCCAGCCTCTGTATGTTGAAAAGTGTTGGTGTGAATGAGTTTGTCAGTGATGTCTGAGGCAGGGAGATAAAACACGAAGAAGGGAGGAATACATTAGGTTGGCAAGGGATTAGGACCCCTGTAGGTTTGTGTCCTGTGCAGTGTATGAGTGTGTGTGTAACGTTACCCTGTAAAGGACCCCACATCATTGAATCCTGCAGCCCCCTCTTACAAAGGTCAAATCACTGACCCCACCGCTTCAAAAGTGGCCAGAGCCAATTTCTTCCCCATAGCACACTTCCAATTTCCAGCATGGTGGAAGCTGAGAGTGAGTGCTCCTTAGCCTGTGGCTTTGATCCTCTGCCTTTACATGTTGGTGAACTTCCGAACATCCAATGCCCTGCCTTGTAGCCCTTCTCATTAACTTCAGAGGCTTCACACCTTCTGAGATGCCACCGAACCCATCTACATGACTTTCCACTTGCCACCTTCCCCATCCAGTCTCCTGGCTCATGAGGTGACCATGGCATATGACCATACAGCCAGGGTTCACCTGACTGTGGACAAACTCCATTCTTACATGACCCTCTTCCTATTCATGCATCACTGTATTTCACCCCCCCAACCCCCCCCCCCCCCCCCCCCCCCCCCCCACCCACCCCCACCCCCCTTCCCCCTACTTCTTCCTCCCCACTACTTGAAGATTTGGTTGTCCCTATTCACAATTGTCAACCCCTTTGCCCAGACCTACAGTCCCCAGTCCTGGAGAATAGATTTCTAAGTCTCCTTCCTATTTCAGTGGCTAATGTTGCCTGTCTCACTTGAGTGAACCAACCAAATAGCCCCAGACAAGAAGAGCCCTGACCCCGACTGGAGGGTGTGCATTTCTGTGAGTTGATGAGTGCTACCTGCCAGACCTGCTGCAACGTAGCCACAAAATTGACTGCGACCAACTATCTGGACTGCAGAGACATGGATCCCCTCACTGAGCTCAGCCTGACTAGACACTTGACTGTGGCTAATCCCTTGGACTCACATGCACTGCCTGCCCTTGACTTGCTGAACCTGGACCCTTGGACTGATGGCTTCCACCTTTGATTTCAGTGAGGACCAGTCCCTAAGATTTTGAGACATGAGTGTCTGCTTGATGTACTTGCAATGTACTTGGGACTAAGTTGGTGTGAGGTTAATGTTACATGGTTCTTGACAACAAGCTGAATCTCCCCCACTTGACTGAGAACTGTGGTGCAGTAAGGCAGGCTGCTAATTGGCAGGGCAAGAATGCTTTGAGCATGCAGGTAGTTGTGAAGTGAGCAAGCACTAAGAGAGAAAACAACAATCCCTGAGTCCAGTCTGTGGGCTGAGTGCAGTCCCTGAGTGCCCAATATAGCCTGCAATCTATCTTCACCACCATAGCCCACATCATTCAGATCCCTATCTGGCCCATAAACAGCACCACAGTTTCAGCACTAAACCTCACTTTAATTCATCACCTTAACACCCAAACCTAACACACTCTGAAACTCCATGGATCTGAAACCCCTCACCACATGGAGAATCCCAATGCATTTTATACATATATTAAGATCGGGCATTGCTAGGGAAAGAGTAGATCCACTTGAGGACAAAGAGAGGAATTTATGTGTGGAGCCAGAAGAAATTGGTGAGGTCCTTAATAAGAACTTTGCATCAATAATCACCAAGACAAAGGACATGAATGAAGGTGAGACTAGGGAAGGGTATGTCGATATTAAGAAAAAGGAGGTATTGGGTGTCTTTAAAAATATTAAGGTAGATAAGCCCCAGGGCCTGATGGGATCTATCTCAGGACACTGAAGGAGGTAAGGGAGAAGATTGCTGGGGCCTTGACAGAGATATTTGTATCCTCTTTAGCCAAAGGCAAAGTCCCAGAGGACTGGCGAGTAGTCAATGTTGTTCCTCTGTTTAAGAGGGGAGTAAGAATACTCCATGAAATTATCAGCTGGTCAGCCTGACGCCAGTGGTATGAAAATTATTAGACATTATTTTTCAAGACAGGACTTACTTTCATTTGGAGAAGAATGGATAATCAACATGGCTTTATGCGTAGGAGGTCTTGTCTCACAAACCTGATTGAGTTTTTTGAAGAAATGACAAAGGTGATTGACGAGGATAGGTCAGTGGATGATGTCTATATGTACTTTACTAAAGTATTTGGCAAGGTTCCTCATGGTAGGCTGATCTAGAAGATTAAGCCTCATGAGATCCATACTGAGTTAGAAAATTGGATACAAAATTACCTTGGCCATAGAAGACAGAGGATAGCTATGGAGGGGTGTTTGTCTGACTGGAGGCCTGTGACGTGTGGCGTTTGGTAAAGAACAGAGCTGGGACCCTTGTTGTTTATAATTATGTAAGTGATTTGGATGAAAATGCAAGTGATCTGATTTGTACCTTTGTACAATAATTGGTGGAATTGTGGATAGTGACGAAGATTATCATAGAAGATAGCAGGATATAGACCAGTTGGAAAGTTGGGCAGATTAAAAGACAGATGGAGTTTAATTGGGACAAGTATGACATGGTGCATCTTGGGAGGTCAAATACAAGAGGAAAATGCGCAGTAAGTGGCAGGAATGAAAACGATAGAACATAGAACATTCCAGCACAGTACAGGCCATTCGCCCCATGATGTTGCGCCGACATACTTATAAGCAAGTTGCAAACTGGCATAAAGATCATTTTGCAAAATATATCTTGGTCAATGATCTATCACATCATTCAAAACATTTTTGCAAATGACTTCATCTAGTTCTTGAATTATAAAGGAAAGTTTTCCAATATGATAAACACAACTAATTGTTTAATTCAGCTACATGATTCATTTCTGCAATTCTTCATTCAAAGGCCAACCTTTATATTAACAGCTTACAGCACAGAATTTCCTTTGCCTTGCATTCTTCATTGGCTGGGCGCTATTTATTAGCAACACACAGGCTTAACTACTTGGAATGTCCTCAACTTTTTTGTTAAAATTATCAGGCCATGTTTTCACTTTTACTAATCCATACTTAAATGATAATTTTTAACATCAAGAAGGAGGCACTCGAACAATAGTTGCTAGAAAAACAGGTCTTGCAACATCTCCTGCTGAGTTTTTCCAGCAATTATTGTTTTTGTTTTCATTTCTGCCATTCTGTGGGCGGCACGGTGGCACAGTGGTTAGCACTGCTGCCTTCACAGCGCCAGAGACCCGGGTTCAATTCCCGACTCAGGCGACTGACTGTGTGGAGTTTGCACATTCTTCCCGTGTCTGCGTGGGTTTCCTCCGGGTGCTCCGGTTTCCTCCCACAGTCACAAAGATGTGCGGGTTAGGTGAATTGGCCATGCTAAATTGCCCGTAGTGTTAGGCTAAAAGGGGTAAATGTAGGGGTATGGGTGGGTTGCGCTTCGGCGGGTCGGTGTGGACTTGTTGGGCCGAAGGGCCTGTTTCCACACTGTAAGTAATCTAATCTAATCTAATTTAGTGCATACTTTCCTCTTGTATTTCACCTCCCAAGATGCACCATCTCACACTTGTCCCAATTAAACTCCATCTGTCTTTTATCTGCCCTACTTTCCAACTAGTCTATATCCTGCTATATCCTATGATAACTTCCTCACTATCCACAACCCCATCAATTTTTGTCTTATCTACAAACTGCTGGAAAAACTCAGCAAGAGATGTTGCAAGACCTGTTTTTTCTAGCAATTTCTGTTTTTGTTTTTGTTTCTGCTTTCCAGCATCTGCAGTTCTTTCATTTATTTTGTTTCACTAAACAAATGGGCATTAGGAGCATTGATTTACATAGGGATCTTGGGTGCAAGCCCATTGCTCCCTGAGAGTGACAACACAAGTGGTTAAGTTTGCAAAGAAAGCATACAGCATGCTTGCATAGATCAGTTGGGATATTAAGTATAAAAATTACCAAGTATAAAGCTTTTTATTAGGCCACATTTGGAGTGTTGTGTGCAGTTCTGGTCAGCAAACTATAAGAAGGATGTGGAGGCACAGGGATTAAAAGATGTTTCCCAGAATGTTGCCTGAATTGAAGTTATTAGCGAAAAAAGAGAAGTTGGTAAACTTGGGTTGTTTTCACTAGAGTATCAGATGGCAAGGGACAAACTGATTGATACATATAAAGTTATAAGAGACATGAATAGGGCAGATAGTTGGAGTCTTTTTCCAAGGATGGAAATGTCAAATACTAGAGGGGAATTAGATTTAAGGTAGAGGGGAAAAGTTTAAAGGAGATGTGCGAGGAAAGTTTTTTTTAACTCAGAGGAACGTAGGTTCCTGGAAGTGTTGCCAGGGGAGGTGGTAGAAGCAGATATGATAGGAACATTTAAGAGGCATTTATACAGACACATAAACAGGCAGGAAATAGAGGGATATGGACCATGTGCAGGAAAATGAGATTAATTTGGAATTATATCATGGTCAGTAAAGACATGGTGGGCCAGAAAGCCTGTTCCTGGGCTGTTCTAATCTATGTTCAATGAGTGCTAAAAGTGTCAGCAGCTTCTATAGCTCTATACATGCCTTGTTCCTTTGCTGCCAGATGAATAGGGTGGCATGGTGGCTCAGTGCCAGGTACCTGGGTTCGATTCCAACTTCGGGCAACTGTCTGGTCGAATTTGCACATTCTCCCCGTGTCTGCATGGGTTCCCTCTGGGTGCTCTGGTTTCCTCCCACAATCCAAAGATGTGCAGGTTAGGTGAATTGGCCATGCTGAATTGCCCATAGTGTTCAGGGATGTGTAGCTTAGGTGCATTAGTCAGGATTAAATGTAGAATAATAGGCTAGGGGAATGGGTCTGGGTGGGTTACTCTTCAGAGGGTTGATGTGGACTTGTTGGACCGAAAGGCCTGTTCCCACATAGTGAGAAGGCAGGCAAAGGCATGCAAAGGTGGTGGTGTGGGAGGTTGTGGTATTGAGAACGAGTGAAAATATTACAGGCAGTAGTGAGAGTACCATGGAATGAGGCTTGGGAGGAGGTGGATGCGGTAGCAGAGATTTAGGGGTGAGAGTAAGGTAGCAGAAGTAAGAATATGCCACATACACTGACGCAGTGAAGAATGATATTTCACCTTCTTGCATCACTGCTACAAGTACTGACTTGGTGCCAACCTTGAACCAAGCTGGCACTGTCTGGTGGTATAACCTTCTTTGCCACAACTTCCATTAGGACTTCCAGGCCCTTGTTGAAGAATTACAGTGCCATCTTCCTATTCTCAGACATCCCTCAGAATCTGTCTGTCAATGAGCTGGGCAACTTTGCAATGCCAGTGCTTGTCCGCCAGTGCACAATGGCCTTTTAAAGATGGATGCCAAAGGATGTCAGTCTTTCAAATAAAGTCTACTGAGAGGCCAGTTCTTCTGGATGGACATCATAGTGGGAGGGGAGGTGAATTCAGTAAAAATCATTCAGAAAATTCACTAGACCTTGCAGTAGAAATACCTCCAAACCACAACTCAGAATGAGCTAAAATATCATAAGATTGGACCCATTGTTACTCAGTTTAAAGCAGGTTTGATTTCTCTAACTTTTTGGTTGATAATTAAGCTAAGTCAATCAGACACTCAAAACTTTTTCAGACCATTTTAGATGCTGAGTTATTGGCATCAGAATTTCAATTTTCCAAGCAATTCTGAAGGAGCCAACTACATTGCGTTTTCTATACTTGGTCCACAATGACATCTTCCCACTGGAAGATCTGGGTCAAATCATTTTTTTCATTTATTCATTCACAGGTTGTGAGCATCACTGGCTGGGTCAACATTTGTTGGTTGATGCTACATTGACTGGAGAAGATGACGGTGAGTCACCTTCTTGAACCAATGCAGTCCCATGAAGTGTACATGCAGCCAGAGTACTGTCAGGAAGGGAGGCCCAGGATTTCAACCAAGCAGTAGTGAAGGAATGTTAATATTTTTCAAGTCAGGATAATGCCTTTGGAGAACTTGCAGGTCATAGTGTTCTCATTGTTTCTGTATCACTCACACTTCTAAAGATTGTGTGTTTAGGAAACTGATGAAGGAGCCTTTGAGAGTTGATGCAGTACCTCTTGTAGATGGTTCATACTGCTGCCACTGTGTATCAGCTATGAAGAGAATGAATTTTTAAGGTGGTGAATGGAGTACCAATCAATTGGGTTAGATGAGCTGAGTATGGTTCGAGCTGCACTATCAAGGCAAGTGGAGAGCATTGCATCACACCCCTAATTTTTACCTCGTAGATGGTGAAAAGGTTTTGAGGAATCAGGAGGTGAAAGAGGCCATTCAGCCCATCATGTCTGTACTTGCTGAATAAACTAGCCACTCATTCTATTCTCAGTTTCCAGCAGCTGTGGCCAAAACAATATTTTATATAGTTTCGCCATTGCATTCTAACTCTTATGTTCAATATGTTACCAAAGAAAGAAAATATCCCATATACCTTCTTTACCTTCTTTACCTTCTTAGGAACCTGAAGCCATGTACTCCAAGGTTACTCGCTTCCTCTACCATTCTTAAAACTCTCCCATTTATTGTATATTCCTTTATTTTTCTAGACCTCCCCAAATGTATAACCTCACACTTCTCTAGATTGAATTCTATTTGCCACTTTGCTGGAAACTCAACCAAAACATTGATATTGCCCTGCTGTCGACAGCCATTCTCTCCACCGTCAGCTACCCAGCCAATTTTTGTGGTTCTGCAAATCCCTGCCTCTGATCTGCTGTGCTAGCCAAAGTATTTATATGACTGATACAGTTCAGTTTTGTATCAAAGGAAACATTCAGCATATTATTAGTGGGGAATTCAATGATGGTAATGTCATTAAATATCAAGATAAGATAGTTAGATTCTCTTTTGTTGGAGAAGGTCATTTTTTGCCTTCGTGAGGCACAAATGTTAGTTGTGGAGAAAGTGAGGTCTGCAGATGCTGGAGATCAGAGCTGAAAATGTGTTGCTGGAAAAGTGCAGCAGGTCAGGCAGCATCCAGGGAACAGGAGAATCGACGTTTCGGGCATAAGCCCTTCTTCAGGAATGAGGAAAGTTTGTCCAGCAGGCTAAGATAAAAGTTAGGGAGGAGGGACTTGGGGGAGGGGCGTCGGAAATGCGATAGGTGGAAAGAGGTCAAGGTGAGGGTGATAGGTCAGACTGGGGTGGGGGCGGAGAGGTCAGGAAGAAGATTGCAGGTTAGGAAGGCGGTGCTGAGTTCGATGGATTTGACTGAGACAAGGTGGGGGGAGGGGAAATGAGGAAACTGGTGAAATCCGAGTTCATCCCTTGTGGTTGGAGGGTTCCTAGCCGGAAGATGAGGCGCTCTTCCTCCAACCGTCGTGTTGTTGTGGCGATGGAGGAGTCCAAAGACCTGCATATCCTTGGTGGAGTGGGAGGGGGAGTTGAAGTGTTGAGCCACAGAGTGGTTGGGTTGGTTGGTCCGGGTGTCCCAGAGGTGTTCTCTGAAACGCTCCGCAAGTAGGCGGCCTGTCTCCCCAATATAGAGGAGGCCACATCGGGTGCAGAGGATGCAATAGATGATATGTGTGGAGGTGCAGGTGAATCTGTGGCGGATATGGAAGTTTCCTTTGGGGCCTTGGAGGGAGGTGAGGTGGGGAGGTGTGGGCGCAAGTCTTGCACCTCCTGCGGTTGCAGGGGAAGGTGCCGGGAGTGGAGGTTGGGTTGGTGGGGGGTGTGGATCTGACGAGGGAGTCACGGAGGGAGTGGTCTTTATGGAATGCTGATAGGGAAAGGGAGGGAAATATATCCTTGGTGGTGGGGTCAGTTTGGAGGTGGCGGAAATGACGGCGGATGATGATCTATACATGGAGATTGGTGGGGTGGTAGGTGAGGACCAGTGAGGTTCTGTCCTGGTGGCGGTTTGAGGGGCGGGGCTCAAGGGCGGAGGAGCGGGAAGTGGAAGAGATGCGGTGGAGGGCATCGTCGACCACATCGGGGGGGAAATTGCGGTCCTTGAAGAAGGAGGCCATCTGGGTTGTACGTTTTTGGAACTGGTCCTCCTGGGAGCAGATGCGGCGGAGATGAAGGAATTGGGAGAATGGGATGGCGTTTTTACAGGGGGCAGGGTGGGAGGAGGTGTAGTCCAGGTAGCTGTGGGAGTCGGTCGGTTTGTAGTAGATGTCCGTGTTGATTCGGTCGCCTGAGATAGAAATAGAAAGGTCGAGGAAGGGGAGGGAGGAATCTGAGACTGTCCAGGTGAATTTGAGGTCGGGGTGGAAGGTGTTGGTGAAGTGGATGAACTGTTCCAACTATCAACTCAAGCCTTAAAGTTGTCCAGGATTTGTTGCATTTGGTTATGGATTATTTCAGAATCTGAGGAGTCACAAATTAAATAATGGTGCAATCATCAACAAACTGCTTATTTTGATTTCATGCTGAAGGGAAGGTGGATGAAGCAACTGAAAATGATTAGGCCTAGACCATTACCTGAAGGGAATTCTGCAGTGATACCTACCAATGGAAACGATTGACCTGCAGTAACCACAATCATCTTCCTTTTTAGAAAATACAGAGATTTTAGCTCAGGCTCCTTGATGCTACACTTGGTCAAACGTCACTGTGATGTCAAAAGCAGTCACTCTCAACTTATCTCATGATTGCATAATCAATAGAACCGAGGGTACACATTCCATTTGGTGCACTGTGCACAATTATAGATCAGATTCAGTGATCTTTATAAAGCAGTGACTTTTGAGAAGTAATGATTTAATTTTTAAAATTTTATTTGTATTTTTATTTTGTTTTAAAGGTGCTGGACCTGACGGAGTTGAGGAGATAAAACGACACTGTTTCTTTGGAACTATAGACTGGAATGTAAGTGCAGCATTTAAATTCTGAAATTCAGTAGTTTGAATTTTTAAACTGTTAGTATGACTTCTTGTTAACGAACATGAGTCTCTGCTGCTAATCAGCCTCTTTGCAATCAGTGACATAAAGTTTCACCTATCGTTTACTCTTTAGCCCTTCTGCATAAAACCCAACAATTTCCTAGCTACTATCAGTTCTAAGCAAGGGTCACTGGACCCAAAGCATTAATTCTGATTTCTCTCCACAGGTGCTGCCAGATCTGCATAGCTTTACCAGCAATTTCTGTTTTTGTTTCTGATTTCCAGCATTTGCAGATTTTTAGTTTTTTTTTATGTAAAGTTCCCTTGTCAGTAGCACAAAGTTGCATTGGCTTTTCTACCTGCTGTTTTTTTGAGGTTTCCCTAGAATGGTTTCAATAACTGAAAAGCCACCAATTTGAATCCATTGGTAACTGATGGGTTGAAACAGTCACTTAACATCAACAGTTAAGATTACTTCCATGAAATCTGCTTCAAAAATCAAGTGTAAAGATAATTATGAGAAAAGTAACAACTTAGCTGGCACTCAGTTGCAAAATTTTGAAAAACATGTGTATTTTGCATACATGCCAAGTTCAATTTTGTATGATAATCCTAGTACTATTTTAAATGCACACTGTCAGTGCTTCCAGTAATATTTTATAAGCTCAATTTTTGTACTATGTAAGTATTAGTACTCATTATTAGTATTCTAAGTGATTATTTACATATGAAATATTTTCAGTGGGGGCTTTGTGGGCGGCACGGTGGCACAGTGGTTAGCACTGCTGCCTCACAGTGCCAGAGACCCGGGTTCAATTCCCGCCTCAGGCGACTGACTGTGTGGAGTTTGCACGTTCTCCCCGTGTCTGTGTGGGTTTCCTCCGGGTACTCCGGTTTCCTCCCACAATCCAAAAATGTGCAGGTTAGGTGAACTGGCCATTCTAAATTGCCCGTAGTGTTAGGTGAAGGGGTAAATGTAGGGGAATGGGTCTGGGTGGGTTACGCTTCGGCGGGTCGGTGTGGACTTGTTGGGCCGAAGGGCCTGTTTCCACACTGTAAGTAATCTAATCTAATCTAATCTTATCAGTTCACCTTTAGTATTTTCAGTGCAACAACAACAAAGCCGACCAGAAGTGGTGGCACAGTGATTAATAGTCAGGAAGAAATTGCCCTGGAGTCCTCAACATTGCTTTTGAACATCATGAAGTCACTTAGCATCATGTCAAACATGGGCAAGGAGAAAACCTGATTACCAATCTGATCAATCGCCCTCCCCCAGTTGATGAATCATTACTCTTTCATATTGAACAACAGTGCATGGTGACATAGCTGTAACATCACTGGAATAGGCTGGATGAGCTGAGTGTGGTTGGAACTGCACTTATCCAGACAAGTGGAGAGTATTCCACCACACTCCTAACTTATACCTTATCGATGGTAAACAGGTTTTGGGGAGTCAGGAGGTGAAACAGGCTACTCAGCCCATCCTTTCTGCACTGGCTAAATAAACTAGCCATTTCATAGTTCAAATTCCACGATGGTAGATAGTGAAATTTTAATTCAAAGAAATTTGAAATTAAAAGCTAGCCTACTGGCAATTGTGTAACTATTGACATGAAAACCCATCTCATTCACTAATGCCATTTAGGGAAGGGACTGGCTTACATATGACTCCATATCCACAGCCAGGTTGAGTCTTATTGCCCTATAGGCAATTAGGGGTCGGTAATAAATGCTGGCATATGATGTCCATGTGTCATGAACAAATAATAAACACTCCAAGACTCAAAAGCATTGAAGGTGGAAAGGGCGCTGAATATGCTGGGGGAACATCTTTGATGTCCATGACTAAGAGTGGTGTGTTAGCACCACCATTGACTGAATTGGCCAAATCCTGAAGGCCACATCTGGCAGATTGGTCCTGTAGCAGATGAGGGAAAAAAATTGATCTTATCCTCACTGGTCACAGATTCATCTGTACTTAATGTTATTGGTAGAACTGAGCACCACTCAATCCTTGCAGAGATTAAGTCTGTCTTCATCTCCATCCTGTTGGTTAGCACTGTCAACATGCAAAATGGGTAGATTTTGAACAAATTGAGCACCTCAAAATTTGGCATCCATGAGGCACTGGACACAATCAGCAGCAGAATTGTATTCAATTAATATCTGAAACCTAATCACCCAGCATGTCCTACACTATCATTTCCATCAGCTAAGGGAATCAATCCTGGATCCATGAAGAGTGCTGTAGAAGAGCAATCCAGGAGCAACATCAGGCCGGACTAAACGTGAAATGTCAATATGTTAAAGCACAACACAGGACTACTTGCATTCCTGGCAGTGGAGGTAACGTAGGGCTAAGTGACTTTCAAAACCAACAGATAATATCAGAGCTTCTCAATTCTGTCCAATCCAGTCACTAATGATAATAAACAATTAACAGCTCAATGGAGAAAGGAACTCCATAAGTACCTACAGCCTCAATGATGTGGGAGCCCAGCACATCAGTGCAAAAGACAAGGCTAAAACATTTATTACCAACTATAACCAGAAGGGGCATGTTGGTGATCCTCCTCAGCCTCCCTCTGAGCTCCACAGGATCACAGATACCAGTCTTTAGCTAATTTGATTCATTCCATGTATGAATTGGCTGAAGTTGCTGAATACTGCACAGGTTATGGTTCTATTCTGTATTAATTTTAATGTTTGCCATAATTTTGTAATCTTCCCATGAGGAGGTGCCAGAGGATTTAAAAGTGGCAAATGTGACACCCTTATTTAAGAAAGAATATAAGAACGTTGCTAGCAATTACAGGCTGCTCAGTTTAGCATAGTGGGGAAAGTATTTTTAGAAACAATAATCAGGGGAAATACATGGGCACAGACTTAGCTTGATTTGAATTAATTAACGAGAGCCAGCATGGATTTGTAACAGCTAGATTGTGTTTAACAAATCTAATTGGATTTTTGTGATAAAATAACACAGAAGAGTGATGAAGAGAATGCTATTATCTATATGGATTCTAGAAAAATGTTTGACAAAGTATCACATAAAGTCTAGTTAACTTTAGAATATGAATGTCAGTTTCAACTCAGAAAAAAAATTGGCTCAAGGACAGATTTTTCAGACTGGAGAACACTGGTGATGTTCTCCAAAGCTTAGTAATATATATATATATATATATAAAATGGGCTAGATATTATGGTTTTGTGACTATGTCCAAGTTGCATCGAGTTTTTCTGAGGGATATCCACTGTGAGGCCGAGCAAGGCTTCTCGTCTATTCTTGCCAAACTCACCTCGTTAACTACCTACCCTGCCTATATGGTATCACCCATACCTGATCCCAGCGCCATCATACCACTCACTGTTCCCACAAAAACTTGCCACTCGGTGGATATCCCAGAATTCGCCCATATTCCTTGCACCTGTACATTCTTTAAAAGCCCATTATGCACCCAGACAGCCAGTCTGGAGCTGTCCTGCAAGTTTTCTGACTTTTGTCCCAGATATAGCAAATGGAGGGTAATCATCACCTTGCTTTGTGGACAAGGTCATAGAGATATTACTGGACAGGCTGACACAGAGGTAAAACTTCATCTTCCCCCAGAAGCAGCAACAGAGGCCACAACTTTGGACCGTGAACATGCTGGCTTGGTCTGAGGTTACCCATGTTAAAGCACTCTTTGCCATCTGAAAAAAATGCCCGACACAGTCAGGGACATTCTCAGTTCTGCCAGTGCAAGTGCCACCACCTTCTCTCTAATGACTCACATACTCTTTATCTCTGCTAGTGTACCAATTTCCCATGTTATACTAATCTCACAACATCCTGCAACATCTTCCCTTACTCACCATCACCTACCCTAAACTCTGCACACCACTATTCCTGCATGCTCTCTGCACTGCCTACTGACTCAGTGAGGACTCCTCCCCACTTGCACTAGCAATAACAACTGTGCCATGCACTTCATCGCCCTTAATACCTGTCTCTTTCTCATTCCAGGAGGAAAGAAATTCCAAACAGAGCTGGAAAGACTATTGATCGGTAGTTGACATTTGACTCCACACTCTTTTGTGGACTGTGGCTGTCCCAAGTAACTGATTGATTGTGTCCAAGTCCCTTGTCTGATATTGGAGTCTGCCCCTGACTTACTGTCATGGACCCCCAATTCCAGACTTTCTCACTTGACTAACTGAAGTAGAAAATGGGGGAGATACTAAATGAATATTTTGCATCAGTATTTACTGTGGAAAAGGACATGGAAGATATAGACTGTAGGGAAATAGATGGTGACATCTTGCAACATGTCCAGATTACAGAGGAGGCAGTGCTGGTTCTCTTGAAAGGGTGGATGTCTTGAAAGGTGGATAAATCCCCAGGACCTGATCAGGTGTACCCGAGAACTCTGTGGGAAGCTAGAAAAGTGATTGCTGGGCCTCTTGCAGAGATATTTGTATCATCGATAGTCACAGGTGAGTTGCCGGAAGACTGGAGGTTGGCAAACGTGGTGCCACTGTTTAAGAAGGGTGGTAAAGACAAGCCAGGGAACTATAGAACAGTGAGCCTGACCTCGGTGGTGGGCAAGTTGTTGGAGGGAATCCTGAGGGACAGGATGTATATGTATTTGGAAAGGCAAGGACTGATTCGGGATAGTCAACATGGCTTTGTGCGTGGGAAATCATGTTTCACAAATTTGATTGAGTTTTTTGAAGAAGTACCAAAGAAGATTGATGAGGGCAGAGCAGTAGATATGATCTATATGGACTTCAGTAAGGCGTTCAACAAGGTTCCCCATGGGAGACTGATTAGCAAGGTTAGATCTCATGGAATACAGGGAGAACTAGCCATTTGGATACAGATCTGGGTCAAAGGTAGAAGACAGAGGATGGTGGTGGAGGCTTGTTTTTCAGACCGGAGGCCTATGACCAATGGAGTGCCACAAGGATCAGTGCTGGGCCCTCTACTTTTTGTCATTTACATAAATGATTTGGATGTGAGCATAAGAGGTACAGTTAGTAAGTTTGCAGATGACACCAAAATTGGAGATGTAGTGGACAGCAAAGAGGGTTACCTCAAATTACAACAGGATCTGGAGCAGATGGGCCAATGGGCTGAGAAGTGGCAAATGGAGATTAATTCAGATAAATACAAGGTGCTGCATTTTGGGAAAGCAAATCTTAGCAGGACTTATACACTTAATGGTAAGGTCCTGGGAATGTTGGTGAAGAAAGAGACCTTGGAGTGCAGGTTCCTAGCTCCTTGAAAGTGGAGTCGCAGGTAGATAGGATAGTGAAGAAGGCGTTTGGTATGCTTTCCTTTATTGGTCAGAGTATTGAGTACAGGGGTTGGGAGGTCATATTGCAGCTGTACAGGACATTGGTCAGAGTATTGAGTACAGGAGTTGGGAGGTCATATTGCAGCTGTACAGGACATTGGTTAGGCCACTGTTGGAATATTGTGTGCAATTCTGGTCTCCTTCCTATCGGAAAGATGTTGTGAAACTTGAAAGGGTTCAGAAAAGATTTACAAGGATGTTGCCAGGGTTGGAGGATCTGAGCTACAGGGAGAGGCTGAACAGGCTAGGGCTGTTTTCCCTGGAGCATCGGAGGCTGAGGGGTGACCTTATAGAGGTTTCCAAATTATGAGGAGCATGAATAGGATAAATAGACAAAGTATTTTCGCTGGGGTTGGGGAGTCCAGAACTAGAGGGCATAGATTTAGGGTGAGAGGGGAAAGATATAAAAGAGACCTAAGGGGCAACTGTTTCACACAGAGGGTGGTACGTGTATGGAATGAGCTGCCAGAGGATGTGGTGGAGGCTGATACAATTGCAACATTGAAGAGGCATTTGGATTGGTATATGAATAGGAAGGGTTTGGAGGGATATGGGCCGGGTGCTGGCAGGTGGGACTAGATTGGGTTGGGATATCTGGTCGGCGTGGATGGATTAGACTGAAGGGTCTGTTTCCATGCTGTATATCTCTATGACTCTATGACTCTAAGTTCTGCTGACTATCATGTCAAGCAAACTCTCTTTGTGTTTATGGTAATTGGCAAAGCAAGACAGAAGTAATACAAGCTAGTATCTCTGGCTGAGGGAGGCAAAGCATACAAATGCAAGGCACGCCACACACGGCGGAGATACTGTAAGTATCCAGGTAAGTTCAGAGTGAGTGAGTGCATGATGTGAACAAAGAGCATGTAGATGCAGCCTGGTCCAGTCTATCAGCTGGTGTCTGTTCCTGAGCACAAGGTGTCCCTGCTGTAATTACCACTGCAGCAGAGATAGAGACATGCAGCATTGAAGTTCAACAGCTTCTGGGAAGTGGATTGAGATGTGCCATAAAGCTTTTTAGAGTCTGGCACATATTGGATGCCAATGTGCATGGACATGGGGAGCAGTGCCTGGTTGCTCATGGAGCACTCTGAGATGTTGGTGCCCAAGTCCAAATAGGAGGTGATTAGACTCTGTCTTGTTGAAGATTGTTGTTGTGTAATACTTGTATGTTATAAATTTTACTTACAAGCAGGGATCTGAATTTGCCAGACACCCATTCTGTTTTTCATGATGCATTTTCTCAGATTTAGCTCATTTGCAGGTTTAGTTAGATAGGAAACTGAATTTCAATGAGGCAAATTGTGTGGAAAATGAGGCATTTAACAAGCAATAATCCCTAAACTCCTTTACTTGGCACCTGCCACTGCCTATTAAGAAACTCATCAAGCTGCTTATGACAAGCATAAAAATGGCATGAGTTACTTTCAATGTCAAGGTGGGTCTTACCAGGTTTTTCATCCAATTCTGACACAAATCTTGCTGTAGCCCACATTGCTCAGACCCCTAAATATTTCAGTGAATGACTTGGATAGAATAAAGTAAATTTCAAAATTTGCTGATAATGCCATATGGGACAATTACTTACAATAATACCAGTTGACTACAACAAGGCATAGATAGGCTAGCAGAATTAGCAAAGAATTGTCAAATAGAGAGTAATACAAGAAATTGATTAATTTAGGCAGGAGCTATAGAGCTAGCCTTGGTATAGCGTAGGTGATGTGCTGCGGTGCATCTTACAATTGATACAACAGCCCAATTGGTATCCCAGTGGCAAAGAGAATGAATGGTGGATGGGGTGCCAATCAATTAGGCTAGTTCTGAGCTTTTTAAATGGTGAAGCAGCATTCGTTTGGGAAATTCTAAAGTATTCTTCTACATTCTTAATTTATATCGCAGAACTTATTCCAGTGGCTGCAGAATACCTCTGACCTCTTCCTGTAATGATGTATTTATGTGTCTGGTTCAGTTAAATTTCCCATCAATGATTACGTTCAGGATGTTGATGATTATCTATTGTGCAGTTCTAATTCCTTTGAATATCAGTAAGAAGTGATTAGATTCTGTCTTGGTGGAGATTGTTATGTGTGATACTTACATGATCCAAATTTTACTTACTACTTAACAACCCAAACCTGAGTGTCATCCAAGCCTTCTTCAGTGCGGGTACAGGAGGTTATCAGATCTGAAAGAATTGCAAATATAACACTGCAGTCATTGACAAACATCCCATATTCTGACCTTATGATGGACAGAAGTTTACTGCTGACACAATAAAGGTAATTGGGAGGAAAAGTCAGCCCTGATAAGCTCCTGCAGCAATGTCCTAGGGCTGAGATAATTGCCCTCTTAAAAAGCAGAAATATTTTCCTTTGTTCGATGTAGGACACCAGTGGAAGATTTGACTCCGATTTCCAGTGGGTTCTTTGATGTCAAATCTGGTCAAATGTTTTAATTGCAAAGACAGTTCTTTTTATCTCACAGAACTTAAGTGTTCTGTACATGTTTGGACCAAGGCTGTAATGATGTCTAGAGCTCAGTGTCTAAAAAATCATGGCAAAAAATGCTTGGGGAACATGGTCAAAGCTGTTGGCTGATAGAGCAACTTCCACAAAAATGAATGTAAGCAGCTTTTTCTATTGATAAAAGAAAGCTTTAAAAGCAAAATAAACTGGAAGAAAACTTAGAATTCCATGCATTTGTCAGAGGCACATTTAAAGCAAGAATAGCACAATACTATACCATTCTTGTGGTCAGGCACATCTCCAATAAATAGATATCTTAATAGGAGTACAATCTAAATAAGGACATTATTAAATTCTGTCATTTGATCAATATCTCAGTTTTGGTCTTACATTTAGGATACTATAACAAGAAAATCCTTTGAAAATTAAAGCAAATTAAGTACTAAACTGTTGCAACTGATAGAAACAATAAAAAAAAGTTTAGATTAGATCTGCATATTACAGAATTGAACTATGTTCTAAGAAAAGGGAGAGTGTTGAAGTGTAGTCACACCCCAAATAGAAAGTAAAAGCACCTCAAAATTTCCATAATTTCATCCTCTACAGAGTCTGCTAATATTTCAATACCACTGTGTTTATTTTTAAGTTTTGTTCCTTTCATGGTGCAGATATGCTAATTTAGTTAAATGGAGGAAATCATAATGATGATGGCATTGTATCAGATGTTATCTTACTCCATTGTGCTACTGCACCAGTTAACTTTCTGCAACAAACAGTACATATTCAACATAAGATAAAGTGAGGAGAATAATTTTGTACTATATGTTATTTTACTGAAGTGGTTAGTATGCATTTAATGAGTTAGCAGCTATGTTAAAATATTTAAGACAAAATTTAATGTTAAATCATTAACTAGTACGCTAAGATTGAGGAAAATTTAAATTTGTGTTATTTAATTCTACATCACTGAAATGTATACTTTCACAACAGAAGCTATACAGGAAAGAAATTAAGCCACCGTTTAAACCAGCTGTAGGGAGACCAGAGGATACATTTCACTTTGACCCTGAATTCACATCAAGGACACCAATTGGTGAGTAGTTCCTTTTGTGGTTTTTAGAATTGCTCAGTTAAGTTCATGCATTAAACTTGGAGTAATTTTGAAGTTATGTGTTTGTGTAAAATAGACAATGGTGAACCAGAATGTTTCATTTGCTGTCTGGAACTTTAATTTAATCTTCTGGGCAGGATTGTGTCATCAATTTTGGTTAATGCAGGTTTTTAGTTAATCCTAAAGTTTGTGCTATTCTGAAGCATTTAGTTTATTCAGAACTACATTTATAGATGGTAATGATTTTGTTTAGTGGCTGTCCAAACCATTTGATTCTTGTGTAAATATTATTGGAATAAGAATATGTTATTTATGCTAATGTATATTTTTGAAAAAGTCTTTCATGGGTTGTGGGTGTCACCAGGAAGTCAGCATTCAATGCCCATCTCTAACTACTCTTGAACTGAATGACTTGCTAGTTCAATTCAGATGGCAGTTAAGAGTCAATCACATTACTATGAGTCTAGAGTTACATGTCGGCCAGATTCAGTAAGGACAACAGATTTCTTTCTCTAAAGGTCACGTGAACCAGATGGATTTTAATGATAGTTGATAATGTTCCACACTCACCACTACTGAGACTAATTTTCAATTCTTAAATTACTAAGTGAATTTGAATTCCATCAGCTGATATAATGGAATTTGAACCCATGTCCCCAAAGTATTGGCCTCAGTCTCTCGATTATTGGTATAATGACATTACCATGAAGTCACTTTTGTAGGTGAAATAGGAACCCCAGATTTCCTGTTTGTTTAGTGGATAGATCTGCATGGAAAAACTAACAGTAAAATTTTAAACAAGACATCTCTCGCCACAGGAGCTGTGGCCCAGATAATGCTGTCACCTTAATTCCATGTATGCAAGATTAATTACTCCTTCAATAAGAGTTTTTGGAATATACATTCATCTATAGAAAAACTCCAAGCTTGACTCTTGTCCCAAAGCAATATATTCCCCAGACCATTTTCCACAAGAGCTAAAATTGATATATTCCAGTTATCTCTGACTGGATTCTGTCATTGAGCTATCTGGTGGAAACAAAATAGCAAAAATAATTTAGCAAGTTGCCATTTAGATTAATTTCGGATTATTAAGCTTACTCTCTCTGCTGCCTGTTTCCAAACTTATTCACATGATTTTGAAATGTAATAAACTGTGTCCAATTTGTAGATGCTGTTTTTAATTTACAAAACTATGAAAACATTTTGCTGATTATGCTGCTGGAGTTAATTGGGTTCATGTAGCATGAGTGACCTTTTCATACAATAAATAACCATATACAGACTGAAAATGGAAGCTAAGACCTGTGCAGCTGTTCTCAATGTGTTATGAACAGGAAACTATAGTGGTAAAGGAGTTTGTGTGTATGTAGTTAACAATCACCCAAAGCTTTCAGAGTGGTGGCTAGATGGTGCTGTACTGATTTGATGCCTGTGCTCCTACTTTCAAACTCCACACTCCATCCAGTTGTCTTCCCCCTACACTGGTAAACATAGCAATAAATACAAGGAAGAACTTTCCACCAGCTATTTTTCTCAATCACTGCAGTTAAATTGCTGATGTATTTCTTCTGGCCCATGATACAGTGATGTGTAGTTTTAAAGCTTTCCTACATGTAACTAAAATAGCAATATCTTCTTCTGGCAGCTTGTCCTGCTGTGGCCTCTTTTTATTTTCCCAGTCTTGTTCCATTCTCCAAAAAAGCCTTATCAAATCACATATGCATGGATGCAACTTGTTTCAGTGTTGATTTTATGTGATTCATAGAGAATCATTGAATCCCTACTGTGTGGAAGCAGGCCATTTGGCTCATCAGGTCCACACCAACTCTCTGAAACGTACTCCACCCAGACCCACCCCCAAATCTTATCCCTGTATCTCTGCATTTCCCATGGCCAATCCATCTAGCTTACACATCCCTGGACATGATGGGCAATTCAGCATGACCAATCCACCTAATCTGCCTATCTTTAGACTATGGGAGTAAACTGGAGGACCTGGAAGAAACTCACACAGACACAGGGAGAATGTCTGTGTACAGTTTGTGCAGTCATCCAAGACTGGAATCAAGCCTGGGTCCCTGGCACTGTGAGGCAGCAGTGCTAACCACTGAGCCACCATGCCACCCAATTCAAAAGTGCTAAACAACCAGCCAGAATGCTTCATATTGGATATTTGCTGAAGGCTGTATTTGCTGAGGACCTTCAGAGAACAATGTTCTTGTCACAACTTCAGAGACGGAAATTTTTTAAGAGGCCTTCACTTCATAAATAAAGTTATGAGTTAAATAGGTCATTGACTACAAAGCAGAGCAAATATAATATCTCGTATGGCTCTAAATGTGACCATAGTTCTTAACTTCTATATGACCATCAGTATGCAAGCCACTGGTGATACGTACAACACTACACAGATTTCAGTATACAACTCTACAAGGATTTTCCTCACACAGGAAAGTACTTTCATCTCATTACATTTTATTAGAAATAAGTAGACAGAATGAGCATGAGGCTGCACACAGGAAAATAGCTTCCCAATGGTACAGGGTGCTATTAACTGCATGCAAATTGCCTTCACCAGCACATTTTCAAATTTGCAATTTCCATCATGCAAGGTTTGTGAAGGTTTGTAGCTCAGGTTGAGGTTTAGGGTGTAGGTTTGCTCACAGAGCTGTAGGTTTGATATCCAGACGTTTCATTATCTGGCTAGGTAACATCATCAGTGGCCACCTCCAAGTGAAGCGAAGCTGTTGTCTCCTGCTTTCTATTTATATCTTTCTCCTGGATGGGGTTTGTGGTGATGTCATTTCCTGTTCGTTTTCTGAGGGGTTGATAGATGGTATCTAGATCTATGTGTTTGTTTATGGCATTGTGGTTGGAGTGCCAGGCCTCCAGGAATTCTCTGGCATGTCTTTGCTTAGCCTGTCCCAGGATAGATGTGTTGTCCCAGTCGAAATGGTGGTTTTTTTCCTCCGTGTGTAGGGATACAAGGGAGAGAGGGCCGTGTCTTTTTGTGGCTAGCTGGTGTTCGTGTCTCCTGGTGGCTAACTTTCTTCCTGTTTGTCCTACGTAGTGTTTGTGACAGTCCTTGCATGGAATTTTGTAGATGACATTGGTTTTGTCCATGGGTTGTACTAGGTCTTTTAAGTTTGTTAGTTTTTGTTTGAGAGTGTTGGTGGGTTTGTGTGCTACTAGGATTCCGAGGGGTCTTAGTAGTCTGGCTGTCATTTCTGAAACTTCTTTGATGTATGGTAAGGTGGTTAGGGTTTCTGGCTGTGTTTGGTCTGCTTGTCGTGGTTTGTTCTTGAGGAATCTGCGCACTGTATTTTTTGAGTATCCATTTTTCTTAAATACATTGCATAGGTGACTACTAAGACCCCTCGGAATCCTAGTAGCACATAAACCCACCAACACTCTCAAACAAAAACTAACAAACTTAAAATACCCAGTACAACCCATGGACAAAACCAACGTCATCTACAAAATTCCATGCAAGGACTGCCACAAACACTACGTAGGACAAACAGGAAGAAAGTTAGCCACCAGGATACACGAACACCAGCTAGCCACAAAAAGACACGGCCCTCTCTCCCTTGTATCCCTATACACGGAGGAAAAAAACCACCATTTCGACTGGGACAACACATCTATCCTGGGACAGGCTAAGCAAAGACATGCCAGAGAATTCCTAGAGGCCTGGCACTCCCACCACAACACCATAAACAAACACATAGATCTAGATACCATCTATCACCCCCTCAGAAAACGAATAGGAAATGACATCACCACAAACCCCAAGAACCCCATCCAGGACAAACATATAAATAGAAAGTAGGAGACAACAGCTTCGCTTCACTTGGAGGTGGCCACTGATGATGTTATCTAGCCAGGTAATGAAACATCTGGATATCAAACCTACAGCTCAGCGAGCAAACCTACACCCTAAATTGCCATCATCTAGAAGGAGTAAGGCAGCAGATACATGGGAACATGATCACATGCAAGCTACCCACTATCGTGACTTAGAACTATATTGCAGTTCTTTCAGTTTCGTTGGATGAAAATCCTTGAACCTCCTTCCAAAAAGCATTGTGGGGTATCTACTGTAGTGGTTCAAGAAGGCAGCTCATCACTGACTTCTCCAGAGAAATTATGGGTGGCCAATAAATATCTAGTGATGCTCATATCCCATGAATAATTTTTTTAAAAATGCGCCTGCTGTGAGCTTAGCCATTTATATGAAGCAAAGGGGATTTCACTCCCTCGTTACAGTTGAATGTACAATATGTATTTCCTGGTGCCTTGTATTATAATGTTGCCTGAAGGAGGATATTATGATGGTGAGTGATAAAGACAAGGGAAAAAGAATGAGTCTGTTGATGAGTAGGAGATCTGGTTGAGGTTACTGGAATCACTCGTGAAGAAGCTGATCATGCAGAGCTTGTGCAAAATGGAACTTCCTATTATCCTATTTTCTCTTCTATTTCCTCCTCATATTCTTGTACCTCAGCTTCTTGTTCAGGCTGTTCTCTTGTGATGGTCAGGTTGTTCAGCCTTAAGCACATTTCCAAACATTTTGGTATCTGTCCCACTGAGTGCACCTTTCTAGAGCAGTCCAAGCAGGGAAGTGTTTCTTGAAGACATGGAGATTGTACCCTATAACATTCCCTCATTTTAGGTCTCCTTTGAATATATATATGGGATTCAAACCCGAACCATGAGCCAGACAATGCATCACCAGGTGAATGCCAGTTAACCTGACAGCAGGAAGGATTCCTTCATTCTTTAAAAGTTTGCTATTTCATCTATATTTGGCCCTCCATCGCAAGTCAAAGGCTGGCTACTAGGAGATAAGGGTAATCCCCTTGTGACATGGCTCATGATTAGGGTTTGAATCCCACATACATATTCAAAGGAAGGGAGTCTGTGTCTGAGGGGGTAGCTTCATTATCCACAGATCCACTATCAATCAGACCACAAGGTAATCCATCTGAATCAAATCACTTTGACCAATGACATAGAGACACATGAAGGCAGAACTCTTAAGCTTGCAAGACAGCACTCTCAGACTCCATTCAAACTGTTGGAAGCTGTTTGTACTACAATGGAAGTTGTGACATTGGCCACAAGACATTGCTTCATGGTGGGCTTCACAAGTATGACAATGGAAGTGACTACCAGTTCCATATTTGAAAGGGTAGGGTTGAAGATCAATGAAAAGTCCTTTGCCAAGTTGGTACAGACTCCTCCAACCTCCTTGACATTGTTTTCTGGCAAACTTGCCATTGTACCGATTATTTCAGTGTACGCAACTATAGTGATTTGAGCCAGATTGATCTCGTTGACTATATGGTAGTTGATTGGGGTTATTAACATGGGCCAATATAACCAGGACAGATCTTCAGGGAGAGGTAGTCACCAAGGGGCATGGACTGCTTTGTTTCCCCTGCCAACTCTATTTTGATTTAACCTCTACCCTCCCCTTCATTTTTTTGATCACGCAGCATTGCCCTCTGAGAAGGGCACTGCCTGTCACTGGCCACTCGGATGTTTCCTTTCTTCTTGGTGGTGGTGCATAAATAAAGATTTACCCACTTGTTGGTTTTCACTGTGTCAGACACCTGCACACACAAGAAAAAATAAACACAAAAAAACCCAGAGGATTAAAAAATATATAACTCGGAGATTAGAAATAAAAAGAAAAATATGTAAACAGGGAATTTAGAATTTCCTCATTTCAGGGAAAAGCAAACCAAAACACAAAAAAAAACCAAGACAGATCTTCAGGAGAGGTGGGCACCACAGGGCATAGACTGCTTTGCTTCCCCCTTCAACTCTACTTTGAGTTAACCCCTATCCTCCCCTTCACTTCTTTGTTCATGCAGGCTTTGCCCAAAAGGAACGAGGCACAGCTTGTCACTGGACACATATAAAACCAGGAGAGAGGTGGACATCATTCGGAATGGAGTGATTTTTTTCCCCTCCAATTCTATTTTGATTTAATCACTACCCTCCCCTTTGCTTTTCTCACATAAGCTTTGCTCGCTGTGGGCTTTGCTTGTCACTGGTTCATTGGCCTCACATGTGCCTTTACTTGTGGTGGAATATTCATAAAGTTATTTTCACTTGGTGTTTTTCACTGTATCCTGCACCTGCACACACAAAAATAGGGTTGTATAGAATATGAGCACTACTGCTGTATGGCAGAAGTGTGGAGGGAGGGGGTGGGGAAGCAAACAAAAATATAACAGCAGATGGAGAATCTTCAAAAAAATATATAACCAGGAGATTAGAATCTCCTCAGTTCAAGACTGCACCGCCAGAGTTATATTTCCCTCTCCACCCCTATCCGCTTTCCATAAAGACCATTCCCTCTGCAACTCCCGTGCCAGGCACCTTCCCTTGCCACCGCAGGAATTTCAAAAACTGTGTCCAGACCTCCCCCCTCAGCTCCGTCGAAGCCCCAAAGGACCTTCCACATCCATCAGAGTTTTACCTGCACTTCCACACAAGTCATTTACTGTAGCCGTTGCTCTTGAAGCAGTCTCCTCTACACTGGAGAGACAGGGTGCATATTTGCAGAGCACTTCAGAGAACATCTCCAGGACACCAGCACCAATCAACCCCACCGGCCCTTGGCCAAACACTTCAACTCTCCCTCCCACTCCGCCAAGGACCATGCAGGTCCTGGGCCTCCTCCATTTCCACACCCTAATCACCCAACGCCAGGAGGAAGAACACATCTTCTGCTTTGGGATCCTTCCAACCACATGGCATCAATGTGGAGTTCACCAGTTTCCTCATTTCCCCTCTTCCCACCTTATCCCAGATCCAACCTTCCAACTCGGCATCACTTTCATGACCTGTCCTATCTGTCCATCTTCCTTCCCACCTATCTGCTCCACCCTCGTCTCTGACCTATCACCTTCACCCCCACCTCCATCTGCCTATTGCATTCCCAGCTACCTTCTCCCCATCCCCTCTCCTTCCCATTTATCTCTCAGCCCCCTTGGCTCACAAGCCTCATTCCTTATGAAGAGCTTATGCCTGAAGCATCGATTCTCTTACTCCTTGGATGCTGCCTGACCCGCTGTGCTTTTCCAGCACCCACAATCTCGACTCTGATCTGGCTGGCCACAGCCAGTGTACTGAGAAAAATAAATATAACCAGGAGATTTGAACCTCTGCAGTTCAGGTGACTGGCTCTGAGCTGGCCGGTCACAGCCAGTGTATTGTGTGAACTAATGAATTGAAGGATGATTTGATAATGGGACCCAGCCTCTGAGCTGCTGTTTTTGTATGTGGGTACTGGACTGAATCTTTATATATGGATTGAGCCTTTATGGGTTTGCATTATGCCTTTGTGTGATTACCATGCCATTTCAGTGGACCATGTCCTTGCGGGTGGACTAACATGCTGGTGTGGACCATGCCCTTATGTGCGAATTATGTATTGTCTGTGCAGACTCTGCCTTTATGGTTGGACTCTGAATGTGTTTGGACTGTGCCTCTGCGTAAGCCCTGGAGAGCTGGCCCAACCAATAGGTTTGGTCTGTGTGGAGGCCGACCAACAGCCCTGGGGAATGTGTGTTTGTCTGTAAACTTTGTGCTACTGATTGATATGAGATATGCTTCTGCACAATGTGTTGTGTTAATGCTTCTGCTTTTCAGTAAATTGTCTGATGTATAGTGCCTTTGCCATATATCGTGTTTGAGACACTGTAACTTTATGTGAACTTGGAACTTACTGTTTATAATGCAATGTGCTTTTGCGCCATGTGTCGTGTTCACGGCACTGTTGTCTAATGTGGACATAAATTTACTGTTTAAACAGAGATGTTCTTCTGTAGAATGTTCTTTGTCAATGTATCCATTTTCAGGGATTTGTTCTCGATGTGTTGTGAATGATGTTATGTGTTGTGTCTGACACTGTAATCTATGTAAGCTTTGAATAAAAAAGTACAAAAAATATAATCAGCAGATTAGAATCCCTCCATTTCAGGTGACTGACCCTGAGATGGCTGGCCACAGCCAGTGTACTGTGCATACGTAAAGAAAGGGTGACCTGGTGACAGGATACCAGTCACTGTGCAGTTATTTCAGTAACCAGTAGCCTTCTTGTATAGGCCAAACCCTCAATGTCCTTATTTGGGTCTATAACAGCAGAAGTTTGTATGGCATTCCACTCCTTTGAGCTGCAATATGTGCTACCCTTATTCTATCCTGGCCGTAGGCCACTCTTGTACAATGTCTCACAATGTGCAGACCTCACCACTAAGCCATCCTGTATAGTATATTGTCAGTATGTGAGCAGGTGTCTGTGAGTGTTAAAGCACCGATGGTGTTTCCTCTTCATTGTTATTTTCCTTCACTCCAATATTTTTGCTTCTATTGCTGCCTGGTCAGGTTGCAGTTCTTGGATAACTGAAAGAAGGAAGGCAGCAGGGATTGTTGTGGTAAGAGAGATGGGAATAAGTCATACAAACATCTAAAATAGTAACAAATGTAGATCATTTGGCCCCTAGAGCCTATTCCCCATTCAATAAAATCATCTATTGGTGTTTCAAATTCCACATTTCCATTTACCCCCAATAATTCTTGAATCCCCTGCCTAACAAGAAGCTATCCAAATCTGTCTTAAAAATATTCAATAACCTCACCCCTACTTCCTTCTGAAGCACCAGTTCCAAAGTGACATAACCATTAGTGAAAAAAGCATATTCTCAAATCTGTCCTGAAAGAGGTGAGCCGTAATTTTAAAACAATGCTTTCTAGTCCTGGACTGTCCCACAAGTGGAAACACCACCAGCAGAAGGGATTGTGCAATGAGGATGAGGATGAGGATGAGGATGAGGAGGAGGAGGAGGAGGAGGAAGAAGAGGTTAACTATGGGATACCTTCAAGATAAATGGTTTCAGCTTCAGTCATGTCAACTTCAATGATATCAAGCACTGTCTTCTTCTTGGAGTCAGAATAAGCAGCTCTGACTCCCCCTGACTATGAATTGTTGCTTCTGGATGTGCACCACATTGTCCTACAAGACAGAAAGAAGAGTATCAACAAACATCTTAAGCCTTTGAAATTTTGGTAGAGGGATAAATCAAATTAAAATGAAGGAACAAATTCATGGCCTAAAATTATTGAATTCAATGTGGTGTTTTGAAGGCTGTAAAATACCTAAGCAAAAAACGAGGTGCTCATCCTTCAATTTATGTCGAGCTTTGTTGGAACACAGAGACAGAAATGTTAGCAAGTGATCAGAATGGTATAGTGAAATGTCTCATTTTCCAGCCTGACTAAACAGGGGTTCAACCCAAACTTCCCTGGTCAGACCATATCTTATTCCAAATGCTGTTTACCCATTATCTCTTTATGCTCACTAACCTAAATTGCCTTCCTCATTTCTTCCTTTGTCCCAACTAGCGTTACAAACCTCTCCAAACTCTGAATTCCTCCAATTTTGAAGTCATGTCCATCCACGATGTTAAATATTAAACAATTAGCAACAACAATTGTTGTAACACCGAGGCCTCAGAGTTCTGGATTTCTCAGCCTAAATCGCTCAACACCTCCAAATCTTTGCTGTCCATTGAGCACTCCTTAAAATCTATTCCAATCAATATTACTCTTAATTCTTGTGTGATTCAGAATCAAATTTTGTTTGAGAATGCTGTTGGATTTGTGTATTGCATTAAGTGTGCTATTTTAGCACATTATTGTTTTTGTATTTGTAATAAATTGTGTGCCTTCAGTTTCCTTTCTGTACTGCAGACACACTCACTATTACAACAGAATTTATAGTTATAGGGAAAAGCAGAAAAGGAAGTCTCCATTTCCTGTGATTAGGTTAAGGCATGGAACTTACATCATCCATCCATCATGTTTCAAGAAACATGTAGCCTCCAAATGTCCAAATTGCTGGGGAGGAAGAATGCTAGCACTTCCAAGTGTAAGTGTACCACCTTCCATTTTGGGGAGGACACATAAATAAGAGACGAGCTTACCAATCGCTGAAGCATTTGGGAATAAGAGACTTTACACCTGCTTCATATAGGCAAAAGTGAGGACTGCCGATACTGGAAACCAGAGTTTAGATCAAAGTGGTGCTGGAAAAGCACAGCAGGTCAGGCAGCGACCGAGGAGTAGTAAAATCGAGTTTTCGGGCAAAAACCCTTCATCAGGAATAGAAACAGGAAGCCTCCAGGATGGAGAGATAAATGGTGGAGGGAAGTGGGGTGGGGGGGGGGGAGGTGAGGAGTGGGGGGAGAAGATAGCAAAACGGCTACCTTCTCCCGAGCCTCACTCCCCACCCCCATTTATCTCTCCACCCTGGAGGTTTCCTCCCTCTATTCCTGGTGAAGGACTTTTGCCTGAAATGTTGATTTTTCTGCTCCTCGGATGCTGCCTGAACTGCTGTGCTTTTCCAGCACCACTCTGATCTAAACACCTGCTTCATATCTCCACTTTAACATTGATTCAATGTGTGGAAATTATAAATATTTTCTCCCAAAATATAAAGTCCTTGTCTATAAGCATCCTTCCCTACTTAGAGATCCAGTACCACAGATGACCCAGTTTTAATCAGAGTCCCTGGCCTCACATCCATTAGTTCTGACCCCATTGCTCCTAGATCTGACCCAAACTCCATTGACCTCTCATTGCTATTTACTCTCCCGAGGCCTTTAACATATTCCTTCCACAGCACCTCCCCAGTAGCCAATCACTTCTATCAGTCATCTGTATGGCGTTTTCCTGCAGCACTGATGCTGTGTTAATGTGGGAAAGCAACACACAGGAGTTTGATTCTTAGATCCTTCCACAGATAATTATCGTATAGATTACACCCAAATATCGGCACTCCCAGATTTCCTGACCATGATGTCCAAAACCCAAGTTTCCTGCAACTTAAAACAAATGGCTTCAAATACCTTCTACAAATTTGGTACTAAGGTAATGGACTCCAACAAAATTTGGATGGCACGGTGGCACAGTGGTTAGCACTGCTGCCTCACAGCGCCAGAGACCCGGGTTCAATTCCCGCCTCAGGCGACTGACTGTGTGGAGTTTGCATGTTCTCCCCGTGTCTGCGTGGGTTTGCTCCGGTTTTCTCCCACAGTCCAAAGATGCACAGGTCAGGTGAATTGGCTGTGCTAAATTTCCTGTAGTGTTAGGTAAGGGGTATGGGTGGGTTACGCTTCGGCGGGTCGGTGTGGACTTGTTGGGCCGAAGGGCCTGTTTCCACACTGTAATGTAATCTAATCTAAAATTACTCTCTATAGCCTAGACATTTGACCTCATGGCATCATTTTTCTGATGTGTATGTCCCAAATGACCACTCTTTTGCTTTATGATATTTGCTAGTATGCGGTACTGGTTAAGGATTTTTTTGAAGATAATTTGCTGGAATTGGGGAATAAAAAAATATAAGATTTTGGGAGTTATCTGCAGGCTTCCTGATAGTTGAGATAAACTAGCGGAATATGATTAACTAAGAGAAATTTGTTTCAAAGGTAGTGCAGTCATAATAGCAAATTCTAATTTTCCCAGAAACTGTGAGAAATAGCTTAAGTTCCAAAGGCAACAGATTTATTGACTGTATTCAAGTCACTTTCTGAAGCAATTAAGAATCGATAAAACCAGGCATATTAGACCTGTGGTGAGTAATGAGCATCAGAAAAATTAATTTAAACAATGGTTTAACAGTGAGTGAACATCTAGCCAACAGTGATTGTAATATGGTAGGATTTAATACCAGACTGAGAGGAAAAAAAGGTGAGTCACAACCAAGATAATTAAACTTAGATAATGTTGACTTTGAAAGGTTTGCAGAACTGATAACGTAAAAATACAGAACAACTAAAAATAAAACCTGCATAAAGTTATGTAATTCAACAACCTTGGTCAACAGAAGAAATGAGCAATGGGAAAGAACTAGAAGAAAAGGGCTTATTCAAATGGAAAACAAAGTGTTGATACCATGGACTAAAGGTGATATCAAAAATAGGAAGTGGACTTCTCAAATTTGGCGGTGTCAATTTTGGGAGTTTCATGAGGAGGTTCTCTCTGTGAGCACTAGCAACATTTCTCATGCAATTTTATGCTGCTCACCTCATTAAGATGATCCATACCACCACTCTCCCAATTTTGTGCACTGACCAGCTGTGTTAGCCACTGCCAGAACCATCCAGGATTTCCAACACCAATACCATATTTGAAGCCAAGCTTCACCCAGGTAAAAGATTGCAAGCCAGGGACTGCACTTCTGTCAAGACTTGTTCCACAGATGGCTGAGACACAATGGCACCACACTTTACTGAAAGAGACCTGGAATCCTGGTGGATGGGAAAAATGTCCTCTTTCCTCAAGACTGCCAGAAGACCCCACAGACCAGACCCTGCCAGCTTGCTCTGAAATTGTCACGTGAATCTGTTGGTTTCTGTCTTCTAGAGGAATGTCCAACAATGCCACAAGATGGTTAATGACCTTCTGTGGTAAGTGCTGCCATATTCTCTCTTCTACTTCACACTCTGGCTAATGTTGAAACTGCTCACATCTTCTATCAAAGTTGATGGTCCAACACTCTCACTACTGCATGCAACATCTTCCTCAATCCCTACTCCTCCAAAATTACAGACCCTGCATCCCCCTGCTCTGCTTACTCACTCACCCATCAAACTGCTACACCTTTCCCTCATTTGCACCAACGCTAAAAACTGTGACAGTCACTTTCATCACACTCAATCCGTCCTTTCCTCTTATTCCATGGGAAAGCTGTCTATAATAGGATAGAGTGGGGCCATCCAACATTAATCTACTGATTCCCTGCAAAGATAAAATCCTTGCTTCATTAGAGGAGTGTGATTGCACATGTAGGGATGTCGAGACCTCCATGTCCCAGCAACCAAATAGGACTCATTACTGAGCGCTGTGCTGCTTTTCCATGACATGAATGTATTCCTAACATGTTCTTTTCACAACCTACTCCTGCTCTCATCTTCCACAGGCCTGAGCAACATTCATACAACCTGCATCTCAAACAAAGTAAACACTCCAGTTATCACCTCCACCTCTACTTCTGAGGCAGAAGTCACAGAACTCTCAGAGCATGCGATCGCAAGTCTGTCTCCTGCACTCTCCATCTACTCAAATACTGACATCTCAGTGGCTATTTTATCCAGATTAGAGTCTGGAGAGTAGACCTCTGGAGATCAGGCACCTGCACAGCCCCAGAGAGGAGAGGACTGCTTGGTGTTGACCATTAACAACTTTATTAAATTGTACATAGAGACAAAGGAACAGCAGCACATTTGTGGAGACACTCAGAAAGCTGGATCAAAGGTTGGAGGAATCCGTCAACATGATCAGCACTGACCTGGCTCCCACATGTGTGAAGTTAGTCACCTCCAGGAAGAGTTGGCAGCTACCGGTGGTAGCCATGTCCAACAGAATGCTTATTAGCTGCCGGAGACATACACAGACATGCCATTCTAACTACTGATGATCAACAGAAATGACAAGGCAATATTGAGGAACATTAGCCTTCCTGCAGGTAGCACTTCCTCACAAGAAGACAAGATGGTGTCAGCAAGCACCCAAATGGAAGACATGCTATGTACAAGGGGAAGTATTCTGTCAGGACACTCCAAAGTGCATGGTGCTTCCACACTGCCTGTGATCCCTGATTGTGCAGACATTACAAACAATGAGAATAAGACTGCAGCTGACATGGACACCTAAAGCACATTTCGGCTGTCTATCACAGCTAGAATATTGTATGCAGTTCTGGAATGTACATTCCAGTGCTATCAGATCCCTCCTGTAGAGGGTGCAGTGGAGATTTAGCATGATGTTGCTAGGGCTGGAGAGTTTTAGTTATGAAAAGAAAATAGACTGTGGCTGTTTTCTTTGGAACGGAAGAGACTAAGGGGTACATCATTGAGATGTATAAAATTATGTGGGGCATAGATTGGAAGGCACTTCTCCCTTTGGTGGGGAATCAATGACCAGAAAGTGTAGATTTAAGGTAAGGGGCAGGAGGTTTAGAGGGGATGTGAGGATTTGTTTCCATCGTGATGCTGGTAGGAATCTGGAACTCACTGCCCATAAAGGTGGTAAAGGGAAAACCCCTTACATCATATAAAGGAAGATGTAGATGTGCACTTGTGATGCCAAGGCATATAAGGTTCTGGGCAGAGTGCTAGAAAATTGGACAAGAGTAGTTAGATCGAGAGTGTGGTGCTGGAAAAGCACAGCAGGTTAGGCAGCATCCAAGGCGCAGGAGAATTGATGTTTCAGGCAAAAGTCCTTCCTCAGGAATGAGGCTGGCGGGCCAGGGGACTGAGAGATATAAAGGGGGGGGGGTTGGGTGGGTGGAGAAGGTAGCTGGTGATAGGTAGATGAAGGTTGGGGAGAAGGTCATAGAGGAGGGTGAAGCGGATAGGTGGGAAGGAAGATTTAGATTAGATTAGATTTCCAATTGTATGGAAACAAGTCCTTTGGCCCAACAAGTCCACACCAACCCTCCGAAGAGCAACCCACCCAGACCTATTCCCCTACATTTACCCCTGACTAATGTACCTAACAGTATGGGCAATTTAGCATGGCCAATTTACCTAACCTGCACATCTTTGAATTGTGGGAAGAAACCGGAGCACCCGGAGGAAACCCATGCAGACACGGGGAGAATGTACAAACTCCACACAGACAGTTGCCCAAGGTGGGAATTGAACCTGGGTCCCTGGCGCTGTGAGGCAGCAGTGCTAACCACGAGCCACCTGCCCATATGGACAGATCAAGAGGGCAGTACCTATTTGGAGGCTTGGGAGTGGGAAAAGGTGGGGGAAACTGGTGAAATCCACATTGACCCTGTGTGGTTGCAGGGTCCCAAGGCGGAAGATGAGACATTCTTCCTCCAGGCATCGGGTGGCTAGGGTTTGCGGTGGAGGAGACCCAGGACCTGCATGCCCTTGAGAGTGGGAGGAGGAATTAAAATGTTCAGCCACAGGGTGGTGGAGTTGGTACGGGTGTCCTAGAGGTGTTCTCTGAAATTATCTGCAAGTTGGCTTCCTGTCTCCCCGATGTAGAGGCGACCGCATCGGGTACGACGGATACAGTAGATGATGTGTGTAGAAGTACAGGTAAATTTTTGTCAGATGTGGAAGGATCCTTTAGGGCCTTGGATGGAGGTGAGAGGGGAGTATGGATGCAGGTTTTGGACTTCTTGATTTGGCAGGGGAAAGCGCCGTGAGTGGGGTGTGGGCTGGTGGGGGCGTGGATCTGACAAGGAAGTCACGAAGGAAATAATCTCTCCAAAACACAGATGGGGTGGGCAGGGAAATATATCCCTAGTGGTGGGGTCTGTTTGTAGGTGGTGAAAGTGGCAGAGGATGATGAGATGTATCTGGAGGTTGGTGGGGTGGAAGATGAGGATCAGGAGGTTTCTGTCCTTGTTGCAATTGTAAGTGTGGCAGAGGTGCAGGAAGTGGAGGAGATGTGCTGGAGGATATCGTTGACCATGTGGGAAGGGAAATTGCAGTCTTTGAAGAAGGAGGCCATCTATGATGTTCTATGTTGGAATTTGTCCTCCTGGGAGCAGATGAGGTGGAGGCAGAGGAATTGGGAATCATGGCATCTTTACAGGAGGCAAGATGAGAGGAGGTGTAATCCAGGTATCTGTGGGTGTCAGTGGGTTTGTAGTAGATATCCATGTTGAGTCGGGCGCCAAATATGGAAATGGAGAGGTCCAGGAAGGGGAGGGAGGCGTCCGAGATGGTCCGGGTGAGAGTTTGAGGTCAGGGTGGAAGGTGTTGGTGAATTTGATGAACTGTTCAATCTTTTCATGAGAGCATGAGATAGTCCCATTACAGTCATCAATGTAGTGGGGGAAAAGATGGGGAATGGTGCCAGTGTAGCTGCGGAAGATGGACTATTCCACGTGCCTGATGAAGAGACACCCATGCGGGTGCCCATGACTACCCCTTTGGTTTGGATGAAGTGGGAGGATTGGAAGCAGAAGTTGTTGAGGGTGAGGACCAGTTCAGCTAGGCGAACGAGAGTGTCAGTGGAAGGTACTGGTTGGGACAGCGTGAAAGAAAGAAACAGAGGACTTGGAGGCCTTCGTCTTGGCAGATAAATGTGTAGAGGGACTGGATGTCTTTGGTGAAGATAAGGCCTTGGAGGCCGGGGAAACAAAAGTCTTGGAGGAGGTGAAGGGCATGAGTGGTGTCCCGAATGTAAGTGGGAAGTTCCTGGACTAAGGTGGACAGGATGGTGTCAAGGAATGCAGAGATGAGTTTGGTGGGACATTAGCAGGCTGAGACGATGGGTCGACCAGGGCAGTCAGGTTTGTGAATTTTGGGTATGAGCTGGTATTGTGCGGTGCGGGGTTCTCTGACTATGGGGTTGGAGGCTGTGGGTGGGAGATCCCCAGAGATGATGAGGTTGTAGATGGTCTGGAAGATGATGGTTTTGGCCTCCTCCATCACCAAACCCTAACCACCTGATGCCTAGAAAAAGAATGCCTCATCTTCTGCTTCGGGACCCTGCAAACACACAGGATCAATGTGGATTTCACCAGTTTCCCCACTTCCCCTTTTCCCACCTTACACCAGTCCCAAGCCTCCAACTTGGCACTGCCCTCATGACCTGTCCATCTCCCTTTCCACCTGTCTGCTCCACCCTTCACTCCAACTTATCACTTTTCCCCTCCACCTTCATCTACATATCACACTCCCAGCTACACTCCCCCTGTCCTACCCCCCTCCCATTCATCTCTCAGTCCCTCTGACCCATAAGCCTCATTCCTGATGAAGGGCTTATCCCTGAAACGTCGATTCTCCTGCTCCTCAGATGCTGCCTGACCTGCTGTGCTTTTTCAGCACTACATTCTTGACTCTGATCTCCAGCCCTCACTTTCTCCAAGTATAGTTAGGTGCTTATTTTTGATTGATGTCGACTGGATAGGCCAAGGGACATTTTTCTGTGCTGTAGACTAATACGAATTTTTTTTATTCATTCATGGAACGAAGGCATCACTAGCCAGGTCAATATTTACTGTCCACCCTTAATTGCCCAGAGGCCAGTTAAGAGTCAACCACATCGCTGTGAGTCTGGAGTCAGATGTAGACCAGACCAGGTAAGAATGGCAGTTTCCTTCCCTGAAGGACATTAGTGAACCAGATGGGTTTTTTTACTGACAATTGGCAATGAATTCATGATCATTGTTAGACTCTGAATTCCACCATCTGCCATGGGATTTGAACTCGCTTCACCAGAGCATTACTTGGGTTTCTGGATTAACAGTCCCATGATAATACCAATAGGTCATTGCCTCCTTTTGAATGTTATGATTACGGAGAAGTTGAGCAATAATGGAACAGAATCCTCTTCAATTGATAAATTCAGTTACATTATGATATGGTACTGTCAATGTGATCTGTGTACAGTCAGCTACATTGCCACAGCCTACTGCCCAGCTATAGAACTGACCTTGTCACAGGGATACAAATTGAAGTGTTGTGATCCCACACAAACTGCATTTATAACAGCCTTGAAACATTTGTAGGCTGAGGATTGAGAGACTCCACAAAGGTCCCCAGTGGATCCTTGGAAGCAGCCAGTAACATAGTTTGGGGGATGGATTCGCGGATGTAGGTGGGAAGTGTGGGACAGCTGTCACCTTGATGGCACCAGGATAGGATGGCCACCCACCCCTTCAGATTATGCATTCTGCTCCAAGAAAAGTCTTCTGTGATTTCAGTCAGAGTCCTGGGAAATCCCCAGGCTGGGCAGACACTGCACTTCACTCATTTGGAGGAAATTGTCTGTCCTCTGCCTCCTGAGGGGACCTACTTACATGACATATTCATGTAGAGGCTGTTGCACAGCCGCTGGAGGTTTCCACAGGTATTGGGCTTGCTGGCACATTTTTTCTTGCTTCAATTTCCCTGCATATTCATTGTGTAGCAAGATCAATTGGTCACTGTTCCTCAGGATCTATGTAGGGAATATCAGAAACAGAATCAGTCTTTAGTAATGTGGGCACTCAGCGTTTGCAAATGAGTTTTCCATAATCCTCAATACAAAAGATCATGGTGGGGTCTGACAATGAGAGTTATTAATTGCCTCTGCATAGATTCTTGCCAGAGTATAAACTGTGTATAAACTCCAGGAAGAAAATATCAGTGTTTTCAATCCAGAAGTTAACGTCAAACTTCCTAATACTTCAGTTTAAGGAAAAGATTTTTTTCCATGGTCAGCATTATAAAAGGGATGATTTTAAGTCCAGTACAAGTGATCTTTTTTCTTTGTTTGGAACCTGTAAAGGAGTATTTAGTGATTAATGAGATGATGTCTTTACTGTGTGTTTAAAAATCTTTGAATTTGTGTTATAAGTGAATAGTTTGTTTGATTCTATTTTATCTTAATTTATTTCAGTGAACAAACTTCTGTTTTAATGTTAAAACAATTCTGACGCAGTGGGAGACCACTTAATTAAAACCAAACCAAAAAAAAATCTATCAAAGCAGGTTTCAGTCTGGGATCTGATGCATCCAGTAGCAATATTAAGTCAGGTAATAACAGTATGTAGATCATATTCAAATATATGCCGTTTTAGCCATGTTTCACACATATAGTGAGAGATTATAGGTGTAGTGGCATTATTGAAATCTTGTAACCCCCAACTCTACCCTCAAATTGCCTAGGAAAAAGAGCACTACATATAGCATGTGTATTGTCAAATACTTACCATTCAATGTGACAGGAATGTGCAGCTCTGCATCCTTGTACAGCCTATGGTATTTTGGAATATGGTTTAGAATTAAGCATGGAGGTGTCACTTTAAAGGTCATTCATGATTACTTCTGTTTGACTGCAATGACAGTGATTAGTTTATAATGATTAAAGGCATGATCAAGGTTGCTTGTGGCCAGGATTTTAATTTGACAAGAGTTGGTCACTGCATAAAGATCATTTGCAAATTCTATGATTAAAGGTATGTTTAACTTCTCATATGTAAGTCCCAAATATTGTAATTACTCCTCAAAGGGCCTCACATTACTCCGAAGTACAGCCTGCTCCCTCAGAGAAATAAATATTTACTCTGCCCAATCAGCTGTGGTGCATTGTGCATTTGCAGTTTAGAAGATGATTTCATAAGCATTGTTGGCTCAGTCTATTAATCTGGATCACCCCCAATCTTCAGGTTCCTTTTTGTATTGACTTCCTTGCCAACCCCAGCAAATTTGAGGTTCCCCATTTTCCCATCCAACCCTTTTATTTAACTCTTCATATCCTCACTTAACTCACTGAGCCCCAGGCCTACAGATTAGTAAAACCAAACATTGCGCTGAACTGCCCCTCCCACCAATGCCACTGTGACTGTGAATGACACCCCGCCCCACTTCCACAGTGTCCTATGCCCTCCAATGGTCCATTGTCTTCCCCCTCAAATGTTGAGTTACACCCTACTTTATAATTACTGTCATTTCTGCATCAAGCAAGCTACCTTCGTTCTCCATTAGTGACGTCCCCACCATGCCAGTGGCTTCTGATAACCTCCTTGACTTTCAGTGAATAGATCCCCAGGAGAAGCCAAAGTTCAGCCAACCACTGGTCAGTTTAGAACAATAACAATCACTGAGCCTGGCCAGACTCAAAAAGTGTGGTGCTGGAAAAGCATAGGTCAGGCAGCAGAAGAATCAAAGTTTCAGGCATAAGCCTTTTATCAGGAAAGTTACGGGGAAAGCTGGGGGAGGGGGAAGGAGAATTGTGAAGGGGGCTGAGCTTGGCCAGACCCCTGACTGATATCTGTGTAGCTCCCTGACTGACTGACTTCCTGCAAATCCCCAGACAGGTTGCGTTGGACCTGCAGCACTGACTGTGGCTCACTCCCCGGACTGGAATGAGGCAGATTTTCTGCAATAACATCTGCAGATGGAAGGGCTGTGTGTCACTGTAAGGCTGGTTCTTGGCCAATGCCAACCCCTGTGGATGGAAGGGCTGTGTGTCACTGTAAGGCTGGTTCTTGGCCAATGCCAACCCCTGTGGATGGAAGGGGTGTGTGCCACTGTAAGGCTGGTTCTTGGCCAGTGCCAACCCATGTGGATGGAAGGGGTGTGTGCCACTGTAAGGCTGGTTCTTGCCAATGCCAACCTCTGTTGATGGAAGGGCTGTGTGTCACTGTAGGGCTAATTCTTGGCCAATGCCACCTCTGCAAATGAAAGGGGTGTGTGTCACTGTAAGGCTGGTTCTTGGCCAATGCCAACCCCTGTGGATGGAAGGTGCGTGTATTACTGTAGGACTTATTCTTGGCCAATGCCAACCTCTGCAGATGGAAGGGGTGTGTGTCAATGTAAGGTTGGTTCTTGGCCAATGCCAACCACTGCAGATGGAAGGGGTGTGTGTCAATGTAAGATTGGTTCTTGGCCAATGCCAACCTCTGTAACGGAAGGGGTGTGTGCCACTGTAAGGTTGGTTCTTGGCTAATGCCAACCTCTGCAGATGGAAGGTGTGTGTGTCACTGTAAAGCTGGTTCTTGGCCAATGCCAACCTCTGCCAACCTGCAGTTGCAACAACTTGGCACCCTTTAGTTTCTCTCTGCTGCATGGGAAAATAGCAACCTTTATATAAATGATGTCATATTAGATAACCGTGAAATCTAAATGCATACAAGTAAGAACTTCTCTGCTCACTTACAAGATTCTCATCTCACCATTGAAACCTTATGCTGTGATAGGCCTAGAGCCAGGATCTCCTGGTTATCGGTGAGACGGCAGTGGAGCTAGGGGCTCCTGGTTGTGGTAAGCCCAAAGCAGGACGCCTGGTTATCAGTGACGGGTCAGTGGCAGCAGAGTCAGAGTCTCCTGGTTGCAGGTTGAGTGTGGGTCCAGCATGGGACCCGGCATCGGCAGCTGTTGGCAAAGTGGTCCAAGCAATGAAGAGATGGAGCCTGAAAAGTGGCAACTCCAATGTTAGTGGGTCCAGTGCAGGTGACAGTAGAGGTTTCATTGGTCAGCCGGCTTAGGGTTCAGGACTCATGGTGGAGGTAGCAGAATGAAAATGGACCTTCTTTCAGCTTTATCTTTTCATTCTTAAAATGTTCAAATGGTGCCGGATTGTAACAGCAGTAGAAGCTTTTCACTGTATTTTATTATGTTGTTCATTGTAGAGTACAAGTGGCAGTAATTCATTCATCCATTATGTGGACAATCTGTATCTCATTATATATCACATTTTTCTGATCTTGCTGTAATTTCCTAACTGTCATGCCATTGCCTACGTCACTCTAGACCTGGAAAATTTCAGACCAAAGAAATGGACTGCAGTGATAAGGGAATAAAACAAAAAATAATTGAGGAATATTATGAACAATACAATTTTTTTTAACAAATGTATTAATAGAATATAGGCCCCTTTAAGAGGGGCATGGGTGATAGTGTAATGTAAATCAAAAATAGCAAAATATTAAATATTTATTATGTACCAGTTTTCCCAATCCAGAAACAGAAAAACAGCACCAGGGAGGAAAGGAATACCAAATTAACAGTGGAACTAATTAAATTATAAATCTTAAAAATTAAGGAAATAATAAGAATAAAGAGAAAGAGATTTCTACACAACGCAGCATGGTGCTATACCCAATGCATGCATAAGGTAAAAGCTTGCCAAGATACTAGTGATCTGGGACACCGGGAAAGGCCTGAACTGGAGCACGGGGCAAAAGAGCAAATTGTAGGATGGTCCTCGAATATATGAGTTGATTAGTTGCTTTGTCACAAGCAGTCACATAGCTGAAGCCATTGATCATTAAAATACATCTCAACATTACTCTATATGCATTACAATTAAGTCAGGAGCTCGTCAGGGATTCCTGGATTGTTAACCCGACATTGAACTAAAATTGCTTCCCCAGCCATACAAATAATAACAATGCTCAGACTCACCAATTCTAGGCATTTATTAGTGAACTGTGTCACAATCATTAAGGCTGCCATGTCAGTGAGTGAACACATGATGACTTATAAGCTTTTCTCCTTGAAAAATATTAGACATAGTTAAAGTCCAAAGTATACTGTGTGCAAAAGTAATGAGGTGATAATCATAATGAGATGGTAATCAGTAATTTATGGTAATCAGTAATCAGATGGCCCGGGTCAGAAGAATTACGAAGGGTTCCAGCAGAAAAGAATTTGCAGCACTCAGAAATATATTAAACCTGAAATCTGTCACAAGAGATTATGAAAGAAGTATATTTCACAATTCAAGCCTTTACTGTCAATCTGCACGTGAAGTTCCTACAATTAGTCTGGCACTTATGCAATGTAGTCCATGTCTGTAATACTAATCTTTAATAATGTCCTGTTGAACAACACGTTGGAAAGACTTGCGCAATAGAACTTTATTTTTTAATTCTGCATCAACTGCTCCAATTGATCTATCGACTTTCTTTTCGCAGACTCACCTGGCGTGCCTCCAAGTGCCAACACACATCAGCTTTTCCGAGGTTTCAGTTTTGTCGCCACCAACCTTGGCCAAGAGCATACACAGTCTGACTCTCGACAACTGATTGACCATTCAATTGTGCAGGTCAGATAGTTCTTAAGATCTTAACAATAAAAGCAATGGAGTTAGCTAAACAGGAAGTTATTCCCTCATACTATCAATATTTTCAGTGGGCAAAATGCACGAGCTAGTATCTATAGATATGTTAACAAATCTGTAATAGAGGTAGTGAGTTGACGATGCTGAAGCTTGAACAGTATATACTAGATGCATCTAATTTGATTATGAATGCAACAATCTCAGGCATTCTTAAATAGCTATTAGCTATTAGAAAATTAAGTAGGGTATTATTCTGTGCTGAGAATAAGAAGCACTGTTTATCTCATGATGAGATGCAAAACATGTATGTAAATGAAGAATAATATTAAATTTTGGGCATAATAATCAAAGGTACATCCAAATAGTATCAAAAGGAACAATTATGAGCAGGCATTTTTGAATATAAACCAACTATCAATTTCAAAATTTGCATTTTCATGATTCAAACTTACTTTTAAAATTGTTCAATATGCAATTAACCTTAACCTTACATACAAGATAGTGCTATCTTAAATGACTATTTAATTGTAATCTGTTGAAAAAGATCAGCTAATAAAAGAAGACATTATCCTGAAGATGATTGATTTTCAAAATGTTTTACATTGGAAAATAAGGAAATTTTGAATCCTTTGATCGTGAAATGTTTATTTGTTAGAATTCTCATCACATTGAGCTGGAGAGTTAAATATTAGAGGTGGAATATCTCCATTAGATTGATTAGCTATGCAAAGCACAAAGGTAGTAAAAAATCACCTTATCACGAAAACTATTGCCTTTATCATTTATCTCTCATAGCAAACATCCATAGGCAGGCAACACAACCTTTAGCACTCTCAATCCTGATCACAGAGAACAGTGTCGATACCTCTAACTACACTATCCCCGATTACAACAGCATTTCTCTTCTCTCACCCCACTTGAATGGCTTGTGGCACCAACTACACTGAACAGTCAACTTTCTAGTAGGCATTTTTTCTCCAGTCCCACAGAGCATGTTTTTTATTTATTCATTTATGGGATGTGAATATCATTGGCTGGCTGGCAGGCATTTATTCATCCCTACTTGCTCTTGAGAAGGTCGTGGTAAGCCGCCTTCTTGAACCTCTGCAGTCCATCTGCTGTGGGTTAACCCACAATGCCATTAGGGAGGGAATTCCAGGACTTTGACCCAGTGACAGTGAAGGAATGGTGATATATTTCCAAGTCAGGATGGTGAGTGGCTTGAAGGGGAACTTGAATGTGGTGGTTCCCACATTTCTGCTGTCCTTGTCCTTCTAAATGGAAGTTGTCATGGGTTTGGAAGGTTCTGTGTGAGAATCATTGGTGAATTTCAGTGATGCACCTTATAGATAGTACACACTGCTGCTACTGAGCACTGGGGGTGGATGCTTGTGGCCAGTCAAGCAGGTTGCCTTCTCCTGAATGGTGTCAAGCTTCTTGAGTGTTGTTGGGACTGGACTCATCCAGACAAGTGGGGAATAATCCATCACAGTCCTGACTTATGCCTTGAAGATGGTGGACCGGTTTTGGGGAGCCAGAAGATGAGTTACTCGCTGCAGTATTCCTAGCCTCCAACCTGCTCTAGTATGTTTATGTGGTGAGTCCGGTTGAGTTTCTGGTCAATGATAACCCTCAGGATTTTGATAGGGGAGATTCAGTGATGGTAACACCATTGAATGTCAAGGGACAGTGGTTAGATTGTCACTTATTGGTTTTGGTCATAGCCCGGCATTTGTGTGGCATGAATGTTACTTACCACTTGTCAGTCCAAACTTGAATATTGTCTAGAGCTTGTTGCATTTGAATGTGGACTGCTTCAGTATCTGAGGAGTCGTGAATGGTGCTGAACATCAGCGAACATCCCCACTTCTGACCTTATGATGGAGGGAAGGACATTGATGAAACAGCTGAAGAAGATTGGGTCTCGGACACTACCCTGAGGAACCCCTGAAGACTTGTCCTGGAGGTGAGATGGCTGACTTCCATCAACCAAGACCATCTTCCTATTTGTCAGGTATGACTCCAACCAGTGGAGAGCCTGCCCCTGATATGCATTCATTCCAGTTTTGCTAAGACTCCTTGATGCCACACTTGATTGAATGCAGTTTCGATGCTAAGGGCTGTCATCCTCACCTCACCTCTGGAATCCAGCTCTTTTGTCCATGTTTGATCCAAGGTTGTAATAAAGTCAGGAGCTGAGTGGCCCTGACAGAACCCAAACTGGGCATCACTGAGCAGGTTATTGCTGAGCAGGTGCTGCTTGATAGCACTGTTGATGACACCTTCCATCGCTTTACAGATCATTGAGAGTAGACTGATGGGCCGGGTTGGATCTGTCCTGCTTTTTATACACAGGATATACCTGGACAATTTTCCACATTGTCAGGTAGGTGCCAGTGTTATAACTGTACAAGAACAGCTTGGCTAGGAAAGCATCAAGTTCTGGAGCACAGGTTTTTTAGTAATATTGCCAGAAAGTTGTCAGGGCTTGTAGCTATTTCAGTATCCAGTGTCTCCTACCATTTGTTGGTATCACACGGAGGCTGAGGACTGGTATCTGTAAGGCTGGGGACCACTGGAGGAAGATGGATTATCCACTCGGCACTTCTGGCTAAAGTTTGCTGCTAAAGCTTCAGACTTATCTTTTGCACTGATGTGCCTTACTTTTCAATCTTTGATAAAGGAGATATTTGTGGAGTCTCCTTCTCCAGGGAATTGTTTAATTGTCCCCACCATTCACAACTGTATGTGGCAGGATTGCAGAGCTTTGATCTGATCCATTAGTTGTACAATTGCTTAGCTCTGTCTATCATCTGCTGTTTAAACTCTTTGGCATGCGAGTTGACGTCTAATTTCCAGGTCTGCCAGATGCTGCTCTGGAATGCCCTCCTGCACTATCCTTTGAACTAGGGTTGATCCCCTGGCTTGATGGTAATGGATGAGTGGGGGATATGCCAAGCCATGAGGTTACAGATTGTGCTGGAGAACAATTCTGCTGCTGTAAATGGCCCGCAGTGCCTCATGGATGCCCAGACTTGAGTTGTTCGAAGTCTGTTCCATTTAGCACGGTGATAGCGCCACACAACGTGATGGGGTTATTCTCTATGTGAAGTCGAGACTTCATGTCCACAAGGACTACACAATGCTCACTCTTACCAATACAGTCATGGACAGTTGTGCCTGCAACTGGCAGACTGATAAGGATGATGTTAAGTATGCTTTGCCTCTTGTTGGTTCCCTCATCGCCCACCACATGTCCAGTCTAAAGGCTATGTCCTTTTGAACTCAACCAGCTTGATCAGTAGTACTGCTGCTGAGCTACTCTTGGTGGTGGACATTGAAATCTCTGAACCAGAGAATATTTTGTGCCCTTGCCATCCTTGGTGCTTCCAATAAATGTTCACCATGGAGGAGTACTGATTCATTAGCTGAAAGAGAATGGTATGTGGTAATCAGCAGGAGGTTTCCTTGCCCATGTTTAACCTGAAGCCACGAGACTTCAGGCAATCTGGAGACAATGTTGAGAACTCCCAGGACAACTCCCTCCCAACTGTATTCCATTGTGCCGCCACCTCTGCCAGGTCTGTCCCGCCAGTGGGACAGGCCATATCCAGGAATGGTGATGGTGGTAACTGGGACATTTGTCTGTAAGGTATGATTATGTGGGTATGACTATGTCAGACTGTTGCTTGACCAGTCGGTGAGTCAGCTCTCCTAATTTTGACACTAGCCTCCAAATGTCACGAAGGAAGACTTTTCAGAGTCGACAGGGCTGTTTCCACCCTTGTGTTTTCCGGTGCCTAGGTCAATGCAGGTGATCCATCCAGTTTAATTTCTTTGATGCTTTGTAAAGATTGGCACAACGGAATGGCTTGATGGCTATTTCAGACAACAGTTTGAAAGTAAACCACGTTCCTATGGGTCTATAATCGCATGCAAGCCAGACCAGGTGAGGATGACAGATTTCTTTCCCTGAAAGGCATTAGTGAACCAGATGGAGTTTTCTGACAATCGGTAATGATTTCATGGTCATCAGTGGATTCTTAATTCCAGTGCTTTTTATTGAATTCAAATTCCACCATCTGCCATGGTGGGATTTGAACTTTGGTCCCCAGAACATTAGCTGAGTTTCTGGATTAATAGTCTAGCAATAATACCACTAGGCCATCACCTTCCCTATGCTGAAAAATGCCCAGGGTTTCCAAACCTCAAGAACCCAACAGCATGGAGCCACTTAACAGTAACACTTTAGCTTAAGTAGGCTCTTTGCCTACTCCTGACTAAAACTGTTCTCACACCCTTGAATTGTTTTGAATAACATATTAAAACCTTGCAACAAAGTTTGAACTTGTTCCTAGGCAGGATAAAGTGTAACCACCAACAGAACATCTTGTGCTCAAGGGTTACTAGCTCAACCGGCTATCCCACACAACACAAATTGGATACAAACATATGTTTTATAACACTGCTTTTCAGGGTATGTTTGCTATCTTCCAATCTTTGGGGATTTTTCTGGAATCTAAGAAATTAAGGAAGATCAAATGCAATGCACTCGCTATCTTTGCAGTAACCTCATTTGAAAATCTAGCATGCATGTTGTCAGATCTAAAGGACTTGTCTTCACTTATTCCCATTCATAGTCCATTATGATTTATTTACTTATAGCTGATTTCTTTAGGTTCCTCATTCTCCCTGCTGTCTTTGTGCCCCATTATAATTTTTGTACCTTCTAAGAAGAAGGCAGTTATATCGCATTCATTTCATTTCACTCCTATTTTTTTAATTTCCATTACAATTTGCTATCACTCTGTCTCGAAGGCATCCAGGCTTACTTTCACTAATCACGTTTTTCATAACTATAGAAACTTTTGTAATATGTTTTATATCTCTTGCTAATTTATTCTAATTGCCTTTTCTCTTTCCGTATCAATTTCTTGGTCGTCAGTTTCTGTATTCTAACATCTATCCAATCCTTAGGCTTAATTCTTAATCCTGAGGCAGCAATAGAAGCCTCTTCCTTTGATTTAAACTGATTTAAACACTTGTTAGCCACAGTTATGAGTCATAGAGATCTATAGTACAAAAAACTCTACAGCCCATTGAATTTGGACCACATATTCTGTGTAGTTTGTGTGTTATTAGCGATGTAGTGTTTCAAATGATGCATAAAGTATGGTTCAATGTTGTTTCCCAATATACCCCATTGTCAACTCTCCCTTCATATCTATATAGTCTGCTTTGTTTAGCTTTAATATTTTAGTTTTGAACATAACTAAATCACTTTCAAATTCAATATAAAATAATTTCATTTTATGAGAACTCTTCCCTAGAGACTCCTTTTCTACAAGATTACTCTCATTACTCCTTATTATCTAAGCTAAATCCAAAACACCCTATCCTCTAGTTAGTTCCTTGATAATATGGTTTAGAAAAGTATTCAGTATTCAACAAAATCCTCTCCACAATAGCATCAAACTGTACAAAATAGGTAAGGTTTCCATTTTGTTTAAAGGGAGACAAATCTGGAAAGAATATTCCTTTTGTAACATTTAGCTCTGTTTTATAAATATAATTACAGCAATAGAGATTGTTACAGAGGTATATTGAGCTGGATTTTGAGAATCTATTGTGATTGGTCCTGAACTCAAAGAAAATTGCTTACAAAGATTTAATGGCTTCTGACATCTAGATTTCCCCCTACCCGTCTAGTTTTCTTTTCTGGAGAATAGGAGGCAACCTGATAGAGAGGTACAGATAGAGTTAATGATAGTTGTCTCTTCTCTAGGATGAAGGATTTCAAGACTAGGAGCACATTTTTGATGTGAGAAGAGAGAGATTTTAAAAAGACATGACAGGCAAATGTTTTACACAGAGGGTGGTTCGTGTGTGGAATGAATTTCCTTAGGAAGTATTGGATGCTGGTACAATTACAATGTTTAAAAGATGTTTGGATAGATACATGAATAGTAAAAATTTGGAAGGATATGGACCAGGAGTAGGAGGATGGGACTAGTTCAGTTTGGGATTACATTCAGCATGGACCGGTTGGACTGAAGAGTCTGTTTCCGTGCTGTATGACTCTATGTCGCAAGTCAAGAGGATCTTTAAATGTCTAGCAGCAGTGATATTATCAAGACAAGCAACCAATCACAAAGGTTAATTCTAATGGATGTCAAACTATGAATTACAAAAGAACTCACCAAATCCCTTTAGTCTTAATTTGTATTTTGCACATATGAAAAACAATGATTGGAAGACATCCGCGGTATTAGGGTAAAAGCCATAATATCATGAAGAAACGTAATTGAAAAGTATATGAAATTGCATGTCATAATGGGAGAAAATTAACATTCAACAAATATAACACTATTCTTTCACCATCTAGACAGCTTTTTAGCAGTCAGTAATACATTTTCAAACTGTTAAAAGTCAAGGCTATACTTCATTCAACAAGGTGTATATTTCCAGAGGGTTTTTACAGTGATAATACAATAGTAAGCTTACACCATTTCAATTATTTTGGATTGCTTGAAGTTTGACAGGATCTCAGAAGTGGGGGGAAAGTGAGGACTGCAGATGCTGGAGATCAGAGTTGAAAATGTATTGCTGGAAAAGCGCAGCAGGTCAGGCAGCATCCAAGGAGCAGGAGAATTGACGTTTCAGGATTGAGAGAAGGGCTCATGCCCGAAACGTCGATTCTCCTGCTCCTTGGATGCTGCCTGACCTGCCGCTCTTTTCCAGCAACACAGGATCTCAGAAGTGCATTGTCTAGAAAAGTACAGAATCAATGGCTACAGTTTCTATGCATCTGCAAACTGAAGCTGTTACTATCAGTTTCAGTATAATCATGATATGAATGCTGACAGTTTTGCCTTAATTACCGCTGCCAAACCAGGGATATGATATCGCCTACAAATATTACATTACAGAGAACTATAATTAATCATCACTTTTTCTTTCAAGTACACTGCAATATTAAAATGAACTAATTCAGGTGGTAAACGTGTGAAATTTTAAAAAAAGGAATTGGAAATTTTTAGCAGATCATCTGTCTGTAGAGAGATAAAAAGAGGTTATCTGTCAACAGATCATTAGAAGTTTTTAAGGGACAGTGTCATGATACAACTTTATTGCATTTTTACAAAGGAAAGGAAACATTGGGATAGAAGTATTGGATCTAGTGCTAAAGATATTTATTTTCAAATTAAGAAACAATAAAATACACAACTTGTTCTTAAATGTAGGTGTTGATCCTGATTCCTAACAATACCCTGATTACTTCCTAGTTTTCATTTGCAATTCTGTTCCAGCAGCTACACGGGAATAATATTCACTTCACAGATGGTTATGAGTTGAAAGAGGATGTTGGTGTTGGATCATACTCCGTGTGCAAGCGATGTGTTCACAAACTCACAGCTGTGGACTATGCTGTAAAGGTAAGTCTCCATCTGTCTGCTCAGGAAATGAGCTGCATCCATTCAAGGCAATGGGTAGGTTGCATGCACCAAATGTTCTACCACAGTATGAAACAGAGTCCAAACTTTAAATCTGCTCTGTACCAGTTTTCTTCTCTCCTTTTCCGGATATTAACAAAGATATAGCAAGTGCCATGTGCCCAAAGATATGGTGCAAAACTCTCACTTCTTCAGCAAAGCCTTGATAACAGAAATTGATTGACAATTTCAACTAATTCTAGCACTCATTCACCACTCAAATTTTTATTTATTATTAGTTGTCCTTTTTTATATTATCCGTCTGAGGAATGTTCTGTTTGTCCTAGTGAACCTCAGTGACTACTAACAGCTCCAACTGCACACACACAAACCTAACCAACAGTACAAGCAAGTTTAGCTTCAATTGAATGTGGAATTCAGGATAATATGATGATGAAGAGTCCATGCTGAATATTCCAGGTCCCAGAAGCAAAGGACTTAACTTTATCTTCGAAACATCAGTTGCAGGAAACAGGCAGCAATACTCCAGACTGCATGTTCAGCTGATTTTATTGTGCAAACCAGAATTTGAATTCAGTTCTTGAAAGTACAAGAATATAGTAAGAGTGTTTTAGGTTAAGACTGTGATGTGCAACCCAGTGAAATTCAATAAGGCCTGAAAACAGGTACAATTCCTTCCAGTGCAAGAAATAAGCAAGCTTTGTGTTGCTTGTTTATTTAAATAATTGAGGGGTGCAGCTAACACTAAATGCACTTCTGAGAGGCTACACATCTGAACAGTAGATGCAAAATAACCTTGGTCCCCTTCATTACTACAATTGATGCCTGCCTTGCTCTGCTGTGAATCAGTTGTTCTAGCTCCAGATTTTATGTTGAAATACAGGCATCTGACTGTTGTTCATTGAGTTTGAGATAGAACAATTATTCCTTGCATATTATGGGTAAATATGAACTCCCAGCGGAGAGTCCTATCTACCTCCTCCACTTTCCCAATCGAGCAGCTGGTCTTTCTCTGTGCCAAGTCTACTCATTCTCCTTGTCATGCTGCAGTCCACAGCAACAGAAATGACCACACTCAGATCCGGAAAATGCTCGGAGCGAAACCCTTGAAGTTGGACTTGTTATGAACTCAAAGCAGCACTCATCACTCCAGAAACAGGAGCCCTATACAGCAAAGCATTGCAAATATCATATCAAAGCACCAGTTCTAGTATGCATTTGATTTCTCTTTGCTGAATTAGGCAGAATTGTACACCATCTGTCATGCATTGAGCAGTTACTTCGCAATTAAAGGTTTCACCATGTGAAATTAGTAAGACTTACTCATCTTTTTCAATAACTCAGGCCCTGTGCTTCCATCCTTTATCTGCATAGAATATGGATTGGTGGCTGATAGATTTTACTTACTCTGATTCTATAAACTGCAGAGATTTCATCACAGTAAATATAAGTATGCCCTTCCTGCTGTATCTACAGTAAAGCTATACCCTGATACGCTTGGCCTCCAGGGAGCAACGGTGAACAGGGAGAAAATCAGAAGGAAAAATAATGGAGAAAAAAACCATTATTTACATTGCAAAAACAGAAGTGGATGGAATTAATAACTGTGCTTTCACTCTGTTATTTCCAGATTATTGACAAAAGCAAAAGAGATCCATCAGAGGAAATTGAAATTTTACTGCGATATGGACAACATCCAAATATTATCACCCTGAAGGATGTGAGTAGACCAGACACTTTATTACACTGTACTATTGGCATATGTTTAGCACTTTGAAAGATGTTGTTCTAACATGGCACAGATTATTGTTCATAATTGTTAGACTTCATGGAAAACGCTTAACCAAGTTATTACCTTTCATCTTATTTTCTCTTCATAATGGTTTGGTAGAATTTATACCCATGGGATTGAACATTGGATTGTGATTGGTTCTTTGGTTAGATGAATCATCTTTCTATCTTCCTTACATAAATCAGAATTCTTTTCAAACTGCGTTTGCAAAAGGTAATTTGCCAGATAGTAGAAGATTGAGTTGTTTAGACCCCATAATCTGGTACCTGAGTCTAGAATTGCCACAGATTTCCTGTTGAAGGTTGTCATGTCAGTTTCACTCATTTATGTCAAGGAGCTAGAATTCTTCCTACTATTTGCAGTAACGTGATAATGGATAGGCTGCATTCACAAGGCAAGTAACTCTGTAATGCTAAACTGTGTATCTAACTGCAACATGTTAGGGAAGGTTGAATCTTTCTTGAAAGACAAAACCTCTCAGTTCTGTTACCATACTTTTAAATCTATTTTGTGTGTTGTCAGATCCTCTAAATTGTAGTTACAAATCAGAGGCAAATACAGTGAACTGGAGTTGTGCTTTGGTCTTACCAAGATCTGATTCAAGATTAAAGAACTTCCCTGCATTTTTGTTCCAACCCTCCAGCAGCTAATCCCAGTGCTTTGTTTATTTTATTTGTTTTTATTAACTTGTGTGTATATATCCTGGATCTCTTTTACATTCACCTCATGTTATTATTTTACAAGGAATTATATATATTTCTATATTCTACAACATGCAGATGATATTTATCTAGATTGAAATTAATTTAATAATTACACACATTCTACAAGTTTAAAAATCATTTTATGTTTTCTTTTTCAAAATCTTCCTCAGTACTAGTTGTGACCCCAATATGGTGTCATTCCTGAATTTATAAATTACAGGTAGATGTTATAGATCCCTGTCAGCATGTGTGAAGGCAGGGTGTACTTAAATGCAGTATATGGTTTGCCCACTATCTATTCAACCTGCCTTGAATTTTACAGGACTGGGATGTTGTGAGGAGGAGGTTAGGTAAGGGGTGGTTGGACATTCATGCATCCTGTCCAACCATGGGCCCATTGAGATTCATCAGACTCCCCATGTTATTTTACTTGTGCTGGGGAATTCCACATCAAACATATATGCCCTTTAATCTTCTCATCACTGGCCTCTCAAACTTAGCCTCATCCCATCACTCCCAAGCTGCACTGATGGCCTGGTTTTACTTGTAGTTACTAGTTTTAGTTTTGTAGCCAGCTAGCTATTCATTGTGTTGCTTACTCCAAATTCCACATGTACTGACCTTGGTTACATAATTATTATAAAAAGCTGCTTGTCAATCCACTTAGCATGGGTCTTCTCCTACTGCCAGGTAAATCATGGTGGGAGTGGGATGAGCCATTTAACTGACAATTAAGACTTGTCAAAGCAATTATGAAAACTCACGCATATTCTATCTGGTATATTACCCTTATTTAATTTTTGTGTTGCTTCTTCAAATAATTAAAGCATGTCAGCCTAGTGTGATAATTCTGTTCAAAATCACCTTATTAAATATTGTCTGCCATTTTCATTCTTTGTCACTTGAGAACCATGAGAGCTTATTTTTTCCAATTTATCTTCCATAGTTTCCACCTATTCTTCTCAAAATTCAGCTACTGTCTCACAATTTATTACATTGGTCATTTTCTTACTTGAATCATTTGTAATTATTATTTTTAAAATTCTAGTTTATTATGATTACTATTGATTAGATACTCCCCATACTAAAAATAAACTTAGGATATTATTAAACTAGATAGGGTTCAGAAAAGGTTTACCAGCACATTTCTGAGAATGAAGGGCTTAGGATATAAAAGAAATAGACTGGAAAAACTGAGATTATTTTTATTGGAACATAGAAGGTTGACCTTATTGAGGTTTATAAAATCACGAGAGGAATAGATAAGGTGAATGACAAGGATCCTTTCCCTTCAGTGGAGGCTTTCAAAACTACAGGGCATATTCTTAAGATGAGAGGAGAAAGATTTCAAAAGAACATGAGGGGCACAGAGAGTGTAAATATGGAATTAACTACCAGAGAAAGTGGGAGTTGCAGGTACAGTTACAATGTTGAAAAGTTATTTGGATAAGTTCATAAATAGAGTATAGAGTCATAGAGATGTACTGCACAGAAACAGACCCTTCGGTCCAACTCATCCATGCCGACCAGATATCCGAACCCAATCTAGTCCCACCTGCCAATAGAATCAGAGAGATGTACAACACGGAAACAGACCCTTCGGTCCAACTTGTCCATGCTGACCAAATATCCCAACCCAACCGAGTCCCACCTGCCAATAGGGTCATAGAGATGTACAACACGGAAATAGACTCTTCGGATGGGAAAGGTTTGGCAGGATATGGGCCAAATGCAGGTAATTGGGTTTAGTTTAGTTTGGGTACGTGGTCAGCGTGGACTGATTGGACCAAAGGGTCTGTTTCCATGCTGTATGACGCTATGACTGTATTGTTTCCATGGGACTGAATGAAGTTATTGCACAAATTACTGTACCAGTACAAGGCAGACAGTGGTGTAGTAATAATATCATTTGATTACTGATCTAGAAGACCAAGTTAATGCTTAGGGTATAGGTTCAAATTAGATGATGACAGTTGATGGAGTTTAAATTCAAATGAATGGAATCTGGAATTGAAAACTGAGGTAGAGCTTCCAGGGGCCTGAACAAAATGGGCTATGGTGTGCTTTGTTGCAAAATCAATCATGAAGTCCAGTAAGTGCTATATCGAAGTTGGGAGCAACTCACATTTTTAATGCAGTTAGCCTGCATTGCATTGAATTTCTCACTAGGTAGCCTTGAATGATCTATTAAGGAGAATTGTTGCTTGTTGGCTATTTTGTTAATGCCTCACTAATGTGAAGTTGCCTATCCCACCAAATGTGCCAAGCAAACTGAATGCTGAAAACTCTCAACATGGAAGTCAAAGTGGGTAGCTATCGATTTCAGCTGTGAAGATTCAAGTTGCTCAGCACCAAATAGCATCTCGCAGGTCAATCCATGGGCACCAGCCACATGCATCCCTCAGCCATGCACATTGGCATCTGATATCTTCCACCGTCTCATGATTCTCATGGCACCTTGCAGAATGTTTAGAAACCACAGACCTACATTGCAAAGTGCATCAGCGGCTAGCATTGAAAGGCTGCTATAGGAACACTTTGAGTAGTGGGGGAAACCACCCAGCTCATGCATTGGACCAGCCTGCATCTCAAGACTGCTTTCTTGCTGTCTTAGTGCTCACTCATTGAGTGCTTACCTGTAATTAGCAGCATTATACCTTGCCATATCATGCCTTGTCTGTTAGTGCATTGGCACTTCAGCTAGAGTCAAAGGCTATCAGTACAGTTGTGTTGACATGGTCTTTTGAGTGGACAAGGATGTGGCCAGGGAGATGACGGGGGCACATCTGCCTGCATGACACAATAAGATGGGCATTATTAAGGTGTAATGTAGTGGCTGAGGAGGCAAGGAGTACAATTGGAAGCAAAGTTAAATGTGATGGGTCTCCACTTTGAGGGATGGTTGAAAATGGTCTGTCACAAAGTAAGGTAAAGGGGGACCTGGAGGGTCTGGGGTTATTAGAGAGTTAGGTAATTCAGTTGAAGAGAACAGAGTCCTTGATTCTGACGTTGTGGGACTGCAAGTTGGTCATTTGGAAGTACTCTATCCACAATTCCAAATTTGTCATATGTATTGCTGTTGGGCAAGCCTTCATCTGTGAACATAAAAATGACTCCCTTCACTAGTTTCAACCCCTTATCTCTGCAGGATTATGAATGATTTGGGGGGATTGACAAGGTACTAATTCCAGAAAGCATATGAGTAGGGATCAAAAACATTTTATTGTTTCTTGTTGTTCGCTATATAGTGAGCAGTGAGATGAGTCTATTGTTGCACTGTGGAGTCTCAGCTATGAATTATTTGTTATGAAAAAAGATTGCTTATCACTTACAATTTTCAAGCCAAAACACGAACTAATTGTCACAATGTACCATTTATTGTTGATCAGTCTATTTTAAACTAGTGCACTGCAAACTTATTAAGCTCAGCAGAAATCACATTATATTAGCTGAAATTATAATCACAATATACATGATAAAGAGGTAATCGGCTTATTATTTCATACAATAGTACCACATCAATACCAAGCTGAATTCTCCAAAGATAATAACAGAAAACATATCATACACTGTGTATTAGAATGGCTTTATGCAAATTATATGAGCGTGAGGTTATGAACTATACTATTTTGCTTGTGAATCTTTGTTACATCACAGAGCTCATTAAAGCAAATAAATCTTACCTGACCTTGTTTTTGTTTGCTTTAAATTCAGGTATATGATGATGGAAAGTATTTGTATCTTGTCATGGAACTAATGAGAGGAGGGGAGCTCCTGGACAGGATCCTACGGCAGAAGTGTTTCTCAGAAAGAGAGGCCAGTGCAGTACTTTATACAATCACAAAGACTGTGGAATACCTACACTCACAAGGGGTATGTTCTCATTGTTAATCTGCTAGATTTCAATTTCCATAAGCACAGAGTCATGCAGTATACATGCATCCAAAAATCAACTTGGGGGAAATGTGTACATTTTCCTTGAAGCCCTGCTTCTAAATTCTGTCTTTAGCTTGGAGCACTTACATGTTCTGGGCAGACTACATCCCCAATATTTTCGGGCTTGGAAGGAGGATAAGAGAGTCTGCTCCTGCTGCATTTCTGAAATGTTGAGCAACATGAGCCAGAGGATGCAAACATCACCAGATAACTTATAAGCATTCAGGCATTGAAAGGTTAACAACAATTAGAAAAGGCAGAAAGACCAGCAATGGCTAGCCTATGTCACTTAAGTAGGAATGGTCAGTTTGTTCCGTTGCAGGCAGAGACCATATCCCAGTTCTTGGGAGAATTTCCACAATTTATAGATGGCTTGGAGCATCAGTCTCATGAACTCTGCATTCTGTGGGAAATTGTGCATAAATGTGAAGTAAATGTAATGCAACAAAATGAATGAAAGCTGTTCAAGGTCTCAGCTAGAGCCATGAAGAGGACTAAATGGGACCAAAGGGTGAGTAGTGAAGTAATACCCATATTCAGGGGTAATTTGTATTGGAACCAAAGGATGTGAAGTAGTTATACAGTTCCAACAGCATACAATCCCTGATGTCCAATTTTCTTCATTCATAAAGAGAATCACTTATGGTTGTAAACATTCTGCAGAACATAGTGAAGATGTTGACATCCAGGATTAAATTTGCACTCAATTTTGAGGGCAGAGAAAAACCCAATAAGAACGTGAACATGGCCTGCTAAAAGATGCTGAGAACCATCATGCTTATGGTGGAGAGACATATGGACAATAAACACTTTAAGGAGATATACCTCCAACCAAAACCAGGTGCTCTAAGACAATTCTCCAAAGATATAAGGGAAGAAGCTATTATTGCTACCACTTGTCAGGAATACCACCACCTGTCCTCTAGGCTAAAAACTGTTTCATAAATTGTTTCAGAAATCTAAGAGAATAAAGTACTATTGCATTTGTATAGTGCCTCTCCTGACGCATCATTGTCTTAAAGTGCTTTACAGCCAAGAAAATGCATTTCAAATGAGTTTAATATTGCAATGTAGGGAAATAAAGCAGTGAAATAAAAGAACCACAAATGCTGGAAATCTGAAACAAAAACAGAAATTGCTGGAGAAATTCAGTAGGCCTGGCAGCATCTGTGGAAAGAAAGCAGAATCACCGTTTTGAATCTAGTGACCTTTCGTCAGAACTGATAGCAACTAGGAAAAGGTGGTATTTACTGATTTAAACATTTACTAAATTTATTTTACATGCTATGTTGACGTGGTCATTAATGGTTATTGGGCTAATTTCAGTATTAATGTGCTGAATAAAGGAATTTTGTACCAATAAACTGAGAATTTTTACACCAGTTTATAATGCTACCTTGTCTCTATTATTCATGCTCATCTACAGTATCAAACTCTTACTTCACTCTCACAAATATTTATATTAAATTTTGTTGACTCATCTTGAGTAATAGAAGGTTACAGAGAGATGACGAATAAGCATTTAACAACAAAACCATAAGACCATGTTAGCTATTATTATTGTATTTGTCATTTGTAATGAATATTCAGATGTGCATTGTGCCCGAACAAACAATGGTCTCATGATTCAACAGTCATATTCAACGGGCTGTTTATTTATCTGAAGCTTCAAATCTCTTCTTAGAATGAACAAATTGGTTTTAAGACTACAAATTTTAAAACATTGCAGTGGGAACAATGTTGTTAAACCAACAGCTGATGTAGTTAAGTAATATTTTCAGTTGTTCAAAAGAGTGAATAGAGTCTCAACACTCATCTTCTGTTGAAAAGCTCGGTTTCTCTTATGCTAGTTTCTCAATGATCAGAGTAAATTCCAGTTTGAACTGCCTGGTACCACTTTCTTCTTTCTGATAAAGGTGACTGTAAATCTTCCAAGTACTGACTCACTCAGACTGAAATGTACGGAATGAAGAAAGAAACAACACTTACCCTGGTGCATCTAAGATTCCCTGTGCCATTTCCAGAGATGGCTTAGCTCTTAGTAAGAACTCTATTGCAACCTCCCAATTCGTCCAACTCCGCCGCATCTGTACGGATGAAGAGACAGTCCACTCCCACGCATCCCAGATGTCCACCTATTTTGAACAAAATGCTTTTCCCCCCTCTGTCATCCAGACAGCCCTTTACCTCACCACCTCCATTCCCCGTTCCACTGTTCTAAACCCTCCCCCCGACCAAACACAATAAAGGCAGAGTCCCCTTGTCCTTACCTACCAACCCACCAGTCTCTGCACCCAACACATCATCCTTAAACACTTCTGCCAACTCCAAATACACCACACCATCAAGAACATCTTCCCCTCCCCACCCCGCTCTGCCTTCCGCAAGTACCAGTTCCTTCAACAGTCCTTGGTTTGTGCCACTCTCCCCACCAACACACCCCAGCCCCACCCCCGAATCCCCAGTTACCTTCCCCTGCAACTGGAAAAGATAAAAACCTGCCGGTACAGCATCCCCCTTCACCTCCATCCAGGGCTCCAGACAGTCCTTCCAGTTGAGACAGAAGTTCACCTGCCTCTCTTCCAACCTAGTTTACTGCATCAGGTGCTCCCGATGTGCACTTTTCTGCATCGTGTGACCAAGCGTAAACTTAGGGAACAGCTCACTGAGCATCTCAGCTGGGCCCACAGGGGCCGGCCGGACCTCCCAGTCACCGCCTATTTTAATTCCCCTTCCCATTCCCTTTCTAACATGACCATCCTTGGCCTTCTCTATTGCCACAATAAACCAAACCACAAATTGGAGGAACAACACCTCATATTTTGCCTGAGCAGCCTACAACCCAGAGGATTCAACATTGAGTTTGCCAATTTCAAGTAACCTCCCTTCCCATTCACGACTCCCTTCCCAGCCCTTCCCCCTCCCTTCCATTCCTCCTGCCACCAACTGGATTCATTCTTCCCATTGACCAACCAGGTCGTACCCTCTACCTGTCTTCACCTATCCCCACTTCACCACCCCATCCCCGCCACCCTCTTTATCTGCAGCTCCCCCTACACCCACCTCCCATCCTGAAGAAGGGTTATAAATGAAACGGTGACTTCTCCACCTCCAGATGCTGCCTGGCTTGCTGTGTTCTTCCAGCCTCCTACCTGTCTACTACAGCTCTTAATAAGATGCTGGAAGAAATTAAGTCAGTTCGCTTTTGATGAACCATTAGACTTAACATTTTCCTAAGGGCGTCAAATATGATAAACTGCATAAAGTCGTTAAAACTGTCTTTTTGTAACAGTGATTTCAAAGTGTATTTCAATTCTTTAAAGTGAAGGTATTAATAATACTTTATGTGCTCCTCTATTTTAAATCTTTCTACCTAACAGCAAAGAAACTTGAATCATGGTCTGTTGCACACTTGTTTAGCTGGCTGGACCATTGGAAGCTGAGGGATGACTTTATACAGGTTTATAAAATCCTGAGGAGCATGGATAGGATGAATTGCCAATATCTTTTTCCCAGGCTAGGAGAGTTCAAAACTAGAGGGCATAGATTTAAAGCGAGAGGGGAAGTGTTGGAGGTGGGTACAATTACAACATTTAAAAGGCATCTGGATGGGTACATGAAAAGAAAGAGTTTAAAGGGATATGGGCCAAATACTGGCAAATGGGACTAGATTAATGTAGGATATCTGGTTAGCATGGATAAGTTGGACTGAAGGGTCTCTTTCCTTACTGTATAGCTCTATAACTTCAGAATATTCATTTACACCAATGCTGAGCATTTAGACAGTATTTTCCAGGATTGCTCAATCACTCTTTCCGGACATACGGGTTTGATTTTGCAGTTCATTCTGACTAACTATCCTGTACCGCTTTGCTCAATCTCAACTAAAACATAAGAGTTAGGAGCAGAAGTAGGCAATTTAGTCCTCAAGCCTGTTCCAACATTTAATACGAATATGAATAATCTCAACTCGGCCTCAACTCCATTTATCTGTCTGTTGTTTGTAACTTTTCAGCCCACTACTAATTGAGATATCTGTTTATCTCCTCCTTACATTTAATCAATGGCCCAGCACATCATTCTGGGGTGGTGAATTCCATAAATCCACGACTCATTGAGAGAAATAATTTCTCCTCAGCTCTATTAAAAATCTGCTTCCCCTTATCCTAAAACTATGAACTCTCGTTCTAGATTATCCCACATGAGAAAACATTCTCTCTACTTTGTCAATCCCCTTTAACATCTTAGATACCTCAATCATATCTCCTCTCAATCTTCTAAATTCCAGAGAATATAGACTGAAACTGCTGAATTGCTGTTCATTAGACAAACTCCTCATCTCTGGCATCAATCTAGTGAATGGCTTCTGAACTGTCTCCAATGCAACTGCTTCCCTCCTCAAGCAAGGGACCAAAATTGTTTGCAATACTCAGTGTGCAGTCTTATTAACACCTTGTACAGTTGCAGGAAGACTTGCCTACTTTTATACTCTGTCTTTGACAATAAATGTCATTTGTTTTCCTTGTTAACCACTGTCCCTGCATACTAGTTTTTTGCAATTCTTGCATGAGCACACCAAGATTCTCCTGCACCAAAGCACTCTGAAGTCCCTCTCCATTTAGATGATACTCTATAAGCTGTCTTTTTATTCATCTCACCAATATGGGTAATCTCCATTTTCACATTAAATTTAATTTGCCAAATTTTGGCCCTCTCACAAATCCTTATCCATTTGTAAATTTCTCATTTTTTCATTACGGCTTTGTTTCCCATCCATTTTAGTGTCATCTGCAAATTTGGCTCTAGTACTTTCTATCCCTACATCCAAGTCATTGATGTAGATTGTAAATTGTTGGGGCTGAAGTTTACATTAGTTAACATCTTTCCAAACAGAAAAAGACCCATTTATCCTGACTTTCTGCTCTCTGTTGGTTAGCCAATTACCTATCCAAGATAATAACATACTCCTAACCCCATGTGATCTTACCATGTGTAACAGACTTTTGCAGCACCTTATCAAATACATTCTGGAAGTCCAGATACACGATATCTACAGATTCCCCATTATCCAATGTGGTTGTTGCCTCTTCAAATAACTAGCAAATTGGTCAAACATGATTTACCCTTCATAAAACAATGCTTTCTATTGTTGAGGGGAAAATCACCAGCCTCAGAGTCAGAGTCGGGGTTCAACGACAGAGTTTATTGTACAAGGAAATACCCGAGCTCCGGAAAGAGAGAGACATCAACTGCGCGGTGGTGAGCCGAAAGTCTTCTCTCCACCTCGAGCACATGTTAAGATACTTTTATACATTTTGTAATGTAATAGGTCAGTGATGAGGTTATTGTCTTTGTAACATAGTTTGTTTATTGTAAACATTGCAGAATCATTGATAGTTTCAGTGCAGTCATTGTCAGTTCCAGCACAGCCTTTGTTAATTTCCGTGCGGTCATTGTCAATTTCAACGTCTGCATGGATGTCCATTGCTGTAGTAATGGGCGCTAATCACTCTTCCTGAGGAGGATGATTACTGCAGCCCTGGCTATTAGCACTTTGTGTTGAGTCTGTATCAAACAGTTAACATTTCTGTCAATGGTGTTGCCTGGACCCAGACACTTCAGCAGGCAGTATACACTACTTATGTATATTCTCTCCCCCACCCGCTTAAGCTAATCAAAGTTTGGGTGAAGATTTGTAGCTCGGGTGCTCGTTGTTGTGGGTCTGTTCGCTGAGCTAGAAATTTTTGTTGCAAACGTTTCGACCCCTGTCTAGGTGACATCCTCAGTGCTTGGGAGCCTCCTGTGAAGCGCTTCTGTGGTGTTTCCTCCGGCATTTATAGTGGCCTGTCCCTGCCGCTTCCGGTTGTCAGTTTCAGCTGTCGGCTGTAGTGGCCCGTATATTGGGTCCAGGTTGATGTGTTTGTTGATGGAGTTTGTGGATGAGTGCCATGCTTCTAGGAATTCCCTGGCTGTTCTTAGTTTGGCTTGCCCTATAAAGGTAGTGTTGTCCCAGTCAAATTCATGTTGCTTGTCGTCTGCGTGTGTGGCTACTAAGGATAGCTGGTCGTGGCGTTTCGTGGCTAGTTGATGTTCATGGATGCGGATCGTTAGCTGTCTTCCTGTTTGTCCTATGTAGTGTTTTGTGCAGTCCTTGCATGGAATTTTGTACACTACATTAGTTTTGCTCTTGCTGGGTATTGGGTCCTTCGTTCTGGTGAGTTGTTGTCTGAGAGTAGCTGTTGGTTTGTGTGCTGTTATAAGTCCTAGTGGTCGCAGTAGTCTGGCTGTCAGTTCTGAAATGCTCCTGATGTATGGTAGTGTGGCTAGTCCTTTGGGTTGCGGCATGTCCTCTTTCCGTTGTCTTTCTCTTAGGCATCTGTTGATGAAATTGCGGGGGTATCCGTTTTTGGCAAATACCTTGTACAGGTGTTCCTCTTCCTCTTTTTGCAGTTCTGGTGTGCTGCAGTGTGTTGTGGCCCTTTTGAATAGTGTCTTGATGCAACTTTGTTTGTGTGTGTTGGGGTGAATGCTTTCATAGTTCAGGACTTGGTCTGTGTGTGTGGCTTTCCTGTATACCTTTCCTTAAAAACACAGAAATAGAGAAAACACACCGGATCATCAACGCCACACTAACAGGAATCCGATTCACGAGAGAAGAAGAAAAGGATAACCAACTCCCATTCCTAGACGTGATGGTACAGAGAACACCTAACGGAGAATTCACCACAAAGGTATACAGGAAAGCCACACACACAGACCAAGTCCAGAATTATGAAAGCAACCACCCCAACACACACAAACGAAGTTGCATCAAGACACTATTCAAAAGGGCCACAACACACTGCAGCACACCAGAACTGCAAAAAGAGGAAGAGAAACACCTGTACAAGGTATTCGCCAAAAACGGATACCCCCACAATTTCATCAACAGATGCCTAAGAGAAAGACAACGGAACGAGGACATGCCGCAACCCAAAGGACTAGCCACACTACCATACATCAGGAGCATTTCAGAACTGACAGCCAGACTACTGCGACCACTAGGACTTATAACAGCACACAAACCAACAGCCACTCTCAGACAACAACTCACCAGAACGAAGGACCCGATACCCAGCATGAGCAAAACTAATGTAGTGTACAAAATTCCATGCAAGGACTGCACAAAACACTATATAGGACAAACAGGAAGACAGCTAACGATCCGCATCCATGAACATCAACTAGCCACGAAACGCCACGACCAGCTATCCTTAGTAGCCACACACGCAGACGACAAGCAACATGAATTTGACTGGGACAACACTACCATTATAGGGCAAGCCAAACAAAGAACAGCCAGGGAATTCCTAGAAGCATGGCACTCATCCACAAACTCCATCAACAAACACATCGACCTGGACCCAATATACCTGCCACTACAGCAGACAGCTGAAACAGACAACCGGAAGCGGCAGGGACAGGCCACTTTAAATGCCGGAGGAAACACCACAGAAGCGCTTCACAGGAGGCTCCCAAGCACTGAGGATGTCACCTAGACAGGTGACGAAACGTTTGCAACAAAAATTTCCAGCTCGGCGAACAGAACCACAACATTAAGCTAATCAATTAGGTTGTGAGTGCGTTGTGCTGGCAACCAGGTGGTCCCAGGCAGTATCTGTGTTTGCTCTGTTGTCTCTTTCCATATTGTGGTCTGGTGGCCATTTTGTGTGTCAAGTGGCCAATTTATGGCTCAGCGGCAATCTGGTGTGTCCATGTGCCTAGTGTCACCCTGCCCCGTGCCATCTCCCACTTCACTCCCCCCTTTGTGGTCAAACAGGCGACTTTGGAGATCTCCCGCAGACCACTCAATTTACTTCTTTAATAATGAATTCTAATAATTTCCCAATTACACATGTTAAACTAACTGGTCTGTGGTTTCCTATTTTCTGCCGCCCCTTATTTTTGAATAAAGGTGTTGTAATAGCATTTTTCCAATTCACTAGAATCTTTCTCTCATCCAGGTAATTTTGGAACATTGTAACTCTGCTGCCAGTTCCTTTCAGTCCCTGAGATGTAGGTGATAGGGCCCTAAGGACCTGTCTGCCTTCACTCCCAATAGTCCCTAGTGATGACAATTTTCCCAGGTTCCGTTCTTTCTAGAACCCTCTGTATTACCTGTTACTGTTGCGATGTTGCTAATGTTCTCCACTGTGAAAACTGAAGCAAAATATTGATTTAATAACTCTGCCATTTCTGTGTCCCCCATTATTAATTTCCTAATCTTTTCCTGCAAGGGACTAACATTCACTTTCCCTATTTTCTTCCCTTTTGTGTACTTACAGATGTTTGCTATCCATTTTTATATTTTATAGAGTCATAGGGATGTACAGCATGGAAACAGATCTTTCGCTCCAACCCGTCCATGCTGACCAGATATCCCAACCCAATCTAGTCCCACCTGCCAGCACCCGGCCCATATCCCTCCAAACCCTTCCTATTCATATACCAATCCAAATGCCTCTTAAATGTTGTAATTGTACCAGCCTTCACCACATCCTCTGGCAGCTCATTCCATACATGTATCACCCTCTGCGTGGAAAAGTTGCCCCTTAGGTCTTTTTTATATCTTTCCCCTCTCACCCTATACCTATGCCCTCTAGTTCTGGACTCCCCCAACCCAGGGAAAAGACTTTGTCTATCCTATCCATGCCCCTCACAATTTTGTAAACCTCTATAAGGTCACCCCTCAGCCTCCGATGCTCCAGGGAAAACAGCCCCAGCCTGTTCAGCCTCTCCCTGTAGCTCAAATCCTCCAACCCTGGCAACATCCTTGTAAATCTTTTCTGAACCTTTTCAAGTTTCACAACATCTTTCCGATAGGAAGGAGACCAGAATTGCACACAATATTCCAACAGTAGCCTAACCAAAGTCCTGTACAGCCGCAACATGACCTCCCAACGCCTGTATTCAATACTCTGACCAATAAAGGAAAGCATACCAAATGCCTTCTTCACTATCCTGTCTACCTGTGACTCCACTTTTAAGGAGCTATGAACCTGCACTCCAAGGTCTCTTTGTTCAGCAAAACTCCCTCGGACCTTACCATTAAGTGTATAAGTCCTGCTAAGGTTTGCTTTCCCAAAATGCAGCACCTCGCATTTATCTGAATTAAATTCCATCTGCCACTTCTGAGCCCATTGATCCACCTGGTCCAGATCCTGTTGTAATCTGAGGTAACCCTCTTCGCTGTCCACTACACCTCCAATTTTGGTGTCATCTGCAAACTTACTAACTGTACCTCTTATGCTCACATCCAAATCATTTATGTAAATGAGAAAAAGAAGAGGGTCCAGCACTGATCCTTGTGGCACTCCACTGGTCACAGTCCTCCAGTCTGAAAAACAACCCTCCACCACCACCCTCTGTCTTCTACCTTTGAGACAGTTCTGTATCCAAATGGCTAGTTCTCCCTGTAATCCATGAGATCTAACCTTGCTAATCAGTCTCCCATGGGGAACCTTGTCGAATGCCTTACTGAAGTCCATATAGATCACTTCTACTGCTCTGCCCTCATCAATCTTCTTTGTTACTTCTTCAAAAAACTCAATCAAGTTTTTGAGCCATGATTTCCCACGCACAAAGCCATGTTGACTAGCCCGAATCAGTCCTTGCCTTTCCAAATACATGTGCATCTTGTCCCTCAGGATTCCCTCCAACAACTTGCCCACCACCGAGGTCAGGCTCAGCAGTCTATAGTTCCCTGGCTTGTCCTTACCACCCTTCTTAAACAGTGGCACCACGTTTGCCAACCTCCAGTCTTCTGGCACTTCACCTGTGACTATTGATGATATAAATATCAAAGCAAGAGGCCCAGCAATCACTTCTCTAGCTTCCCACAGAGTTCTCGGGTACACCTGATATACTAGAGTACTGATATACTAGTTTTCTTTCTAATTTGCCTTTGCCCTTTTTGTGATGTTTATAAGTTGTAGAAAGTTGAAACTTTATTGCTGGAACAGCACAGCAGGTCAGGCAGCATCCAGGGAACAGGAGATTCGACGTTTCGGGCACAGGCCCTTCTTCAGGAATAGGTTGTAGAAAGTCATGCAGAACTTCTTCCAAAGCATAGATGAATATTATTAAATCATCTTATAAAATCATCCTTTTATTGCTCACAATTGTCAACTGGAGATCATTTATAAATAAACTGATTCTTTCACCCTGTCTTTGTAATGGGAGATGGAATTTAATGTTTTGATGAAATCTAAAATACACAAAGGCTTCAATGATATCCTCATAAGAGGATGTCTCCCCATTCACAGAATATCATCTGCAGTACTATCAACAATATACAAAAAAGTAATGATTTGATTCTTGTTCTTTCTATTTGCTGGGCCCAAAGCATCCCGATATCATGAAAAGCACTTTGTCCAGTTTTTGTTGCCTGGCTGTTTGAGGCCTGTACTTTGTGGAACATGACTTGGAAAGCTAGAATGGAGTCCACTGCTCACCATGAGCCAAGCTTCCCATTTCTCACACTGCTCTCTGTGCTAAGTACTTGGCTGCCTTCATGATTATCTCACCACCCCTTCGATTCGCAGCCTCATTACTGATAAAGGACTTTTGCCCTTCTCCTACTCCTCGGATGCTGTCTGACCTGCTGTGCTTTTCCAGCACCACTTTCTCCAGCATCTACAGTCCTCACTTTTGCCTTCATGATTACCCACCTCTACCCTGATTACTTACTTGGTCTCGAAGTCCTTCGCCCATTGCTCTCTGCTTCTGCTGCTGGATATTTAGGCCTTTTCCAACTATTTTATGAGGCTATTCTGGGTCTGATTAGTCACTTCTTGCCAGCATTTGTTTTTGTTGGATTTGCTGCTGCTCACAAATTATTGCTCGTTTTGAATTGCCTTGGAAGATCTAGCATATCTTGCTCTTGTAAGAGAGCTCATTAGAGGGAGAGGTAGAGATCCTTCTAAGTGTACATTTACATTTACAGAACTACTAAATAAGATCAGAGCCAGTGCCCTCTCATTCCCATCTGCCTGACAATGTCATAATCTAGCTCCATATACACGTGCTCCAGAACAACCCTTGAATCCTACAGTTTGAGATATCAGAATGATGTGTTGCCTCTCTGGTGCCAGGATCAAGGATATTTCGGAGAGGTGCAGAATATTCTCAAAGGGGAGAAGGACCAGCAACCAGTTGTTGTGCACATTGGAACTAACAACATAAGAAAAGGACAAGGTTCTGAGGACAGAGCGTAGGAAATTAGGCAGGAATTTAAAACAGGTCCTGGAGGGTAGTAATATCTGGGTTACTCCGGGTGCCACAAGCTAGTGAGAGTAGCAATAAGAGGATATAGCAGATGAATGCGTGGCTGAGGAACTGGTGCAGGAGAGAAGGATTACATTTTTGGATCATTGGAATCACTCCTGGCTAGAAGAGTGGATTGCACCAGAATCAGAAGTTGATTAATACAATCAGTTCTGATTTAACACGATAGTTCCGTTATCATGCAGTGTCGCATTATTTAAAAAATACACAATAGATGCGCCCTTTAAACCAATGGCGCTGGAATCATATTACAGCCAATAGAGGTAAGGAAAGTTTGCCTTCTATAAATAATAGTCTAAATTCTTCAATTGCGTTAACGCCAATTCACATTGGAGAAACGCGTGTTATAGTAGAACCGACTGTATACTCGTGGAGAAGTTTGCTAGAGCTGCTCGATAGGATTTAAATTAGTAAGGGGGATTGGGGAGACCCAGGGAGATAGTGAGAAAAGAGATCAGTCTGAGGCTGGTGCAGTTGGGAAAAGGAGCAAGTCAAACAGTCAAGTCAGGCAGGAACAAAGCAGTGAACAAGGTAGAACTGATAAACTAAACTGCATTTATTTCAGTGCAAGAGGCCTAACAGGTATGGCAGATGAATTCAGGAATGGTTGGGGACATGGGGCTGGGATATCATGGCTATTACAAAGATGTGGCTTGGGAATGGACAGGACTGACACCTTAATGTCCCAGATGCTGCAGGAAGGATAGAAAGGGGGGCAAGAAAGGAGGTGGAGTGACGTTTTTGTTGAGAGATAACATTACAGCTGTACTGAGGGAGGATATTCCTGGGAGTATGTCCAGGGACAGGGAAGTTATTTAAATGGTACTGAGAAATAAGAAAGGGATGATCACCTTATTGGGATTGTACTGTAGACATCCAAATAGTCATTGGGAAATTGAGAAGCAAATTTATAAGGAGATCTCAGTTACCTATAAAAATAATAGGATGGTAATGATAGGGGATTTTAACTTTCCAAACATAGACTGGGACTGCCATTGCGTTAAGGGTTTAGATGGAGAGGAATTTGTTAAGTGTGTGCAAGAACATTTTCTGATTCAGTATGTGGATGTATCTATTCTTGGGAGATAATAGGTGACGGATGTGGCAGTGGGGGAGCACTCTAGGGCCAGTGATAAAAATTCTATTTATTTCAAAATAATGATGGAAAAGGATAGTCCAGATCTAAAAGTTAATGTTCTAAATTGGAGGAAGGACAATTTTGACAACATTAGGCAAGAACTTTCAAAGGTTGTGTGGGGGTGGATATTTGCAGGCAAAGGGATGACTGGAAAATGAGAGGCCTTCAAAAATGAAATAACAAAAGTCCAGAGACATTATGTTCCTGTTACGATGAAGGGCAAGGCAGAGCAAATGTAGGGAATGCTGAATGACTAGAGAACTTGAGGTTCTGGTCAAGAAAAAGAAGGAAGCGTGTGTCAGGTAGAGACAATTTAAGTGAATCCCTAGAAGAGTAGAAGTATACTTGAGGAAATCAGGAGGACAAAAAAGGGCATGAGATAACTTTGGCAAATAGGATTAAGAAAAATCTGGAAGGATTCAACAAATACATTGAGGACAAAAGGGTAACTAGGGAGAGAATAGGGCCTTTTAAAGATCAGCAAGGCAGCCTATGCATGGACTGCAGGATATGGAGGATATACTAAATGAGTATTTTACATTTGTATTTACTGTAGAGAAGGAGGTGGAAGCTAGACATCTTGGGGAAATAAATAACAGCAACTTGAAAAATGTCCATATTACAGAGGAAGAGGTACTAGACATCTTAAAATGTATAAAGATGGATAAATCTCCAATACCTGATCAGGTCTCTGTAGAAGTTTGTGGGATGCTGGGGGAATGATTGCTGGGCCTCTGGCTGAGATATTTGTATTATCAATAGCGGCAGGTGAGTTGCCGGACCTTGGAGGTTGGCTAATGTGGTGCCACTATTTAAGACAGATGGTTTGGAAAAGCCAGGGAAGTCTAGACCAGCAAGCCTGACATTGGTGGTGGGCAAGTTGATGAAGGGAATTCTGATAGACTGGATATACATGTGTTTGGAAAGGCAAGGACTGATTATGAATAGTCAACATGGCTTTGTGCATGGGAAATTGTGTCTCACTAACTTAATTGCGACTTTTGAAAAAGTAACAAAGAGGATTGATGACTTCAGAATTATGTATGTGATTTATATGGACTTAACTAAGATGTTCAACAGGGTCCCAGAAACGTCGATTCTCCTGCTCCTCAGATGCTGCCTGACCTGCTGTGCTTTTCCAGCACCACATTCTCAACTCTGATCTCCAGCATCTGCAGTCCTCACTTTCTCCAGATTAGCAAAGTTAGATCACATGGAATACAGGGAAAACTAGTCATTTGGTTACAGAACTGGCTTGAAGGTAGAAGATAAAGGGTGGTGGTGGAGTTTGCTTTTCAGACTGGTGGCCTGTGACCAGCAGTGTGCCACAAGGATTGGTGCTGGGTCCGCTGCTTTTTGACATTTATATAAATTACTTGGATGTGAACATTGGAGTAATGGTTAATAAGTTTACAGATGATACCAAAATTGTTGGTATAGTGGACAACCAAGAAGATTATCTCAGAGAACAACAGGACCTTGATCTGATGGGCCGAGGAGTGGCAGTTAGTGTTTAATTTTGATAAATGTGAAGTGCTGCATTTTGGAAAGGCAAATCAGGGTAGGGATTATACACTTAGTGGTAAGGTCCTGGGGAGTGTTACTGAACAAAGAGACTTTGGAGAGCAGGTTCATAGATCCTTGAAAGTGGAGTCTCAGGTAGACAGGATAGTGAAAAAGAAATTTGGTATGCTTTCCTTTATTGATTAGGACATTAAGTATAGGAGTTGTGAGGTCATATTGAGGCTGTACAGGAAATTGGTTAGGTCACTTTTGGAATACTGCATTCAGTTCTGGTCCCCCTGCTATAGGAAAGATGTTGTGAAACTTGAAAGAGTTCAGCAAAGATTTACAAGGATGTTTCCAGGTTTGGATGATTTGAGCTATAGAGAGAGGCTGAATAGTTTGGGGTTATTTTCCCTGGAATGTTGGAGGCTGAGGAGTGAACTTACAGAGGTTCATAAAATCATGACACGCATAGATAGGGTGAATAGCCGAGGTCTTTTCTCCAGGGTAGCAAAGTCCAAAACTAGAGGGCATGGGGTTAAGGTTAGAGGAGAAAGATTTTCATGCAGAGGGTGGTGTGTGTATGGAATTTAAAAGGCATCTGGATTGGTACATGAAAAGGAAGGGTTTAGAGGGATATGGGCTAAATGCTGGCAAGTGGAACTAGATTAATTTAGGATATCTGGTCAGCATGAGTTGGACAGAAGGGTCTGTTTACATGTTGTATATCTATGTGACAATAGCCAACATAATCTTAATCCACATAAATGAATTGAGGTCAAATTAAGTAACCAAGCCCTAATAGGGATGTTAACTTTGCCCTGAGGCCCTCCTTTTTCTTGTCAGGTTTAGGCTAACATGAAGGAAACAAGAAAACTGTAGATGCCCTCCTACATGATCTTGCTGTCTTTTTGAAGAGAGGACTCTGGATTGTTTAAACTGCCTCTTGCCCAGATTCCTCCTGGCCTTCTTGTACCGTCGTTTTCCAGCTCAACAGTCCCTGGAGCCACTTCTGATCCCTTAACCCGTAGCCAGTACGTGCCATATGTGTTTTCCCAAGGCTTCCTGCTCAGAATGCTAATGAAAGTTTGGTGATTAAAATTCTCTTGCTCTCATCTTGCTGCAGGCATTTGAGAAATTAACTGAAGCCATTGGGTCCTGCTAAAAACCCCATGGCCATTAAAGTTCCTTTCAACATGCAACATATTTCAAGCAACCAGATGTTATGGGTTTATGCTCTCTCCTGTAGCTCAGTGTCAGCACTTGCCTGTGAGCCATATGGTATGAAATTAAGTTGAACACAAAATCTAAACTGGCATTTCAGCACAATGGAGTACCATTCTGTCATTTAACTCTCATCTGCCATGTCTGGTCATTACCATAGAGTCTTTGGGAATTTGCTGAGTGTAAAATTCATTGTTGACTTTCCTCAATTACAGCAGTGACTACATTCACTACAAAGTGATTTGTGATATCCTAAAATTGTGAAGGGTGTTATATAAATGAAAGATTTTTTTTCTCCCTTGGCTTAGTTTAGAAACTGTTAAGCATCTTTCCATTCATTCTGTGCTCTCCAGATGCCTGCAAAGCTCCTGTCTGAAATGAATATGGGCAATTTCAATCCACATTCAGCCAGAAGTAGTCAGGAATGTGCTATGGTGAATACTGAAAATTTCACAGTGCTATATCAGTGTTACTTCAGTGTTAGTTGAGGAGTAAGCCAGGCAAGAAATCATTCTATGTCTAATTCATTCTGTTATCTTACTCATACTCTGCAGTACTTGACCTGGGCCTACTTGATGCTGATACGTGGTGCTAAAAATGAAAAGTATTTGGCTCTCTGGAATTGACATCCTTTATCCTGATAAGTACCATAATAAGTATGTGGGTAGAATTTCCTTTGCAACTGAATTTCTTCTGTGTGTTATTTTCTGGTTAATGAATTGATAGAAAATTCTTCTGTACATTATTTTAAACAAATAGTGATAGATCACTTCTCTTGAAAGAGCTTGATGATAGCATGGAGAGAGTAATTGTCATTTTCACTGCCTGGGAAGTTTCCGTATGAGGCAGACAACCTATACTGCTGGATTATTGCCCACTGAAGGTATAAATTATTGGCCGCAGACTCTGCACTGGAATACCCAGCATTAAACATCATTGTAGAATCCAGCAATCCCAGCAAACAAGAAACTCACTGGCAGCAGTCATCACAAACTCACCGGGTGCAGATGGATCATTTGTGATTTATAGTTGATGATTCAGTGCTGTTTTCTCATTCCTGTAGGTTGTTCATCGAGATCTGAAGCCGAGTAACATTTTGTATGTGGATGAATCAGGAAATCCAGAATCAATTAGAATTTGTGACTTTGGTTTTGCCAAGCAACTCCGAGCTGAGAATGGCCTTCTAATGACTCCATGTTATACTGCCAACTTTGTTGCACCTGAGGTAAGAAGCTTTACAATTCCTTATGGTGTTTTGCTGGTGCTTAACAGAATTCATCAATATTGTAAACTGATGCTTGTTTCCAATGCCATTTTGTCAGGTGGTGTTAATATTTCCAATATATTCTTGAATATATTGATGTATTGAAGTGAATTGATCAGAATAATAATAACGTTTTTAATCCTACTAAGGTATTATTTGCATAAACAGCACCATCAGTTTTTTTTCTGTCTGGAACACATTACTTATTAATCTGTGGGAGTTAGCTCCTTGCACTTTTGGGTAAGTACCCAGGATAATGAGTCTAGTTTGCAACATTTTTATGCTTACAAAAATAGATACTCCATAGCATGACTGAAAAACAAAAATAATTGCCTTTTAGATATTTTAAACACAAAGGTGCCAATCTATATTCACTGCATTGCATTTTGGGATTTTGAAGCATTTTCTTTGGAAAGCATTTAGATACATGTCGTATGTTACTATTTAAAGCTAATGAAATAAAGTCAGTTGTTTCAGACATCTACTGTAGTTTTAGAATAAAGGTATATCGATGAGTTTACTCAAAATACCTTTGTAACCTTCATGGGAATGTTAATAGTTTCCTTTCATGTTTAGAAAATGCCTTTTTGTTGCAACTAGATTGAAGCTCCAATGAGGAATTTCAAAATTCCTCTCTATTTTCTGTAAAGTCTGGACTGAACTGTTTGGGATCTATTGTATTTACTTATAGATAATTTATAAATAAAGTATATTTTACAATAAAGAATAAAGTCACTGAAATGGGAATTCACAAAGATTACTAACAACAAGGAATGCGTCACCTTATTTTACTGCTTCCAAAGAGCATTCACAATGCCCAAGGTTTCAGAGAAAAAAAGACTTTCAGCAAAATACATATACTTCAGCACACTTACATGGTTAGTGAAGCATAATTCCTCATTTATTTAACTGAAACATAAACAGTTCAACAATTTGGATCAAATTGCAATCTACCTTTCAGAAGATTGCAAAAGGGAAATCAACACATTCTGTTTATATGAAAGTTGCCTCATTGTTATGCAGGCTTAGGTTTTGCCATCGTGGATGAATAATAGGTAACAGGAATTACCTTTATCATCAGGGATATGTGTTTGTTTACAGGAAAGACTGCTGATGCTATACCAGAGAAGGACATCTAAAAGCTACTTCAAATTTGTAGCAAGGTTCACCAACTACTTTCATAAATAATACCTTCTGTTGTCTCAAAACGGATATGAGCACAGGGTGACTGGATAATTCCTATGTGATCAAGCTCAGTACCATACAGTGCAGTTGCCAACTGTGTCATCGGGGAGCATTGTATTATTCTGTTTAAAATCATTCATTTAGACACTTTACTTAAGTCCTCTGCATTACTAATCACCTCTTAAGAGATTTCAAGACAAATATGATGCATGATACAATAGGGCTTGAAATGGTAGTCATCGAATCCTTGTGTGGAAGCAGGCCATTTGATCCATCAAGTCCACACCAAACATTCAAAAAGCATCCCATCCAGATCCACCCACCTACCCATCCCTGTAACCCTGCATTTCCCATGGCTAATCCACCTAACCTGCACATCCCTCAATACTGTGGGCAATTTAATATGACCAATCCACCTAAACATCTTTGCACTGTGGGAGGAAATCAAAGCACCCAGAGGAAACCAACACAGTCACAGGAGAATGTACAAATTGGTGGAATTGAACCTGGGTCCTTAGTGCTGTGAGGCAGCAGTGCTAACCACTCAGCCACTGTGCCATTCTGTCAGAGATCAAAAGATATTATCATAAATTTCTCACAAACTGTTAATTAAAAAGCCTTTCCATAAAATAAACATGAATATATAAGCTCGTATTTTGTGCAGGGTTGGTAAGAATAGGGTTGGTAGGAGCAGGGAGATGTGATTCTGGTAGGGTAGAGAGGGGTGGGTAGCTGTATGTTCCTTCAAGAAATGCTGAGAGTTCAGAGATGTTTTCATGTTTAATGGACTATTAGAGTTCTCCATTATAAATACTTCACAGTATTTGTGAGCAAAGAAGTTGTGGGATTTACATATCAATGAACCGAAACCTGCAATCAATTCTAAAAGATGAAAGACTTAACAGAAATCTACATTTGTTCAATATATGGTATCAGTTGCATGCATGATATTTTGCGATAAATTCTGTGTCTTATGATCCTGCTCCACAGCTACTGGATGAAGGAGCTGTGCTCCAAAAGCTAGCACTTCCAAAAAACCTGTTGGACTATACCTGTTGTGTCATTTTTAACTTTATACCAAAACGTGTCACAGTTAAATTGTAAGTTGACACAGCTTTAGCAACTGGGATTGGCATTACAAATATTTGATAGTTTTAGTCTCCTTCCTCTCCATCCAGTCCTCTCCTACCTGTCTTGTGAGCAAGGGGTGAGGGAAGGGAAAATTTCTTTAATGCCTACTGATGACAAATCATAGATTCCCTATAGTGCAAAAAGAGGCCATATGGCCCATTGATACTGTATCGACCCTCCAAAGAGCAGCCCATCTAAACCCAGCCCCCTATCCTATCCCCAAATTTTCCCATGGCTAATCCACCAAGTATGCACACCAAGTAAGACACCACAGATAATTTAACAAGGTTAATCCACTTAACCTGGACATCTTGTGTGAGGAAACCAAACTGCCAAAAACCCACACAGATATAGGGAGAACATGTAGACTCCACACAGACAGTGTCTCAAGGCTGGAATCCAACCCAAGTCTCTGGCACTGTGAGGCAGTACTGCCAAACACTTACCCACCATGCTGCCCTTATTATGGTTTTCCCAACAATTTGACCAACTTAATGGTAAAATAGACTTCATTTCTAAGCCATTGTATAGCCTTAAGCTGAGTAATACCTTTGTCACATTTCTGTTGTAGGTGCTCAAGAGGCAAGGATACGATGCAGCTTGTGACATGTGGAGCTTGGGGATTCTACTCTACACTATGCTAGCAGGGTAAGCCAGCAAATATTTTCATCCATGGAATGTGTGAACAGCTACTTGGCAATGAAACAAATAACATTAATTTCTTTTTCTGTCCCACATCACCCCAAAGTTTACTGTTCTGCTGTGATGGAGTGCTCAAATCTTAGCACAGTGCCATATGGCCATGCCAATTAAACTGAGGAACAAAAGTAGGACACTCAAATTGCTGAGTGTAACTTATTGACACACAAATAGTCATGGAGATAGAAGAATAAATGTGAAGATAACCAAAATGTGAAGATAGACAGTGTACATGATGGCATAAAATTACAAAAGGAAATTGATAGGCTAAGTGAATTAGCAAAACTGTGCCAGATGGAACTCAATGTAGGCAAATGTGAGGTTATTCATTGGGGATCTTTCTAGATGGTATGAACTTGGGGGTTCAGGTGCATAGATTTTTTAATATGTCATAAACAGGTGCAGGAAATAATCAAGAAAGCTAATGGAATGCTAGCCTTTATATCTAGAGGAGTGGAGTACAAGCATGCAGACATTATGCTACAATTATACAAACCTGCCCCCCGTTACCCCCACCCTGGTTAGACCCCACTTGGAATACCGTGAGCAGATCGGGGCACCACACCTTAAGAAGAATATATTAGCCTTGGAGGGAGTGTAGCATAGGTTGACAAAAATGATGGGTTAAGTTGTGATGAGAGTTTACACAAATTAGGTCTGTTTTCTCGAGAACTTAGGGGTGATCTGACCAAAGTCTTCAATATATTATCAGGAAAAACAGGATAAATAAAGGTAAACTATTTCCAATGGTTGGGGATTCTACAACTAGGGGATATTGTCTGAGAATTAGTGTCAGACCATTCAGGACAGATGTTAGGAAGCACTTCTACACACATAGGTTGGTAGATATTTGGCAACTCTTCTAGAGCTTTGGTGGATGCTGAATCAGTTGTTAATTTCTAATGCAAGATAAATTTTGTTAAGTAAAGTTATTAAGGGATATGGGCCAAAGGCAGATATATGGAGTTTGGTCACATATCAGCCACAATCTCATTGAATGATGCAAGAGGCTTGAGGGGCAAATGGCCTACTCCTATTCCTATGTTCCTAACCTCCTGAAAACAGGGGCAGCACAGTGGCTCAGTGGTTACCACTGCTGCCTCACAGCACCAGGGACCCGGGTTCGATTCCAGCCTTGGGTAATCAACTGTGTGGGGTTTGCATGTTCTTCCTGTCTCTGTGTGGGTTTCCTCTGGGTGCTCTCGTTTCCTCCCACAATCCAAACATGTTAGGTGAGTTGGCCATGCTAATTTGCCCATGGTGTTCATGGCAGTATAAGTTGGGGGGTATATATAGGGTAGGGGGATGGGTCTGGGTGAGTTACTCTTCAGAAGGTCGGTGTGGACTTGTTGGGCTGAAGGGCCTATTTCCACACTGTCAGGATTCTAATTGTATGTCTTATCCTTTGTCAGGATTCTTATTCTAATTCTAATTCTTAAAAAAAAGACAGAAACATAAGGATAGATAAAGGGCTTCAACTGTCCTAATATTAACTGAGATAACTTCACGTAAAAAGATGCAGAAATCTTAAAATTCATTCAAGAAAATCTTTTTAACACAATATAACAATCCCAACAAAGGAAACAACTCGGGACTTGGTTTTAAGGAACAAATCTGGAGAGTTTGAAGGAATATCAGGAAGAGAGTATTTCAGTGGGAATGATCACAATTCCATTAGATTTAGATGAAATCTGGGAAAAGATCTGTATAGGCCAATGTTAAAGGCTCATTTTGGCTGTCTAGAACGTGATTGGCTGAGTGGCCTTCTTTGTGCCATAAGTCTTTATTTGCTCCTCTTAACTGCAGTTGAGACATGTATACACCAGAATCACTGGAACCGCATCCTGTCAGCTCCTCACAAAGCCCTGAGATACATTAAGTGAAGGGTGGTAAGTACATGATGAGTACAAGACTTTAAATGAGAGATTGGGGTGAAAGGAAGGGTAAAACTCCAAGAAGTAGAATGACCAATGTGAAGCAAAGCAGCAGGTTAACATCTGTGGCAGTGGATTCAACTGCATTGAAAAATATGAAAAGAAGGGAGAACTCAGGAGAAGTTATTAAAGTCCCCAGCACACAAAATAGCACAGAGTGTTTGGAAAGGGTTAGGAATCAAACTTCAAAGACACTGGATAAATGAATAGCAATGAGAAAAGGGATGGTCCACACAGGACTGAAAGTGTTGTATCTGAATGCACGCAGTATACAAAATTAGGTAAATGAGCTTGTGGTGCAGATCAAGGTTGGCAGGTATGATGTTGTGGGCATCACAGAGATGTGGCTGCAGGGGATCAGATTGGGAGCTAAATATCCAAGGATATAAAACCTATTGAAAAGACAGTCAGATGGGCAGAAGGGGTGGGGTTGCCTTGTTAAAAAGTGAAATTAAATCAATAGCAATAAACAAAGTAGGGTCAGATGAAGTAGAATCTGTGTGGGTAGAGTTGAGGAACCACAAAAGGTAAAAAAAATATCTTTTTTTGGTTTTTAATAGGAGTTATCTACAAGCCTCCAAACAGAGGTCAGGGTTTGGGGCATAAGATACACCAAGAGATAGAAAAGACATGCAAGAAAGGCATGGTTACAGTGATTGTGGGGAATTTCAATATGCAGGTGGACTCTGAAAAACAGGTTACTAGTGGATTGCAAGAAAAGGAATTTGTGGAATGTTTATGAGGTGGCTTTTTGGAGCAGCTTGTGGTGGAGCCCACTAAGGAACAGACAATGAGGCAATGAGGCAGACTTGATAAGGGAGCTTAAGATGAAGGAGCCCATAGGAGGCAGTGACCATAATATGATAGAGTTTACTCTGCAATTTGAAGGGGAGAAGGTGGAATCAGATGTAATGGTATTACAGTTGAACAAAGGCAATGACAGAAGCATGAGGGAGGAGCTGACCAGAATTGACTGAGAGAGGAACCTAGGAGGAAAGACTGGAACAGCAATGGCAGTAGTTTTTGGGAATAATTTGAGACATACAGTAAAAATTCATCCCAAGGAAAATGAAGCATGGCACAGGGAGGATGAGGCAACCATGGCTGACCAGGGAAGTCAGGGACTGCATAAAAGCAAAAGAGAAAACATATAATGTGGCGAAGGGCAGTGGGAAGCCAGGGGATTGGGAAGCCTACAAAGACCAACAGAGGACAATGAAGAAAGGAATAAAGAGGGTGAAGATTAACTATGACAAGAAGCAAGACAATAATATTAGGAAAGATTGCAAAAGGTTTTTTTAGATATATAAAGGGCAAAAGAGAGGCAAAGGTAGACATTGAGCTGCTGGAAAATGATGCTGGAGATGTAGTAATGGGGAACAAAGAAACTGCTGAGGAACAGAATAGGTATTTTGTGTCAGTCTTCTCAGTGGAAGACATGAGTAATATCCCAAAAATTCAAAAGAGTCATGGGGGAGGGATGAGTATGGTGGCCATGACCAAGGAGAAGGTGCTGGAAACACTGAAAGGTCTGAAAGTGGATAAATCACTCGAACCAGATAGGCTAAATCCCACAGTTCTGAAGGAGATTGCTGAAGAGGGAATGGAGGCTTTAGTAGGTGATCTTTCATGTATCACTGGAGTCGGGAAGTTCCAGAGGACTGAAAAATCGCTAATGTAATGCCCTTGTTTAAGAAGAGAGGAAGGCAAAAGACAGGAAATTATATGCTGGTTAGCCTGACCTCAGTCGTTACTAATATTTTGGAGTCCGTTGTGAAGGATGAGATTCCTTAGTACTTGGAAGTGCATGGTAAAATTAGGCAAATTCAGCACGGTTTCATCAAGAGGAGGTCATGCCTAACAAATCTGTTAGAATTCTTTGAGGAGATAACAAGTAAGTTGGTGCCGCACAGGAGGCTGCTGAATAAGATAAGGGCCCGTGGTGTTAGAGATAAGGTGCGAGCATAGATAAAAGATTAGCTGTCTGGCAGAAAGCAGAGAGTAGGGAATGGATGGAAGCCAGTGACCAGTGGTGTTCCACAGGGGTCAGTGTTGGGACCACAACTTTTCACTTTATACTTTAATGACCTAGATTAAGGAACTGAGGGCATTCTGGCTAAGTTTACAGTCAATACAAAGATAGGTGGAGAGGCAGGTAGCATTGAGGAGGCAGGGAGGCTGCAGAAAGATTTGGATAGGTTAGGTGATTGGACAAAGAAGTAGCAGACAGAATACAACATTATCATATAATCAAATTGAAATGTATAAAACCCTTGGCATTTCTACCTCATGTTTCCATGAAAATCTGCAGTTTAGTCAACCCACCATTAACCCCCACCCAGTTTTGTTCAATACTTCATCTGTCCCATCCCTACTGATGCTCCCCATCCCCTGAGCTACTCAAAGATCTTTCTCCCCTCTCCATTCATTGTGTCCTCTTAATTTCTACGAGCCCCTCAGCCTATCTTCATGTCCTGACTGCTATCTCACTAAAACTAACACTTAAACTAAATCTCTGTTCGACTACTTAAAGGACAAATGAGTGCTCAACAGCTGACACAAGTTTTTAAATCCGTTGAGTTGTCTTAAACTGCGTATTGCTTCCAGTATTTTAGAACTTTTTATATCTTAAATGGGTCTGGTAGAAACCTGATCTTAAGGTTGAAATGAGAGGTAGCTTACAAGGAGAGAGAGTGTAACAGCACACGAGGCTTTTTACCTAGTTTACTGCTTAGCTTTTGAGCAAGATGTTCATCATCCTCTGAGATAGTACCACAAAAGAGAGTTGGAAGGTTCAGCAGTCCATTCATTTGGAGACTTGGATCTTGAACAATATCTCTGCGTGAATTGGTATCTTATGGAGAAGAAACAAGGGAGAAATAGTTCAGCAGACAAATCACACGATTGTGAAGCATGCATTTCCAAAAATTAGCAGAGATTTGAAAATGACAAATGAAGAAGACAGAGGTGACCCAGTGAAATGACATTAGAAGGCATACTGACACCACCCTGTTGTGTAATCATGTCTGATCCAGGCACAATCCTTGCAAGTGAGCATCCAGCACAAAAAGGAAAATGAGGCAAAATGCCACGCGTCTCTACCTTTCCTCTGTACACAGGGATTAAGAATGCTTCTGATTGAAAACACATGGAAATAGATTCATGTTTCCAGAAAAGTTCAGTTTTCTATTTGATTTGTGTCTCAATGGACTGGTTTTAAATTTAGTTTCAGGGAAACTAAGAAAGTGTTCAGGTAAAATGAAGCCCCTCACTTTCTCCTCAAACTCTGCTGCTTTTCTTCTGTGCTCCAATTTTAACTTGTTCTTTCGATAAGAGTAGGATGCAAGTAAGAAGTTTGCATGCTTCTTTTCAAATCTGTGGACTGGATCCAATGAGGGTTCAACACCTAATCTATAAAATTCTACACAGGTCTGCATGAATTAGCAATACCAGCTTCCTTATCCTTTTAGAGTTTCTGTGAACTGGATTGTGATTTGAAATGCCCAGCAGGTAAATTTAAACAAATGAACTTAGATTTCCTGTGGGTGAGAAAAAGCTCACCTCATGACAAAAGGAAGCCTTAGGCTTACCTTGCCCAAGGAACCCCCCTTTTCACCCAAAACCTTCAAGAACCCTAACTTATTTGCACTCATGGGCACTGAATACCATTCACCTCGCCAGACACTGCACTGCATCAAAGGCTCATCTTTTCACTGAAGTTGTATCCCTTTCAACTCTCCATCCTTCCATAGAGACCCCATTTTCATCCTAACTTTCTAGCCCCATTCCTTCTCAATCATATCAGTTAGACTTTGCATGTTTTGGGAGTATGATGCTTCTTAGAAAGTTGTGAGTACATTGCTATGATATTTGACTCAGTGAAGACAGTAGACCCAAGTTTTTAACCAAACTGTGTATGATTTCCCCCCTGAATAATCTGCTACATTTCAGCCCCTTTCAGTGACATACAAATTGTGGTAACATCTGTTTATAAGATAACCATATTAAAAATGTGGACTTGACAATAATCTTTCCCAGGCAATGTCTTTGAGATTTTTAAGCAATGTCCATAAAATAAAAATGTGAATGAAATCGAAAGGTTCAAATGAAATTTGTCCTTCACAATTAGATTCACGCCATTTGCGAATGGGCCTGAAGATACTCCTGAAGAAATCCTAGCACGCATTGGAAGTGGGAAATATGCCCTCAGTGGAGGAAACTGGGACACAATTTCTGATGCTGCCAAGGTGAGTGTCACTAATGTAGGCCAGCAGATAAATTGGTAGGCCATGCTTTTCAAATACTGTGGGAAATGTTATTGAAAAAAAAAGGTACCTTGTATGATGCACGATATTGTTAATGTGCAAATTCGGCAGAATGTGTAGAAAGCAAGAGATATCCTGTGAATTTTGTATTGGCGAAACTTGCTGATCAATCAACATTGATCTCGAGCTGATAGCTTCATGAAACAACTTAACCCCCCTGCGATTTTCAAGATGTTGTATATTAATTGTTCATTAAGTTCACTGTAGAAAGTTGTCCAATAATTAATAGTGTAACAATCATATTAATGGAGTAATAATTGTTCGTGAATGCCAATCCATCTCTTCCACAGAAATGGAACAATTATAATTCAGAATTGTAGAAAGTTGTAACACAGGAGAACATTCTCAGCTAGCCACAAAGAGCTAGCCAGCCTAAATTCACTCTCTAGGATTTAGCCCAAGCTCTGCAGATTATAGAATATCTAAAGGCATATGTAAATGTTTTAAATGTCCACCCTTTCTAAGCAGTGAGTTCCTGATCCACAGCATTCTCTGCAGACAAAGATTTCTCCTTAACACTTCTCTGACTTTTTCTCCAATTATTTAATTCTATTATTTCCTGATCTTTTTATTTTATATCCCCCTAATTTTTGACAACTCTGATTTCCTCTGATCCAAAGAGAATGACCCCAACATACCCAAAGGAATGTGCAGCAGAAATCTGAAATAAAACCTGAAAGTACTTGAACTACTCAATTGACCTGGCAGGATCTGTGGAGAGAGAAATAAAATTAGTAAAATCACTTCAATGACTTTTTTGGCAGAACACGGTATAGTTAGAAATGTAATGGGTTTTGAACAAGTGAAACAGAAAGTTTGAGAAGGAAGGAAAAGGTAAGGTCAATGAACCCATAGGAAAACGAGAAAAAAGAGCAGGAGAAAGTCATTCTGTTCCTCAAGCCTACTGTGCTACTCAGATGGTCAAGATTGGTCTAATTGTGATCTTCAATCCTCTCAAGCACTTACACCCCCCACCCCCACCCCCAATATATTCTGTTGTCTATGGTAGAGATGAAGAATCCTCTGAGGGAAGATACCCCTCTGTCTTAATTAATGTCTAGGCATGGAGTGTTTAAATGATAAAAGGTTTCATGGTGGGAATCCAAAGGGAGTGGTCATGAGGCAAATGTTGAAATAAAAGAAAGTGTCTCAAGAGATATGAATGGCTGGATCATAAAAAGCCATGGTCTGAAAGAAGAGGAATTAACAGAAAAAAAGAGAGAAAGGGAACTAAGCCAACAAAGCACAGGTCAAGAAGAGAAAGAGAATATGAGAAGCAGGAGGATGCTGACCTGAGTTGTTTACCAGGAGGATGCTGACCTGTTTCAGATGCTCATTAGGACCTGTTGCTGATTTGGGAGTCTACCAGGAGGTGTCTGAAGGAGAAAAACTTGCCAAAAGTAAGCAGAAATGCAAAGAAATGTCAACTATAAGAAAATCTTCAAAGCAGTATTCAGGCTAAGTTGCTAACTATCTGACATTAATTTTGGGCTGTAAGTCAAGTGGCTTTGGAGGAAATTTAAGTTAAAAATTTCAGTTTAGAAAATAAGCAACTGTGTTCATTGTATCCTGAATATTTTTAATGCAGTTGGATATTCAAGTTAGCATAGTTAAGAATATACATGTTCTTTGATTGTTGTTTCATAAAATCATTTTGAATTAAGCTGTGAACCTTGTAGCTGCAATGTTATGGTAAAAATATGGTCTTTTGAATTCTTAAAAAAAAGGCACATCTGTCCTCTATTGACATTATGACATTCTACAAGACACTACAAAATGCATCTCCTTTAGGATTCCCAATTGTTTAGACTTCAGCAGTCTGTTTCATAAAACTGTCAGATACTTGATGACTTGGATAAATCCATTTGATCTAGGAGATTTCCATTTGTTTCATGATAGCAAAGTTAATCCTTAAATATTTCTTTCACTTGTACTTTTTGGTCAGTGAATGTTAGCTTACAAGGAACAATTATCAATGCAAAGTTCAAAGACAAAATGTTTTCAGGATATTCCTTATATGGAATTGCCCCAAATATATTTGACAAATGGAATCCTGTTTCCAAGGATTCCACAAGAGCCAGTGTTTCTCTGCTTAAAATATTTTTAATTACTCTTGTAGTTTTCTCAGCATCCCAAGCTGGAGCACAACATTCATTATTATTTGCATTCCCCAAAAATATTATGAAATTAACTGCATCCAAATACCCATTAGAAAGATTGGCTTGAGAAGCATAATTAGAAATAATTAATTTCATTTTTGTTGTGTCACAGATTTACAGGATGTAGAGGTCACTAACAAAACTAGCATTGATTTCCTGTCTCTAATGGCATCACTTTGAATTCAACTTTGGTCATGTGCAACAATTAGATCCAATTACTTTCCAACAGAAATATTCCATCAGTTACCTAAATGGAAGTTAAGATTAATTGAATACTATTGCAGCCACTATACTAACTGAAATAAAATACTCAGCACAAACTAGAGATCAAGACCTCATCTTGTGATGTACTAAGATCATAGCGAAGGCTCTATCGCCAGGAGGGAGGCTGTTCCGTGACAGAGATTGTGGCTTTAGTCCCTATTCAAAACTCAAGTATGAGGGTTGGAAGTTTGATAGTGATCCTTCTGATTAGTCAACATCGCTTTGGCATAGGGGCAACCCTTTCTCCTGCCAAATTGATGGCACTAAACATCATGACCTCTGTAGAAATTTCTTACCATTTTCTAGACTGCCACTTCAGTGAAGTACCAAGACTGTCAAAGGTGTTAAATATTTAAAACTAATTGGTGAGTGACAAATGAAGACACATGTCTTTTCTTTGTAAAGAGAGTTTATTGGCCTAATTAGTTTTTCAACTCTCATCCATCAACAAGGTTGGACATATTATTTATAGATATTCCTATGTCAGTTTGTTCAGCGATATTACTATAGACATCCAGAGCAGCTGGGACTTGAGCCCAGGTCTCCTGACTCAGATTCACTGTGCCACAAGAGCCCCCAAAATTATTTATATGTCCTCAAAAACAACTAATATCTACGACCCTGTTGCATTTAACCTGAACAATAAAATTAACAAACCTTAACAAGACATTGACAAAAATGACATCTTTCAGATGAGGTGCAAAATCAAGGTTCTTACTTTAGCTTCAGAATCATGGAGCTATTTTGGTCATAATTTATCACTACCCACAATGACTGAAAATAGGTTAATTGTTTATTTGTCTTTTTGCTGCTTATTAAAATCTTGGTGAAATGTGCTAACAACATGAAACTATGACTAGGCCTGAAGCCTGAAGGAATTTATAGACTCATTAACCTTTGTAGTACAGAAGAAGGCCACCCAGCCCATCATACTCATGTTGGTCAATAAAGGATTCACTACACTAGTTTAACTTTACCTGAGCATTATAGCATTGCAAGTGAATATATTTTTAATCTACTGCTTACATGTTATGGGTTTCTATTTTAACCACCCTTTCAGGCAGTGGGTTCCAAGCTCCTACCACCCTGTAGTTAAAAATATTTCTCCTCAATTCTATTCTTAACCTTCTATATCTTATGGCTTCTATAGTAATGGGAAAAGAGCTTTCCTATTCATCCTATGTGCCTCATTATCTTATTAACTTCTATCAGGTTTCTTCTCAACCTTTACTGTTCCAAGTAAACAATCCCAGCCTATCCAATCATTTCTTGTAACACAGACCTTCCAGCCTGGGCAGCTTCCTTGTGAATCTCTCTTCTGCTAAATTTCCTCCTTCAAACTGTCCACCTTTCTCCCCTTACTTCAAAGTCTCTGTAAAAATGACATCTTTGATCAAACTTCTAATTATCAGTATTGAAATCCTTTTATGAGATTTGGTGTCAGATTTAGATAATGAGGCTATTAAGTACTTTGGAACATCACACGACATAAAAGATGTGATCTAAATGTAAGTTTCTATTACTGCATATTTAAAAAGTAATTTGTTGCCTATAAGTGGCTTTGGGGTGCACTGACAATGTGGAAGATACCACAGAGGCACAAATTCTTTTCAAATAATTAGGTGCATTTACCAAAATAGCTGGCAGCAAAGCTATGCAGAGGTTAATCTGTATATCTGTTTGAGTTTTACATGATATAATTTCAAAACAACTTACTCCTTTAATGTGGCAAAAGATTTCAAGTTTCTTCACAGGAATTAAATCAGATAAACTTAGACCAGGTCAAAGGAGATAAATGTTGTTGTTTGTCTAATATATTGAAATTTCTTCTGCAGGATATGGTATCTAAACTGCTGCATGTAGATCCTCATCAAAGGCACACAGCTGCACAGGTCCTTCGACATCCCTGGATAGTGAATCGGGAATTTCTATCTCAGAATCAGCTCAGCAGACATGATGCTCATTTAGTCAAGGCAAGTTCCAGTCACTTTGTTTACATGTAGGCATGGCTTTTACTTCTGTATCTTCTGTACTCACTATTCTGAAGTCCCTTCTGCATGGCTGCAGGGAGGTGTTCTTACTGAGGAATGAAAGTACCCAAAATACTCTTTTAGGACCATTAGCAACTTGTCTTAAAGAACACCAAGTAGTGGTCTGTACAGTTTTCATGATCATCAATGCAATGAACTGAAGACCCCATTTGTAGCCTCTTTCTATACTCCATAACCAGTCTCAAGGAAGTCCTGAGGTTGAACTCTGAATCGCTTCCAATCTATCACTTCAGCATCATCTCCTCAGGATATGGCAGAAATCAGAGAACTGAGACACTGTGGCCATGATAGATGCTGAACATCATGCCAGCCTTCTGTGTTAGTATTACAGCAGCATAGGCACAGTGTGAAATAGGTTTATCGTGACAGTCTAACCTAGACAATATTCAATATTCAATAAATACTCATTTATTTTCAATTTGTACTTGCACCAAATGGGCAGTGGAACAATCATGTTGTTGTTTTGTGAGAAAAGTTTAATGTGGCAAAACCATCCAGAAGGAAAAGTAATTACTAAAAAAAAAGCAGTTGGAAAGAGATGGAATATATAGGATGGGATGGGATATTACATGCCCCTGTTTCCAGCAGGGAAAATGTAATCAAACCAGTGCTAGTACATCTTCTCATCTATCCCTAAACTGACCCTATAGTACAGAGGGTGGGGATTGGGCATTGAAACCGGCACCCCACTCAGTATAACTAAGGGTCAGTTGAGCTTATTAAAGTAAATGAGCCACAGGAGTTTTGGTGCTGTCATGGCTGATGGTGTTGGACCAGAAAGAAATCCTCCTCTCAGCCATACCATGCTGGAAACAAGCAACCTCGCCTCATTCTTCTCACTGCTGACTTTCGTTTTGAGTGAGTGTGCAGCACTGCCCTCATTCCCACAGTTTTCTGCTGCTGACTGTGTGGAGCATCTCAATTATTTATCCTGTTGGATTTGTCCAGTTCAGCTTAATGCTTCCATTTTTGATTGTCGGAGTGACCCAGGAAACCAGTGAGTAAGAAAGTTCAATGTAATCATTGTATTGTGGTGCATTGCAACTGGTTGATAGATTTCACTCCTGTCATCAATCACAATAACATACAGTGGAGGTGAAAGATCATGACTTTAAAATTTCTGTAATAAGTGCAAGTGTTTTCACTTGGAATCACAGGAAATGCAGTTTTCAACACAGGTTAACAACTCTTGGATAAACAAAGGACGTCCAGCAATATTGGTAGGTTAGCTTCACCTCTTGGCTGCCTCATTTTTGAGGAAGAGAGCAATGTGTGTCGTTGTGTAATGAGAGTTGCCAGGTAACAGAGGACTTTACTGGTGACAGTCAGCGGTGCTGTAGGTCAAGATTGAAGAGTTTGGGAAAGTTGCTTTTCTTGGTGTCACCGGAAAATTGAGGTAAGGTATTTCAGATCTGATCCATCTAAATGGAGAATGCAATGATGAGTGTCATATAATGCTATCAAGGGATGATTTTAATTCTACTCTGTGCATGAAGCAGTGCATAAATGATTTTGTGGATGATCATGGTTTCATTTTTGTAAAAAATGTAGAAATAATCTGCTGAATCCCGCTCAGAACACTGACAGAGAAATATAATATCACCACAAACTAAAACTTGTTTTCCTTTTAGCATACTGTTCTCTGACTTCAGTCAGAGGTCAAGACTTCCTAAAAACTCCATATTGTTTGTTGACAGCCAACGGAGGAGGGAATCCCTTTAATCTTCATATAGTCTGTGATTTCGGGGTGCTGTGGCACAGTGCCTACCTCTGAGCTGGGAAACCTAGGTTCAAGTCTCATCCTGCTCCAGAAAAGTGTCATAACATCTCTGATACAAGTTGACTAGAAAGTGCCAAAATATGGGATTTCTTCCAAGATGCTTAATCCTGGTTCAGCGTTAAAAATATAATTAGGCTGTTTTTGATAAGAAAAGAACTCAAGTAAATATATTCATTGGTGAAACAAAAACAAAACTTGCTGGAGAAAATCAGAAGGTCTGACAGAGAAAGCAGAACTACCATTTTGAATCTCGTGATCCTTTTTCTGAACTGTTTGGAAGAAAGGTTAATGGAGTCAATATTTTGACTCTGCTTTCTTTCCACAGATGCCGTCAGACTTACTAAGTTTCTCCAGTAATTTCAGTTTTTGTGTCAAAATTGTAGCATCCGAAGTTCTTTATTCTATATCGATTGATGACTCTTTAGATGAATCTACTCTTTTAGATCGACAATAATGGAATATATCAAAAACCAGGAAAATGTGGGAATTTCTTCCAAACAATTAGGATGGAGAATAATGATAGCACACAGCTAAAAATTAAGAGACACATCTTTGGCCCTACAATTTCCCCAGTGGAAAATCCAGGGACCATTATATAAACACTGATTGCTTTTATACTTAACCTCATTAATTAATGTATTTTCCTCACAAACAAAAATGCAATTCAAGTTTAATTGTGGAAATATAAAGCTGGATTTACCTTTGACAGCCTAACCAAAGTTGTGGCAGAAAATCAAAAATTAAACAATAAGACAAATCAGTGGCTTTCCATCTCAGTTGCAATTTCCTCCCTTCCTCTGGGTTGCATGTCATTTGCTCCTTCTTCATTTGCTGCATATATAATATGCTGCTGGAGTCATAGAGTCATAGAGATGTACAGCATGGAAACAGATCCTTCGGTCCAACCCGTCCATGCCGACCAGATATCCCAACCCAATCTAGTCCCACCTGCCAGCACCCGGCCCATATCCCTCCAAACCCTTCCTATTCATATACCCATCCAAATGCCTCTTAAATGTTGCAATTGTACCAGCCTCCACCACATCCTCTGGCAGCTCATTCCATACACGTACCACCCTCTGCGTGAAAAAGTTGCCCCTGAGGTCTCTTTTTTATCTTTCCCCTCTCACCCTAAACCTATGCCCTCTAGTTCTGGACTCCATGACCCCAGGGAAAAGATTTTGTCTATTTATCCTATCCATGCCCCTCATAATTTTGTAAACCTCTATAAGGTCACCCCTCAGCCTCCAATGCTCCAGGGAAAACAGCCCCAGCCTGTTCAGTCTAAGTATGCAGCAAATGTGGGGTAAATGCTACCCACTTCCAATTTGCTGCATTTCTTTTATAGTGGCTCAAAGGCCAATTTGAATCAACCATTAAACAGTATGTTGAGCTTTACAATTTTTGTTATTAAATTCTGTCCCTTGGATGCAACCAAAAAACTATTTTATTAACCAAGGGAAGATTGTGGCATAGCAGTAAAGTCACAGGGCCAGTATTCCAGACCTCAGGTTAGCCTGTGAAGACATTGTGGTCAGATCCCACCATGGCAAAAGGTGAAACGTGAATTCAATTTTTTAAAAAAGTGGTCTAATTGGCGACTCTGTTGATCATCATTTAAAAGACTGATCTTGTTCATTAATGCCCTTTAGGGAAGGAAATCTACCATTCTTACCTGGTCTAGTCCACATGTGACTCCAGACCCATGGTTGACTCCAGTTAGGACCAGACACTAACACTGGATTACCCACATCCCATGAATGAATAAAAAATATCGCTCCAACTGCATATTTACCCTCTATTAAATTATTTCTTAAAATCCCACTTACCTAAGGATAGGTTAGTTACAGATCTAATTTCTAACCGACATTCATTGTCTATTACTGCAATGTGTACTTTTAATTTGTTTTGACTGTGATGCACTCTAAGGTCTACTAGCTGCCAACACTCCTGTCTAGCCTTTCATACTAAGAACAGTCACACGGGTGTTGTGTAGGAAAGTTTATATCCAAATAAGGGAAAAGAGGTGAGAGACAATTAAACTATGTCTAGTACTCAAGCAGTTGGAATGTATCTTGTAATGTCCACTTCACCGATTTTTGTTTTAAATCTTATTGCAGGGTGCAATGGCTGCCACGTACTTTGCTTTAAACCGCACACCTCAGGCACCAAGACTAGAACCTGTAATGGCATCAAACCTGGCTCAACGAAGAGGAATGAAAAGATTGACTTCTACAAGACTATAACAACTATTGAACAACACCTCTAGGAAGTTTCTATTCATTATATGTAAAAATGTGGTCCTTTCCTGGCCAATGCAAGAAGCCCCAACTGACCCAAAGTATTCACAAAGGTTGAGCCTAGTTTCAGGCTTCTATTATTCAGTGTTTGACAAAAACAAAGGATCATTCACCTAACTTGCAGCACTGTAAAGATAACAGGAGATGAACAAACACCACTTCCCTTTCTGGAGTACATTAGTTTTTTTGCCTGATGATGTTTGAAAAGAATGGGCAAATATTGGTTGTGTAAACTAGGTTTAATCTCTTTTATAAGTGGAAAAGGAGAAATAAGCAAGTGCTTTGAGAAAGCACTTGTATTTGATGCTCTTGAAAAAGTGGAGCAATGTTGTTACCTCTAATTGTTTAAAAAAAAAGGGACTGAAAAGTTACATCAGTTTGGAGCAGAGCGTTCTCGACTGAGAATCCTGTTTAAAGGTTTATGGTGGCTAAACTGGTTTTATTTTTTTTCAGGAGACAGCAATTCTGCTCCAAAGAAATGTTTGTGAATCAATCTAACACCCTCATTGATGTTTTCTCATATCCGATAGTTGCATTTTTTTAATGTCCTGTAATAATGTGAAGTTGCAAGAAGCACAATGTATTTTGAGTATGAAAGGACACGAGGCTGCAAGCACTGTTTTTTTCATTGATGGATATGTATGGAGTACTGTGATAAGACAATGCAATAGCAGCCTGCAGTTGACCAGGTTTTACATAGTTCTGTTTCTAAATGTGGCTTTCGCCTGTAGTCTTGTATGATGTGCTTACATTGAAAGGAGTATTATGCCCTAATAGAGCATTTATTAGTGTTAGAATCAGAAATGCTGCAATTCTACCATTAACAATCAAAGAAGGTACTGGGAAACAATGTTTCTTCTAAGTTTTCTTCCTGCTGTTTCTCACTGGAAGACATTGACCTCTACTGGACTGAATGATGAGCAGTTAGCTTCTAACTCCACACCCAAGAAGTCATTGCTTGTATATGAACCTTGACAGTAATGACAGAAGGGTTTTCACTCATGGGGAACTACTATTGATCTGGATTCTGTCCTTATCCAACAATAAATTTAACCCATTTTGCTGAAGTTTCTAGTCTTGCCCTTAATCAGGACAATTTGCAAGAAGTATTCAAGTAAAAAGAAAATACTTTTTGAGAAAATAAGAGCATTCTGATTCGTTGGTAAGTGGACTGTATGTAGTTGAGGCATTTCCATGGAAAATAGTACCAATCACCAATGACTGACAGTTAACCACCAAGTATTGTTTAAATTTTAAAAAGGCAGGTGGATTCTGATTGTTAAAGGCATAAACCTGAGAAATGATACGTCGAACTGCTGTCCTCTATTTTGCATTAAAGCATGTGAAATTTGTATACATGTTCTTTCTGTATGCATAGAAGGGAAAATTGTGCATTAATATATGAAGATTCCAATACATTATGCAATTATGCCACACTGTGATTGACAATGTAGTTTGGCACTCAATGCTCTGTTCATTGCATACAGAAAGAACATGTATACAATCTGTGCCTATTTTATCACAAAATAGGTAACAGCCACTCTCCTGTTCATTTGCCATAGCGTGTCTTGACCAGAGTTCTAAATTTAAGCAAAGCTTAACAGTTAAGCCTGTCAGTCATTATTGGCAGGGAACAGTCTTTGAGACTTCCTTGACTAATCAGAGTTCACTTGCTAACCAACCAGCAGTCACTTCTTATCCATTTTAAATAGTTTTCTTTGATTTTGGTGTTTTTTTTTGCAAATTGTCCTTATGAGTGCAAAGTGCAAATCATCAATAAAATGTGACTTTTCTGTTTTCCTCAAATTCTGTACGACTAGATGACTACTAAAATAAGCACCAACACTTTGAGCTAGGGTCTGTAGATAGTAATGAGGAAAATCATAGCCAATGTTGCTCCCCTGAACTTTCATATATTGAAGGTAAATGTTGGGACCTTACATCATCCTGGCTGAGACTCACTCACTCACTCACTCACTCACTCACTCACTCACTCACTCACTCATTCAGCAGTCAGATGTAGTTTGTCATAAGCAACTCACAGGAAAATGCCTGGTACTTTGTAATTGTTCCCATTGTCCTGCACATGAAATGTCAGTTAAAAGTATTCAGTGACAATTTATCAGAAGGACATGAGTGATTTGTTGGTTAAATTGGTGGGGGTGGGGGAGGAAGGGTCTTGCAAGGTTGGGTCACAGTACTTCATTACTTCATGCCCCTTAGGGGGAGTAACTTGCGGCCAGCTCCCTTCACAGTTGTCCCATTCAGTCCTTCCTGGGAAAGGATTTGAATATGGACAGAAGGATTATTTCCACAGCCATTTTGAGTCTGATAGACTTCCATAACTGAGTGTCAGACTGTCTGTTATCTCCCTTGTTGCAGGGGAATGTATATCTTGAACCCTTCTGATTATTATGCAATCAAACTTACACTTATTGCCAGGAAGATTACTCTTGTGCTTTGCAATGAGGTTCAGTAAAGTTTCTTTATCTCTCATTTCAAAACACAGGGCTTTGGGGATATTATTGGCCTCTGTTTCTATTGTCAAAAGTCATGAGACATTGGATGTGAGGAAAAAGGATGTGAGGCTGTTGAAGTAAATGAGTAAAATTAGTTTTTATTTCAAACATGACTAAAGCATAAGTACATTTTTTTCTTCAGTGATGGAGTATAATATCGCTGGCTGGACCAGCATTTTTTTACCCGTCCCTAATTGCCCTTGAAAAAGTGGTGGTGAGCTGCCACTAAAACCCATTTGGTGTAGGTAGACTATTAGGGAGGGGATTAAAAGATTATGATCCAGCGACACTGAAGCAATATATTTCCAAGTCAGGATGGTCACTGTCTCGGAGGGGAACTTGCAAATGGTGGCGTACAGTCAGGATAGCACAAAGGACAATTCCACTAAATGGCAACTCATAATTACTTGTGAGGGATTCATCACTTGAGAAAGTAAATGGACTTCACACTTCACTCTGGATAAGAGTCCCTGAAGCATTCAATAGTTTCTATTGTGTTGTTCACATGCATCTCATTAGTGACATCTTCAAACATTGAAACATTCCTCACTAAGGTATCTCCCATTGCATATCTGAGTTTAAACACAGAGAAGAGTTCAAGGACTTTCTGATCTCACATTCAGCTTTTGTTATTTAACTAGCTTGCAGAAACATTGGAAATGATGTTGGAACGAGGATTTTTTAAAAAAATTAACTATCCTGGTAGCAGGAAGCGAAGTCATAGATTCCCATTTGGCCAATTAAGTTCACACTGTGCCTCTGAAGAGCATCCCGCCACACCCAGTCCCCTCTTTTATCTCTGTAACCCTACAGTTCCCCAGGCTAATCCACATAGTCTGCACATCTGTGGACATTATAAGCAAGTTATCTTGGCCAATCCATCTAATCTGCTCATCTTTGGACTTTGGGGGGAAACTAGAGGACCCAGAGGAAACCTACGCAGACACGGGTCCAACATGCAAACTTCACAGTCACCTGAGGCTGGAATCAAACCCAGGTTCCTGGCGCTGTGAGGCAGCAGTGCTAACCACTGAGCCACTGTGCCATCCATTTGACTAAAAACTAGGTCTACCAGAACTAGGTCAAGCCCATTCTCAAGTACCCGATGAGGTCAGCAGCAGAGCCATCACAAGCTGGTCCTTAGGATTGTATGGAAATGTGTTGCTGGAAAAGCGCAGCAGGTCAGGCAGCATCTAGGGAACAGGAGAATCGACGTTTCGGGCATTAGCCCTCATTCCTGAAGAAGGGCTAATGCCCGAAACGTCGATTCTCCTGTTCCCTAGATGCTGCCTGACCTGCTGCGCTTTTCCAGCAACACATTTCCATCTCTGATCTCCAGCATCTGCAGACCTCACTTTCTCCTTAGGATTGTATGGGCAAGGTATGGAAATCTGAACAAATCCAGAGTCAGCCACTGGGTGTGCTACAGGACTAGCTGGTTCACTTTTCCTGACAGCTTGAGGAATGCTTTAGAGAAGCCAATTTGGGAAGTGAGTGTGGGTGACAAGGACTAAGGTGCTAATATAAAAGACATAAATCATATTTATTTGGCATACATCCTCCGGCAGTCCCTTTAAGGATCTTGTTGAAAGGTTGGCAATATCTGCCAACCTAGTAATGAATAAGAACATTGTAAAAATTTTCAATTGCCGTCTGTACAGCACATGCTGTGTTGAATTGGCAATCAGAGTGTCGCAGTGGCCTGAAACAATGATGTGTGTAGATGCCAGCTTGTACAATGAATGTAACACCAATTTTACTTGTTGACCAGATTCAACTCACTGGCAGAACTTTTGTGGTGTATTCTGTCTATCCTGTCTGTCATACTGGTTTTGTCCACCTTAGGTACCTGTTATAAACATGTAGTTAAGAAGCCTAGTCAAAATTTCTGGACTAAAAAATAAATAGAAAATGCTGAGCAGCTTTAGCAGCATCTGTGGTGAGAGAAACAGAGTGAACATTTCAGATTCATGATCATCTGGATGGTCACTTCCACACAGCAAACAGTGATGGATGTACTGGCCAATATGCTAAAGGGGAGGCTCGCCCTCTGCTGGAACAATCTAGTTAGCACATGAGGCTCATTGTGTTGTTTCTGAGTTTCTCAACCACTCTGAAACCAGCTCAACCTGGAATATAAAATTCATGTTACCATCTGCTTATCAGACTGCAGTTCTCTGGTGAAGAGGGAAGTTTTTAAAGTATTTATGGGCTATATAATGATGAATATATTAGCTCAAAAATGTTCTCAATATAAGAACAATGATAATACATCATAATTTTTGTTGCATACTGCAGCAATTTCGGATGAGAACAGATGTTTTGTCAAGGGCTTTGCACCATTTTATACAACCTTTATCAGCAGTTAACGGTGCCTTCTGTTAGTTACACCCGGTCTTAATTATCATCACCATTAACTGATTAAGAGCAGGTCTAGCAACTGAAGGAACCATCATTACTTTGCCACAATAAACTTTGGCTCATTATCTTCAGTTGATCCCTGTGGTGCAAGCGATTAGTTGAGAGTTCTAAACGTATTTTAAAGAAAATCAAAGAAGCACTGTAGGAGATGGTGAGACATCTCCAAATATTATCGTTAAGTGCAGTTAAATTATGTGTTATTTTAATGATCCTGTAGCCCCGTTAAAGAGTGAGTGGAAATTCCATCAAGGAATTTGGTGAAAATCATCTGTCACTGTACTGAATATACTGTAACGTAGCTGCTCACTCTCTATTGTCCTGCTGGAATTGAGCGAACTGTAGCAATGACCAGGGAATTCCATTTGATTTCTTCTCCTCAGACGCCTGTAGGGTTTAGATCTGTGGAATGTATTCTCAGTTTACAATGCTCTGTGCCCTAGCCAATATCTCACACAGGAAATGTTGCAGAGAAACCATGAGACAAACTTTGCAAGACTCTCCTGTGAAACCATAACAGATTTAAGGCTTTTCAGAGTCCCTGAATATGAAAAATTCTGCCTGTTCTGATGAATATTTCCAGCGTTTTCTGTTTTTAATAATTCCAAGCAATTTCTGTGCCACGACAGCAGAAGGTAAATCAATGAGCAAATGACACATTGAACTGGTTCAAACAAGGTCAGTCCTCCCTTCCTATCATTTTCTGTTTTGTCTCACATAACCACTTCAATTTTAGCTGCATCCTGATGGTGCATTTTGTGCATGAGCAACCAGTCAAAGTGACAAATCTCCCCAACTTACGGCAGAGATTCCTTCAGGCCAGTACTGACTAATAGATGGTACAGTGAGAGCAAATGGGACAATAGTTGTTAGGGACAATCATGACAAACTATTTCTTTTGACAGTGAAGGAGGGAAAAGAAAAAGCATCACCTTAAAATTAGAATTAGTTTAGGGGTAATATCAGGAAGCACTTTTACAATTCTTTGAAGGATAACGGAAATCTGGTAGTACCTAGCCAAAGAGTTGTTGAAGGTAGTTTAACTGAATCTTTCAAAATTGAGATGGGTAGTTGTTTTTTTAGTTATGCAAGGGTATAAAGGGTTCAAGGTAGGTAAATGAAGTTAAAGATGCAGATTAAGTGTTATTTAACTGAGTGGCAGAGGAGGCTCAAGGGTGTGAATGATAACTTGCTTTTTCTACATTTCTGCTCTTTTTTGTCAAAACGTATTTCACCAGGGAGCAGTAAAATTTTTGAACACTGGATTTGTGGATCCCTTAAACTATTTTTCAAAGTGTGTGAGAGAGAAGCCTTTACATAAAGTGGCTTTGACAGCAGACCTGACTGCTTGTGTAAGAACAGTTATGCGCAGCCAAATAATCTGTTTATAATGAACGTGGTCAACAGTGCCCTCCAGTGCGTCCCATTCCAGTGCATCTCCTCCACTTCCTGCACCTCCACCCTTGAACCCCACCCCCATAACCGCAGCAAGGATAGCATTCCACACCCCCCCTCCAGTCCTCACCTTCCACCCCACTGACCTCTGATACAATGCATCATCTTCTGCCACCTACAGTCAGACCTCACTACCAGAGATATATTTCACTCCCTACCTCTTTCAGCATTCCACAGTGGCCATTCCCTCTGTGACACTCCCCACATACCCACCCTCCACTCCCAGCATTTACCCCTGCCACCACAAGAAGTGTAAAACCTGTGCCCACACCTCCCCCCTCACCTCCATCCAAGGCCCCAAAGATCCTTCCACATCCAGCAGAGATTTTCCTGCACCTCCAAACATCTCATCTACTGTGTCCGTTGCTCTCGTTATGGTCTCCTCTACACTGGAGAGACAGGGCGCCAACTTGCGGAACGTTTCAGAGAACATCTCCGGGACACATGCACTAAACAACCACCACCGCCCTTTGGCCGACTACTTTAACTCCTCCTCCCGCTCTGCCAAGGACGTGCAAGTCCTGGGTGTCCTACACTGCCAAATCCTAGCCACCCAACACCTGGAGAAGAACACCTCATCTACCACCTTGGGGCCTTCCAAACACATGGAATTAATGCCAATTTCACCTGTTTCCTCATCTCCCCTTCACCACCACCCCCCCACCTTATCCTAGATCCAACCGTCCAATTCGGCGCTGCCTTCTTGAGCTGTCTTACCTGTCCATCTTCCTTCCCACCTATCTGCTCCACCCTCCACTTCGACTTATCACCATCACCTTCCACCTTGATTTACCTATCGCATTCCCATCTACCTTCCCCCAGCTCCACACCACCATTTATATCTTAACCTCCTTGCCACATCCCTCACCACTCCCTCCCCATCTCCCCCCACATTCATGATGAAGAGCTTATGCTCCAAACATTGACTCTCCTGCTCATCGGATGCTGCCTGACCGGCTGTGCTTTTCCAGTGCCACATTTTTTGACCCTTATAATGAACCAATGTCTATGTTGAATATTAATTGCGTGACAATTGTAATCTGAGCCAATGAACAGAACCTGTATGTATGCAAAGTGTTGCCATGTGGAAGTTTTAAATTAATTTCTAGATATTTTAAAAACTGATTTCTCAGAAGGTAAATAACTTATTTAAGGTGAACAGAAAAATGACAAATGGTGGAATCTGAAGTAGTGCCTGAAAAGAAGCAGATTGGTCTTTTCAGATGCGAACAAACTTGGCTGTGTATTTTGTTTCTATTTCATAACTTACTTGAAGTTGCCAATATTTCACAAGTATTTATTATTCATTGTATTTTTGCACATTCAGGAATAAACCGCTGATGATAGAGCACTTAAAGCAATCACCCTATTCTAAATATCATTGCACCAGTAATTTAATTGAATATTATTTTGTTATGAAGTGATGAGAGTTTTTCAATGTATATTTCAGAAACGATTATCAGATGGATTGAATATGGTCCTTAAACACCATTTAGTTTAGTCAGTATTTTAGTCTGACAGTAATTTCACAGATATCTCAAAATACAGATTGTGTTCATAATGTCTGAAAGGTCTGAAAATTGATTCTTTCATATCGACAGAATCTTGTAGATAGGATCTTTCTATGTAGTATGGCAAAACTAAGACAAATTTTATTCAAAGCAAGTGTCAGGGATTATCAATAGAATGTTATTCTACTGTTTACCTACTAAAATAAAGTATTTATAGGACCACACTTGGAGTAGCTTTCAACATTTGCAATCTCCACTCAGAAAAGTGGAAAAGACTGAGATACATCATACACATTTTAATAAGCACATCAATCACACAATGCTCAAGTTCCACTTTCAGTTTCAATGCTAGAGCTTCCGAATTGGTGCCTGGCCATAGTTTTAGTGACATTAGCAAGTAGAATGAAAGAGTTTATGTCAAAACAGTTATGTCAGCATGACCCCTTCAGTCAGATGGTGAAAATGTCACACTGAGTTTGCATTATGTTAAGAGTTTGTGTCACTATATATCTAATTGTTACTGAACTGAAATATTTTCAGTACAAAAGCATACTTGCTGCTGATGAGACTGTAGCCTTGCCCATATATAATGCAACAGTCTCCAGTACCTGAACTGGATGAGGGTAGATGAGAATAGCCTGGAATTTACAGAATTGTAAATTACCATTCTATTGAGTGCTCCATACTGAACCTGATGGTGAGCAATACACAATAATGCTTCCCTTCCCTTCTGTCTTCTATGGGATGTGTCTTCAGACACTTTATTACATTAAGGTGTTATTTAGATACCAGTTGTTATTACTCAACTCCAGAATTAATCTCAGCTCCAAAGGAGAGCTTAAGAACAAAAGTGACACTTATGAAATGTGTCACCGGCATCTTGGATTAGATTACCTACAGTGTGGAAACAAGCCCTTCAGCCCAACAAGTCCACACCAACCCTCCGAAGGGCAACCCACCCTGATCCATTCCCCCTACCCTATATTTACCCCTGACTACTGCACCTAACATGGGCAATTTAGTATGGCCAATTCACCTAACCTGCACATCTTTGGACTGTGGGAGGAAACCCACGCAGACACAGGGAGAATGTGCAAACTCCACACAGACAGTGGCCTGAGGCGGGTATTGAACCTGGGTCCCTGACACTCTGAGGCAGCAGTGCTAACCACTGGGCCACAGTGCCACCCATCTTGCTATTAGAGAATGTGTTTCTTAAAAATCCTTAAAATTTCCAAAGAGAGATAACAGGAAAGCCAATTAGTTAGGTTTTATTTATTCAATTTCGAGATATGTTGTCTAGTCTAATTGCTTCACTTAGAGTCATAGATATATATAGCATGGAAACAGACCCATTGGTCCGACTCATCCATGCTGATCAGATATTCTAAATAAATTGAGTCCCATTTGCCAGCATTTGGCCCATATCCTTCTAAACCTTTCCTATTCATTAACTCATCCAGATGCCTTTTAAATGTTGTAATTGTACCAGTCTCCACTACTTCCTCTGGCTGTTCATTCCATACACGCACCACCCTCTGTGTAAAAAAATTGCCCCTTAGGTTCCTTTTTCATCTTTCCCCTCTCACCTTAAACCTATGCCCTCTTGTTTTGGACTCGCCCCACCCTGTGAAAAGACTTTGTCTATTTACCCTATTCATGCCCCTCATGATTTTATAAACCTCTATAAGGTCACCCCTCAACCTCCAATGTTCCAGGGAAAATTGCACTTGCCTATTCAGCCTCTCCCCAGTGCTCAAATGCTCCAGCCCTGGCAACATCTGTGTAAGGAGAAAGTGAGGACTGCAGATGGTGGAGATCAGAGTCAAGAGTGTGGTCCTGGAAAAGCACAGCAGATAAGGCAGCATCTAGGGAGCAGGAGAATCGATGTTTCGGGTATAAGCCCTTCATCAGGAATTGGGGGAGGAGAACATCTTCAAGGTAGGTATCCTTGGAAGACGCTTTGCAGTTGGGTTGAAATCAACACAGAGAAAGTGAGCACTGCAGGTGCTGGAGATCAGAGTCAGGGGTGTGGTACTGGAAAAGCCCAGCAAGTCAGGCAGCATCCAATGAAGGATGCCTGAAAGCTTACGCCCGAAACATCGATTCTCCTGCTCCTCAGATGCTGCCTGACCTGCTGTGCTTTTCCAACACCACACTCTCAACAACTGTGTAAGTCTTTTCTGAACCTTTTCAAGTTTCACAAAATCCTTCGTAAAGCAGGGAGACAAGATTGCACACAGTATTCCAATGGTGGCCTAACTAATGTACTGTACAGCTTGCATAATTCCATGTAATGAAGTGAAACCTTATCATGAACCTTATCATGTCTAAGGTTCTTATAAAAGGTGGCAAGAAGCTTTTGTGTTGGGAAGAATACACAAAGCAGCTAATTGGCAGAATGTGTAAACTGTATATGTTGGAAAATAAAATTTTTGAAAAGCAAAATAGAAAAATAAGGTCCTGTCACATTCCGGGCATACAATTATTATGATAACTTAATATCATGGGCATTGAGTTATGCAGCAACTAATAAAGTACAATGGACCTTGGAAAGATAAAGCAGTGGGCTATCGCTCATGTACACATTAGGAGGACTGGTCTTGGAGCACTAGACAACGTACCGACATTGCGGAGTAGCAGCAGCCAATCTTTCAGACTTCCGTGGCCTGTTGTTATTGAATCCTTCACAGCTACCTGAATTCCGTCAGAGAGTCAATCTCCCTCCAAAGTTGCACAGACTTAATTCACATTTGCCCTATAAAATTGGTATGACTTATTGACACAAAGCAGACTGCCTTTACCTGGTCTGGCCTACACGTGAATCCAGAACCGCAGCAATGTTGTTGACTTGGTGTGGTCAGTAAATGCTGCCTTGCCAGTGATGCCCATATCCTGAGAATGAATTTATAAAAATGTTGCTGCCTGAGCTGAGATCAGGTAACTTACCACTTACCAGAAAATGAACCTGGGATACACTCAGTCTGTATGACAATAACATAACCACATGGCACTTTTACTAGTGTAAAGTCATATTGCACCAGTTTAAAAAGTAGCAAATTGCACAGTACTTTCCTAGAGATAGAATAATTCAAATAAGAGTAGGGGCTATGAGCAGCAGCAAAGTATTATTGCAACAAATACAAAACAACACTGCCAGACAGCAAGAATTAGCAATAAACTCTCAGTTGGCATTTTAAATGTATTAAAATTAGATCTGAAGTTTAATGCTGATATATTTTTCTCATCAAGCAGATTATATGTAATTGCACTAAAAGCAACTAGAAAATATTGCTCACATTGTTTTCTTGCTTTTCTGCTCCTTTAATGAGGATACATACACAACATGTACACTTAACATGCAAGCGAAGAGGGTTACCTCAGATTAGAACAGGATCTGGACCAGATGGGCCAATGGGCTGAGAATTGGCAGATGGAGTTTAATTCAGATAAATGCGTGGTGCTGCATTTTGGGAAAGCAAATCTTAGCAGGACTTAATGGTAAGATCTTAGGGAGTGTTGCTGAACAAAGAGACCTTGGAGTGCAGGTTCATAGCTCCTTGAAAGCGGAGCCGCAGGTAGTAGGATAGTGAAGAAGGCATTTGATATGCTTTCCTTTATTGGTCAGAGTATTGAGTACAGGCGTTGGGAGGTCATGTTGCAGATGTACAGGGCATTGGTTCGGCCACTGTTGGAATATTGCGTGCAATTCTGGTCTCCTTCCTATCGGAAAGATGTTGTGAAACTCGAAAGGTTTCAAGAAAAGATTTACAAGGATGTTGCCAGGGTTGGAGGATCTGAGCTACAAGGAGAGGCTGAACAGGCTGGGGCTGTTTTCCCTGGAGCGTCGGAGGCTGAGGGGTGAACTTATAGAGGTTTACAAAATTATGAGGGGCATAGATAGGATAAATAGACAAAGACTTTTCCCTGGGGGAGTCCAGAACTTGAGGGCATAGGTTAAGGGTGAGAGGGGAAAGATATAAAAGAGACCTTTTCACGCAGAGGGTGGTATGTGTATGGAATGAGCTGCCAGAGGATGTGGTGGAGGCTGGTACAATTGCAACATTTAAGAGGCAATTGGATGGGTATATGAATAAGAAGGGTTTGGAGGGAAATGGGCCGGGTGCTGGCAGGTGGGACTAGATTGGATTGGGATATCTGGTCGGCATGAACAGGTTGGACCGAAGGGTCTGTTTCTATGCTGTACATCTCTATGACTCTATGATACCTAGCATTCAGCTATTAGAAAAGAAATCAACCTTTGTGTTATAGAAGTTGAGTAACTGGTAGTTTGCCTGTTATTACAGCAGTCCTGGCAGCCATTTTCATATTTCCTGTTACCTTTTCCAGTCACCTTGGTGTAATTGTGAAGGAATATAGCTTTCAATTAGTTTTTTTGCTCCATTACAGAAATTGAAGGGGACAGTTGTAATAATAAATGGAAAGACTAGACACTTGGTGAATGACAGAATTGCAATGTAAGTCAGAATACAGGCATTCCGCTTCTATATTTTGCCATCTGTGAGTTGTGAGGCTGTAAATTAATTAATATACATGTCCATGCCATGTTGCCATTTCTCCAGCATCTTTAATTTGTAATTTTTAAAAGTTGTATAGGAAATCATTCTTCTGATTGATAATTTGTTTTGTATTACAACCTCTTGTAAGTTTGGCAAATCGTACTTTGCACAGTATCAGTAGGTGGAACTAACTTTCTTGAATACATTTAAGATTATTTGACTTGACAAAATACACTTTATATTGTAAATGGATTTTTTGAAGTCTAATATTTTTATAGCATTATGATAAGCACATATTTATTGAAAGAAAATGTTTCTTGCAGATGAATGCAGTGCTATTCCTTAGACTGTCCAGTAGTTTGACCTTGCAAATTGTTACAATTGCAACATTTAAGAAGCAATTGGATGGGTATATGAATAAGAAGGGTTTGGAGGGTTATGGGCCGGGTGCTGGCAGGTGGGACTACATTGGATTGGGATATCAGCACCATTTCCAAGGTGCACTGTGATCTACTTCAATCTTTGACAAAGTTAGCAGGATTCGACGCTGCACAGTAATCTCAGTTAGCCTGCTTATATTCCTCTTGGTCTGGGTGCCTTTAAAATGGGGTGAAATTTTTGGCGATCACTTACTTATGACATCTACCAATCTCTGTGAGCTGAGGGTATTTTCCTGCAGTCTTATGAAAATAATCTCTTCATATTAAAGTTACTAATTTGTCTCATCCATACGGATTTCTAGAGGAGGGTGATACAACCTGTAAATAAAAGTAAGTCGTGAGTGATCATTTGTGCTGTGTAATGGCTTTGCATGTCATTTTACATCATGTCTTTATACTGAAGAAATAAAGAATTCTGGAAAAATTTAATAGCTTTTAATTTTCATTTTGATTTGTTTTTTTTTTCTTTTCAAGACCACTGCAAGCCTGGTCGTGGTGGGATTTCCACAATGATTTTGAATGTGTTGAAATTGGGTCTTTTGGGAGGGATACAATGACAAAACTTGCAGTGCCAAATCTCAGACCTTCTGTAAGAGGCATGCATATTACTGATGTGGAAATCTCTTTACCATTGACTTTTCTAGGCTGTAAATGAAAAGCAAAGAGGTTCCTAATGGTAGAAGTTAAAATACAAACAGTGCTCAAAACTCCCTACCGATTAGTCAACATCTGTGAAGAAAGCAAACAAGTTAACAATTCAGAACAAGAAGATCAGTTCATCAGAAGTGACAAAGAAATGAATTGAGGGATAGACAGCCATTTAAGAAGAATATGAACAAACAGATTGAACAATAAACCATGCAAGGGAGCATGGGTGGAATGATTACTGGTAAAATTATAACAAAAAATTGTTCGACAGCCATTGGAATCTTTAAATCAGAGAATGAAAAGAAATCTCAGTGAAACAAAGAAACAGCAAAAGCAAAAAAAGGAAAAATGAATTGATAGATTTAAAGACCATAGATCAGAGTTGAAATTAATAATTGCTGATGAAATAAAAGTTGTGTGAACTGGAGAAACAGCAGACCAAATGCAGATGAAAAATCTCATTCATTCTTAGCCAATGACCAGATATGGGGAGGTGGTGGTATTGTGATAATGTTACTGGACAGGTTATCCAGCTAATGTTCTGGGTATATGGCTTTGAATTTCAGATGGTGAAATTTGAATTCAATTAAATATAATTCTGGAATTGAAGCTAGCCTGGTGGCTCCCACTGTCACTTGTTATAAAAGGTCAACTGGTTCACTAATGTCCTTTAGGAGAGGAAATCTGCTGGTCTACTTGTGGCTCTAGATCCAAAGCAATGTGGTTGATTCTTGACTGTGTTCTGTAATAGCCTAACAGGCCACTCAATTGTATCAAACTGTTACAAAAACTAAATAAAAAGGAATGAAACTAGACAGCAAACCCTGTACCAACAAAGGCACTTGAAATGACAAGGGCAAACACAGCCCGATCCATCCTGTAAAGTGCTTTTAGAAACATTTAAGAGCTTGTACCAAACATTTGGGAGAGCTGGCTCTAATTAGTCAAGTAACGATCATACTCATTGTAACGTACTGTGCCTTAAACAAAGGTTTATTCTGTGTTGTTTCTCTTACAGAGTGGTATTGTCACAGTGTGATGGAGTGTCGGCTTCAGAAGCAGTGGGTAAACAGCTTTAGGCTCCCTGAGATTTTGTAATATTAGACAGGAGCAGGAGTTGGGAGAATCAGGTTCACATTGACCCAGGAATTTAGTTGTTTGTTGTGGAAGCTGATAGATACAGCTCTCTTTCTCTGCTGTCAGACTGTTTCTTTCAGTGTTCCTTTCTCCTGGACTGGAAAGGAGATAGTGTATGAGAAAAACTCTATTTTGCTGAATTTGCTTTTACCAACGGTGTATTTATGAGATGCTGCTATATTGGAACAGTTGAAGATTAGATGTTATTACATTATAGTAGTATATTATTTTATTGAAGTGCTTCAATAAGTTAAAGTTATGCCAATACTTTTTTTTTGTTTGTATTTTAACTGTGTTGTAGGAATAAAGTGTATTTTGCTTAAAGCCTAGTGGTGGAATAATTAAATCACCTTTCATTTGCCTTTAAGTAATATAAAAAGTTAGCGTCGAGGCTATCTGATTGATATATTTTGAGGGGGTTTGATCTGTTCCAAAACACTCTCAGAATCATACCTTACAGACCATGTCCCAGACCATGTCATCACCATCCTGGGTATCTGTGGTACCACTGGCAGGACAGACCCACCAAAAATGGCAGCACTGTTACCATGGGAGTCCTCAACATTGGCACTGGACAGCATGAAATCTCATGATGTCAGGTTAAAGAGGAAAACTAACCCTGACTGGTGAAAACATATCTAAAAATAAGTGGTCAACCTGGTAAACCTACAAAATGGGACTACTCACATGCCAAACAGTAAAACAATGTGCAATAGACAGGGCCAGATGAATGGACAACTAATAGATTAGAACTAAACGGTGATGGACAATTAAACAACGAACAAAGGGTGGAGGCACTACAAAAATCCCATCTTTAGTGCGCATTCAGTGAAAAGATAGTGTGGAAGTATTTGTATTTGTCTTCAGCAAGAAGCATCATGGATGATCCATCTTGGCTTAAGGTTGTCTCAGATGCCAGTCTTCAATCAATTTCATTCGGTCCATGTGACATAAAATAAATGACTGAAGACAGTGGATACACATAGTCAATGGCTTCAGACATCATTCCAGCAATAGTACTGAAGATGTACTCTAGAGTTAGCATGGCGCTGGCCAAGCTGATTCAGTACAGATATAATACTGGCATCTTTTGGCAAGATGGAAAATTGCCCAGTTATGTCTTGTGCACAAAATAAAAGACAAAACCAAAATGACCATTTACCACTCTGTCGGTCCACTCTTCTCCCATCAGCAATGTGAAAGAAGGGGTGTTGACAGAGTGACGAAGTGCTATTTGCAAAGGGATAACCTGCTCACTGGTGCCCAGTTGTTTTGGTTCTACCTGGGGTCACTTAACTCCTGTCCTCATTTCAGCTTTGGCCCAGACATGGAGAAAGAGCCAAATTCCAGAGGTGAGGTGAAAGTGACAGCCCTTGATAAAGGCAACATTAATTGAACATGACATCAAAGAGCCATAAAAATAGCTAGTCAATGGGAATCAGTGGAAGACTCTCTGTGGGTTAGAGACAAATCTGGTACAAAAGGTGGTTTTGGTTGTTGAAAGTTAATCCTCCCCCGTCCAGAATATCACTTCAAGAGTTTCTCAGGGTAGTGTTCTTGACCCAACCATCTTCAGTTGCTTCAATGACTCCCATGTATCCTAAAGTCAAAAGTGAGAATGTGCCCAGATGATTGCACAATGCTCAGCCTCACTCATGACTCTCAGACATTGAAGCAATCATGTCCAATTGTAGCAAGACCTAGACAGTATCCATGTTTGGGCTGACAAGTGGCAAGTAACATTTGCAACATACAAGAGTCAACCAATGACAGTTTCCAACAAAAGATCATCTAACCATTAGAAGTATAACATAGAAGTAGATGATGACCATATGGCCCTGCAGTGTACTGAAAATTACATTTTTAAAAATTCTTTCACAGGTTGAGGGTTTCACTGGTTCATCCCAAATCACCCTAGAAATGCTATTTCGAAAGCCAGTCAAGAGACAGGCACATTGCTGTGGGTGTAGACTCAGAGCAAACCAAATAAATATGCTGCATTAATATAAATAAGACAAAAGCTACATTTTCTTTCCTAAAAGGATATTAATGATGCACACAGACTTCTTTGACGGACTGTGATCTTGGATTACTATCACTTTCATGCTTATCTACATGAGATTGTATATTTCCAGTGCGAGCAGCAGCGAAGGTAAGACCGTTTGGTTTTAAAAGTGCTTACTGGTAGCGGGCAGCGGTGTTTTTTTTCTCTCTCTTCACAGAAAGAGCGGGAGAACCAGGGGGAAGTGACGACGACCAGAGGGGCAGCCGGGAAGGAAAGCGGTGAGTATTTATACTCACCCTTCGAAGCCGTCGGTCATTTCCAGTGCGAGCAGCAGCGAAGGTAAGACCGTTTGGTTTTAAAAGTGCTTACTGGTAGCGGGCAGCGGTGTTTTTTTTCTCTCTCTTCACAGAAAGAGCGGGAGCACCAGGGGGAAGTGACGACGACCAGAGGGGCAGCCGAGACCCGGAAGCAGTTAGTGTAAGCTTACCTGGGTAGGTTTTTTCCCCCTTTAAAAGCGCGAAGGAGAGTTAGCTTTAGAGGGATGGCAGTGAAGGCAGTGCAATGTTCCTCCTGCAACATGTATGAGGTGAGGGATGCCATCGACGTCCCTGCCGATTACACTTGCAGGAAGTGCACCCATCTCCAGCTCCTCCAAGACCGTGTTAGGGAACTGGAGCTGGAGTTGGATGAACTTCGGATCATTCGGGAGGCAGAGGGGGTCATAGACCAGAGTTATAGGGAAGTAGTAACTCCAAAGATGGCAGATAGATGGGTGACAGTGAGGGGGACTGGGAGGAAGCAGCCAGTGCAGGGTCCCCCTGCGGCCATTCCCCTCAAGAACAAGTATACCGTTTTGGATACTTGTGGGGGGGATGACTTACCAGGGGTAAGTAACGGGGCTCAGGTCTCTGGCACGGAGCCTATCCCCGTTACTCAGAAGGGAAGGGTGAAGAAGAGCAGAGCAGTAGTAATTGGGGACTCGATAGTTAGGGGCACAGATAGGCGGTTTTGTGGGAACGAGAGAGACTCACGATTGGTATGTTGCCTCCCAGGTGCAAGGGTACGTGATGTCTCTGATCGTGTTTTCCGGGTCCTGGAGGGGGAGGGGGAGCAGCCCGAAGTCGTGGTCCATATTGGCACCAACGACATAGGTAGGAGGAGTGCCGAGGATGTTAGACAGACTTTCAGGGAGCTAGGTTGGAAGCTCAGAGTTAGAACGAACAGAGTTGTTGTCTCTGGTTTGTTACCCGTGCCACGTGATAGAGATTCGAGGAATAGGGAAAGAGAACACTTAAATGCGTGGCTACAGGGATGGTGCAGGAGGGAGGGATTCCGGTTTTTGGATAACTGGGGTTCTTTCTGGGGACGGTGGGACCTCTATAAACAGGATGGTCTACACCTGAACCTGAGGGGCACCAGTATCCTTGGGGGGAGGTTTGCTAGTGCTCTTGGGGGGGGTTTAAACTAACTCTGCAGGGGCATGGGAACCCAGATTGTAGCTTCAGGGTGCAGGGCCTGGAGTGTAGGGAGGTTAGGAACATGGCATCAATTTCCAAGGAGGGTGTCTGTAAACAGGAAAGTGGCTTGAAGTGTGTATACTTCAATGCAAGAAGTATACGAAATAAGGTAGGTGAACTTGCAGCGTGGGTTGGTACCTGGGACTTCGATGTTGTGGCTATTACGGAGACATGGCTAGAACAGGGACAGGATTGGCTGTTGCAGGTTCCAGGATTTAAATGTTTTAGTAGGGTCAGAGGTGGGGGTAAAAGAGGGGGAGGTGTGGCATTGCTTGTCAAAGATAGTATTACAGTGGTGGAAAGGACGATGGATGAGGACTTGCCATCTGAGGTAGTTTGGGCTGAGGTTCGGAATAGGAAAGGTGAGGTCACCCTGTTAGGAGTCTTTTACAGGCCTCCCAATAGTCCTAGAAACGTAGAAGAAAGGATAGGGAAGGTGATTCAGGAGATGAGTGACAGTAATAGGGTGGTGGTTATGGGGGACTTTAACTTTCCTGATATTGATTGGGAAAGCTATAGCTCAAGTTCGTTAGATGGGTCAGTGTTTGTTCAATGTGTGCAGGAGAGTTTCCTGACACAATATGTAGACAGGCCAACAAGAGGTGAGGCCATACTGGATTTGGTTCTGGGTAACGAACCAGGCCAGGTGTTAGAATTAGAGGTAGGTGAGCACTTTGGGGATAGTGACCATAATTCGGTGATTTTTACTCTCGTGAACTACAGGGCAAGAGTGTGTACTACAGGGCAAGAGTTATAGCTGGGGTCAGGGAAATTATGATGCGGTGAGGCATGACTTAGGATGTGTGGCTTGGAAAAGTAGACTCCAAGGCAAGAGTGTAAATGATATGTGGAGCTTGTTCAAGGAGCAACTATTGAGTGTCCTTGATAATTATGTACCTGTCAGGCAGGGAGGAAAGGGTCGTGCGAGGGAGCCGTGGTTTAATAAGGAATTGGAATCCCTTGTTAAATGGAAGAGGGCGGCCTATCTCAAGATGAGACGTGAAGGTTCAATTGGGGCGATTGAGAGTTATAGGGTAGCCAGGAAGGACCTGAAGAGAGAGCTAAGAGCAGCAAGGAGGGGACATGAAAGGTCCTTAGTCGGTAGGATTAGGGAAAACCCTAAGGCTTTCTATAGGTATGTTAGGAATAAAAGAATGACTAGGGTAGGAATAGGTCCAGTCAAGGATAGTAGTGGGAAGTTGCGTGTGGAGGCGGAAGAGATTGGGGAGACACTGAATGAATACTTTTCTTCAGTATTTACTCAGGAACAGGGCATTGTCGTCGATGTGAATACTGAGTCACAAATAAGTAGAATGGATGGCTTTGAGGTATGTAGAGAAGAGGTGTTGGAAATCCTGGAAAAGGTGAAAATAGATAAGTCCCCTGGGCCTGATGGCATTTATCCTAGGATTCTCTGGGAAGCAAGGGAGGAGATTGCAGAGCCATTGGCCTTGATTTTTATGTCCTCTTTGTCTACAGGAGTAGTGCCAGAAGACTGGAGGATAGCAAATGTGGTTCCCTTGTTCAAAAAGGGGAGTAGGGATAACCCTAGTAACTATAGGCCGGTGAGTCTCACTTCTGTTGTGGGCAAAGTCTTAGAGAGAATTGTAAGGGATAGGATTTATGCACATCTGGATAGGAATAATGTGATCAAGGATAGTCAGCATGGTTTTGTGAAGGGCAGGTCGTGCCTCACAAACCTTATTGAATTCTTTGAAAAGGTGACGAAGGAGGTTGATGAGGGGAAAGCGGTAGATGTGGTATATATGGATTTTAGTAAGGCGTTTGATAAGGTTCCCCATGGTAGGCTACTGCAGAAAATACGGAGATATGGCATTGAGGGTGAGTTGGAGGTTTGGATTAGGAATTGGCTGGATGGAAGAAGACAGAGGGTAGTAGTTGATGGCAAAGTTTCTTCATGGAGTGCCGTCACTAGCGGTGTTCCGCAAGGATCTGTTTTGGGACCATTGCTGTTTGTCATTTTTATAAATGACCTGGAAGAGGGGTTAGAAGGTTGGGTGAGCAAGTTTGCGGATGATACGAAAGTCGGAGGAGTTGTTGACAGTGAGGAAGGATGTGGCAGGTTACAGCAGGCTATAGAGAAGCTGCAGAGCTGGGCAGAAAGGTGGCAAATGGAATTCAATGTAGCTAAATGTGAGGTGATTCACTTTGGGAAGAATAACAAAAAGATGGGGTACTGGGCTAATGGTCGGATACTTGGTAGTGTGGATGAGCAGAGGGATCTTGGTGTCCATGTACACAGATCTCTGAAAGTTGCCACCCAGGTAAATAGTGCGGTGAGGAAGGCATATGGCGTACTGGCTTTTATTGGTAGAGGAATTGAGTTCCGGAGTCCTGAGGTCATGATGCAATTGTATAAAACTCTGGTGTGGCCGCATCTGGAATATTGTGTGCAGTTTTGGTCGCCATACTATAGGAAGGATGTGGAGGCACTGGAACGGGTGCAGAGGAGGTTTACCAGGATGTTGCCTGGTATGGAAGGAAGATCGTATGAGGATAGACTGAGACACTTGGGGCTGTTTTCATTAGAGAAAAGAAGGTTTAGGGGTGACTTGATTGAGGTGTACAAGATGATTAGGGGGTTAGATAGGGTTGACAGTGTGAACCTTTTCCCGCGTATGGAGTCGGGTATTACAAGGGGGCATAGCTTTAAATTAAGGGGGGGTAGATATAGGACTGAAGTTAGGGGTAGGTTCTTCACTCAGCGAGTCGTAAGTTCATGGAATGCCCTGCCAGCAGCAGTGGTGGACTCTCCCTCTTTATGGGCATTTAAGCGGGCATTGGATAGGTATATGGAGGATAGTGGGTTAGTATAGGTTAGGTGGGCTTGGATCGGCGCAACATCGAGGGCCAAAGGGCCTGTACTGCGCTGTATTCTTCTATGTTCTATGTTCTATGTTCTATGTGTACCACCTTTGGATGGGGATTTGAAACCATCATCTATACTTCCATGTTAGCAAATGTCTACAATGTTCCAAAAATTCCATAGTAGCTCTTGCAATCCCAAAATTGATTTTAAAAAGTTAAAAGGGAGGGTCACTGTACCTGAAACATTAACTCTGATTTCTCTCCACAGATCCTACCAAACTTGCTGAGGTTTTCCAGCAGTGTCTGTTTTTGTCTCATCCAGCATCCACTGTCCTTTTGCTTTTTTTTAAAAAAGGCCTTACTTCTCCATTACTGAGCTGAAGAATTGGAAGAAATTTCTAAGACACTTAGGCCTGAGAAAAATGACTACAACTGGGCAAAAAGTGCACTACTTGTACATAAGAAAAACAGATATATATAACAATTGCTTTCCTAAGCACTAAACATGCACATGCTCAGATGCACGGAAACTGCTGTGCATGTGGCAATGCCAGTCATTATCAGTTTGTGTATAATGTAGTGTGCAGCTATCATTCCCTTTTCCTGGGTAGGGTTAAGGGCTTACTTAGTGAACAGTGGTTGAGGAATACTACCAGTGAGTTGTGAAAAAAATGTTGTTAGTTTACAACTGGATGTAATTTATTGCATGATCACAATCAAGTGCATGTTACATTAGTAAGGTAGATATAATTACTAAGACTGTTTGAAGAACTGTGGATAGGATCTTCTTGGTTGAAGATCTAATAGTTTCTGCCTCTTCTTCCCCCCCACCTCCCCCAGTCCCTATGACATCATTGGATTAGGTAGAATTTAATGCAGGCTCCAACATTAACTCTTTCAGAATCATTATCTTATATGATAGAAATGATCTACAAAGTTTACAACATCAGTCTCACAAACAAATGTGACTTGTCCAAATTTTTGACTGTAGCAGTGCTTACCCACATTGGGCAGAGTGTCCTGCTTTTGCTTAACCTTGCAGAAAGCTCAACCACATTACCAATTATTAGTCACTCATCAACAACACATGCATACCATGGCAAAAGGACAAAAGAATGTAGCCAACATGAAGTTGGCTGGCCCGAGATATCCCTTTATCCTTTCTTTCAAACATATCAGCCAGCCACATGTAACATTCACCTTTGGCTGTTTGGACACAGCATAGATATAGGACCATCTCTCAATTCCATGAGAAACAAAAACCTTTCAAAAAATCCTCAAATGCCCCATTCTTTACTCACCAGGGAATACAAAGAAAGATTCCTGACAATAGTGACAAATCACTGAAAGCTCTTGGGACATTTGAAACATTAATCTCATTGAAAGACAAACTGGGGTATGTTTTGTGGTAAGCATAAATTATATAATAGAGACAGTTTGCACCTGTCTCTATTATATAATTTATATAATATTATATAAATTATAGGTTAGGGACCAGCATTCTGGCAGACAGGTTTGCTACTGCAACGCAGCTACGTTTAAACTAAGTAGCGGGGGGAGGGGACAAACTGGATGTTTAAGAAGGAAATTGAAGGGGAAGTTAGAACAAGGGAAATGAATATTCAAGGCTACACGTGCTATTGTAAGGACAGACTGACGGGCAGAGGGGGTGGGGTGGCCATGTTGGTAAGGGATGATATTCAGTCCCTTGCGCGGGGGGACCTAGAATCAGGGGATGTAGAGTCAATATGGATAGAGCTGAGAAATACTAAGGGTAAAAAGACCCTCTTGGGAGTTATCTACAGGCCCCCAAACAGTAGTCTGGATGTCGGATGTAAGTTGAATCAGGAGCTGAAATTGGCTTGTCACAAAGATGTTACTACAGTTGTTATGGGGGATTTCAACATGCAGGTAGACTGGGAGAATCAGGATGGTATTGGACCTCAAGAAAGAGACTTTGTGGAGTGCCTCCGAGATGGATTCTTAGAACAGCTGGTGCCTATCAAGGAGAAGGCAATTCTGGATCTGGTATTATGCAACGAACCAGAATTGATCAGAGACCTCGACGTGAAGGAGCCATTGGGAAGTAGTGACCATAATACAATAAGCTTCAATCTGCAATTTGAGAGGGAGCGGGTACAATCGCAAGTGACAATATTTCTGTTGAATAAAGGGAACTATGGAGCTATGAGGGATGAGCTGGCCAAAGTTCAATGGTGCAATACCTTAGCAGGGATGACAGTGGAGGATCAATGGCAGATATTTCTGTGTATAATGCAGATGATGCAGGATCAGTTCATTCCAAAAAGGAAGAAAGATCCTAGGAGGTGGCATGGGTGGCCGTGGCTGACGAGGGAAGTTAAGAAAAATATAAAGTTAAAAGAGAAAAAGTATAACATAGCAAAGATAAGTGGGAAAACGGAGGACTGGGAAGCTTTTAAAGAACAACAGAGGATTACTAAGAAGGAAATACGCAGAGAAAAAATGAGGTACAAAGGTAAACTGGCCAATAATATAAAGGAGGATAGTAAAAGCTTTTTTAGGTATGTGAAAGGCAAAAAAATGGTTAAGACTAAAATTGGGCCCTTGAAGACAGAAACAGGGGAATAAATTACGGGGAACAAAGAAATGGCAGAAGAATTGAATTGTTACTTCAGATCTGTGTTCACTGGGGAAGACACAAGCAATCTCCCTGAGCTAACAGTGGCTGAAGGATCTACACTTAAGGGAATTTATATTTGCCAGGAATTGGTGTTGGAGAGACTGTTAGGTCTGAAGGTTGATAAGTCCCCGGGGCCTGATGGTCTCCATCCCAAGGTACTGAAGGAGGTGTGTCGAGAAATCGTGGATGCGTTAGTGATTATTTTTCAGCGTTCGATAGATTCGGGATCAGTTCCTGCGGATTGGAGGGTGGCTAATGTTGTACCACTTTTTAAGAAAGGTGGGAGAGAGAAAGCAGGAAATTATAGACCAGTTAATCTGACCTCAGTGGTGGGAAAGATGCTGGAGTCTATTATAAAGGATGAAATTACGACACATCTGGATAGTAGTAACAGGATAGGTCAGAGTCAGCATGGATTTATGAAGGGGAAATCATGCTTGACTAATCTTCTGGAATTGTTTGAGGATGTAACTCTGAAGATGGACGAGGGAGATCCAGTAAATGTAGTGTACCTGGACTTTCAGAAAGCTTTTGATAAAGTCCCACATAGGAGGTTAGTGAGCAAAATGAGGGCGCATGGTATTGGGGGCAAAGTACTAACTTGGATCGAAAGTTGGTTGGCTGATAGGAAACAAAGAGTAGTGATAAACGGCTCCATTTCGGAATGGCAGGCAGTGACCAATGGGGTACCGCAGGGATCAGTGCTGGGACCGCAGCTTTTTATAATATGTTAATGATATAGAAGATGGTATTAGTAATAACATTAGCAAATTTGCTGATGATACTAAGCTGGGTGGCAGAGTGAAATGTGAGGGGGATGTTAGGAGATTACAGGATGACCTGGACAGGTTAGGTGAGTGGTCAGATGCATGGCAGATGCAGTTTAATGTGGATAAATGTATGGTTATCCACTTTGATGGCAAGAACAGGAAGGCAGATTACTACCTAAATGGAATCAATTTAGGTAAAGAGACAGTACAAAGAGATCTGAGTGTTCTTGTACACCAGTCAATGAAGGCAAGCATGCAGGTACAGCAGGTAGTGAAGAAGGCTAATAGCATGCTGGCCTTCATAACAAGGGGGATTGAGTATAGAAGTAAAGACTTTCTTCTGCAGCTGTACAGAGCCCTGGTGAGACCACACCTGGAGTACTGTGTGCAGTTCTGGTCTCCAAATTTGAGGAAAGACATTCTGGCTATTGAGGGAGTGCAGCGTAGGTTCACGAGGTCAATTCCTGGAATGGCGGGACTACCTTACACTGAAAGACTGGAGCGACTGGGCTTGTATACCCTTGAGTTTAGAAGACTGAGAGGGGATCTGATTGAAACATATAAGATTATTAAAGGATTGGACACTCTGGAGGCAGGAAACATGTTTCCGCTGATGGGTGAGTGCTGAACCAGGGGACACAGCTTAAAAATACAGGTAGACCATTTAGGACAGAGATGAGGAGAAACTTCTTCACCCAGAGAGTGGTGGCTGTGTGTAATGCTCTTCCTCAGAGGGCAGTGGAGGCCCAGTCTCTGGATTCATTTAAGAAAGAGTTGGATAGAGTTCTCAAGGACAGTGGAATCAAGGGTTATGGAGATAAGGCAGGAACAGGATACTGATTAAAGATGATCAGCCATGATCATATTGAATGGTGGTGCAAGCTCAAAGGGCAGAATGGCCTACTCCTGCACCTATTGTCTATTGTCTATTGAATAAACATTGGATTCTATGTTGTATGTAAAGAATGACTTCCTTATTAGGTTGCACACAAGACAGAGTTGGGTGGCACGGTAGTTCAGCATTTAGCATTGCTGCTTCATAGCACCAGGAACCCGAGTTCAATTCCAGCCTCGGGCGACTGTCTGTGTGAAGTTTGCACATTCTCCCCATGTCTGTGTGGGTTTCCTCCGGGTGCTCCAGTTTCCTCTCACAATTCAAAGGATGTACAGGTTAGGTAAATTGGCCATTCTAAATTGCCCATAGTGTTCAGGGATGTATAGCTTAGGTGCATTAGTTGAGAGTGTGTTGCTGGAAAAGCACAGCAGGTCAAGCACTATCCAAGGAGCAGGAAAATCAATGTTTCAGGCTGGAGTCCTTCATCAGGAAAGCATGCTGCCTGACCTGCTGTGCATTTCCAGCAACACACTCTCAACTTTGATCTTCACCATCTAGAGTCCTCACTGTCTCCAGGATGGGTGCATTAGTCAGGGGTAAATGTAGAGTAATAGGGTGGGGGAATGGGTCTGGGTGGGATACTTTTCAGAGGGTTTGTGTGGACTTATTGTGCTGAAGAGCCTGTTTCGACACTGTAGGGATTCTATGATAGACATGTACATGACCACACATACCAGCAACATTCTAGAATTCTATCCTGACCACTTCACTGGTAACAGCAAGTTGAACTATAATACGTGCATGTCACATACCATTTCATGTCAGAAAACAGAAGAAAGTGACCTTGACATTAGAAAATTAGGCATGAGCTTATCCCTTTGGTCTCAAGTTGTCAAAAAACCCATCAGCGAGAATCAGATTAGAATCTGCATCAATTGCAGTCACTAAGCCAAGTAACATAACAAGAAAGAAATAGAACAGTGAGTAACTCAGTAGAATTGGCAACATCTGTGGAGTCACATTGAACATGAGATGTTAACTCTTTCTCTCTAAAGTAACTGAAAAGAGAAACAGAGTTGATGTCTCAAGTACAGTGTAATTCCACAGATGTTGCCAGAACTATTGAGTTCCTCAAGAATCTCTACATTTATTTCAGACTTCCAACACCCACAATGTTTTGCTTCTATTGCAACAAGAAAGACATGTGGCAATATTATACAGAAAGTGAATTGTGCTAAACACTTCACTAGACTTGACCTCAATGCAACCGATCATCAAATTCCTGCGATGGCAGGTTTGTCATATGAGGCGATATTGGGTTGATGGGCACGTATTCAATGAATTTTAGAAGAGTGCAAGGGGATCTCATTGAAACAGAAATAACATTGACAGGCCTGGATAGCCTGTTATGATGTAATGATGGTGATGTTTTGCCTGGCCTGGGACAACCAGAACGAGGGCTCATGGTCTTAGGATACAGGGTTAGCCATTTGAGACTGAAATGAGGAGAAATTTCTTTTCTCAGGTAATCTTAAAGAATTCTCTACCACAGAGAGTTTTGGAGGCCAAGCCACTGAATATTTTAAGAAAGAAACAGATCAAGAGGCAGTGTAAAAACAAATGAAGAGAGGATGGTCATTTGGTGCCAGATATAGGGTCAGCCATGCTCACATTGCATTGCAGAGTGGGCTTAATTGGTTGAATGGCCTACTCCTACTTTGTATAAAGAAAGTTCTTGAAGAATTAAGGGGTCTTACAGTATTCTCCACTCAGTTTGTTCAGCACCTCTGGTAATTTCTGCACAAGACCTTCAAGAGCTTGAAGACACACTGAACATCAGTGATAACATTCTTGTCAGAAGTCACACTTTATTATCAATTATTGATGCAAATACCTGAAGATGCAATCAAAGATTTACGGGAATTAGTTCAACCAGTTAGTGAGCCACAACATGTCTGACCAGATGTTGTCATGGTATGCTGGGGATTTAAGCCCTATAGATTAAGGACCTTGCCTTACACAGTAAATGTATCGTCATTCCACAATTATTGAGGGAATGTGTTATCAATATAGTACATGAAGATCACTAGGAAATTGTCGAAACAAAGCAACTCCTTAAGGGAAAAGAGTATGGTTCCCAGTTGCTCGTTTTCCTCTAAGTACAGATTAATTTTTTTTACTACTCAGGCTCAATTAAAAACTGAAAAGCTAGAAACCCGGTATTGCATGCAGTACCACTGTGAATTCATCACCAGAAAACTCACCTTCATCTTTTCCTGCTGAACTGAAAAAAAGTTTTCAAGCCTGACAGCCATTTTGAGAAATTGAATAATATTGACTTTCAAGTGATTAAGTGCATGTTACAATACTGTTTTTTTTTGGAACGTGTGCCTTTTTGAACAGGTGACATGCTGGCTCAAAGGTCAGTACTGCTGCCTCACAGCTCCAGGGACCCTGTCTGTGTGGAGTTTGCACATTCTCCCTCTATCTGTGTGGAATTCTTCCAGGTGCTCCAGTTTTCTCCCACAGTCCAAAGATGTGCCATGAATTGGCCATGCTACATTGCCTGTAGTGTTCACGGATGTGTAGGATATGTGAATTAGTCCGGGGTAAATGTAGAGTAATAGGGTAGGGGAATGGGTCTGGTTGGGTTACTCTTCGGAGTTTTGGTGTTGGGTCAAAGGGCCTGTTTCTACGCGGTAGGAATTCTATGTTTGTTAAGCACATTTTTGAGTGTTATCAAAAGTAAGCATGCATCATTTCTTTTGATTGAAGCTCACCAATAAGTCTGCTTCGTTATTGTTTAAAACGTTACAGCATCCAAGAGATTAAAATACTACTTCTTAAAAATATATCTCTTTGCTATCAGTCGAGGTGTGGAACAAAGGGAAGAAATAATTGCACATTTCTCCATTGTCCCAGATGTAACATTGACATAGCTGTAACATCATTTCTTGACATGCCAACAATTTGTGAAAAAAGCTCAATTAAGGTCATTTGTTATGAAATGAGCCATTGCAGCAATTTTGAGCCTTTTATTTGAACTGCAGCCTTGGTTTGTAATTTTTGTTTGTTTCACTGACTGTGATGAATGATACTGTAGCTTGTGAAACAATTTTGCAAGACCAGCATTTATTTTCCATCCCCAGTTGTCCTTGAGAAGGTGATACTGCGCCTACTTCTAAAGTGCTGAAGTGCTGAAATGAAAACGCCCTCAAAGCCCTGTTAACACAAATGCTCTGACATTCACTTCATTACCCATCGATTATCGATTCTCTAGCAATCAGGTTTTTCACGTTGTGAAGCGCAGTTGCGAAATCAGAAAGATGCACATTAGACTGGTTTCCCCATATTATCCCACCTTCCTGAGTTTCTTCCCCAGCAGTGTAGTCCTACTTCATGGCCAGTTCCCATGTTCTATAGCTTCCATATCCTCCTCCATAGTGTACAGAACCCTTAAGCAATGCAGATGAAGGGGATGCAGTGCAGCAACTGACTTAGACCAATGCTGCAGTGAACCAAATGAAACAATGCATAGAAATGAAAAAACTGGATTTGCCGGGGCTTTGGCGGTATAGTTTAGCTCCACCGTCCCAAGCAAGAAAACTACAAAATACTATTTAAAGCCCAGTACTGTATTTTGGAGGATCAACGTTGAAAACAATTGATCAGTTTGAAACTGCTGAGGCGAACAATCAGCTTGAATTTCCAGGCAAATGTAATAGAGCCATAGGGTCAGAGTCATCGAGCTGTACAACACGGAAACACATCTTTTGGTCCAACTCGTCCAGGCCAGGCAGGTATCCTAAATTAATCTAGTCTCATTTGCCAGCACTTAGCTCATAACCCTCTAAACCCTTCCTGTTCATATATCCATCCAGGTGCCTCTTAAATGATGAAACTGTACCAGCTTCCACCACTTCCTCAGGCAGCTCATTCCATGCGCGCACCACTGTCGCTATAAAAATGTTGCCCCTTAAATCTCTTTAAAATCTTTCCCCTCTCACCTTAAACTTAGACTCTCTAGTTTTGGACTCCCCCACCCCAGATTGGGAGTATCTATTTCCCCTATCCATGCCCCTTATGATTTTATAAACCTCTGTAAGGTTACCCCTAAACCTCTGACATTCCAGCGAAAATAGCCCCAGTCGATTCAGTTTCTCCCTATAGCTCAAGTCCCCTAACATCCTTGTAAATCTTTTCTGAACACTTTCAAGTTTAACAACATCTTTCCTATAGTGGGGAGACAAAAACTGAATGTAATATTCCAAACATGGCCTGATCAATGTCCTGTCCAGCTGCAACATGACCTCCCAACTCCTATACTCAATGCACTTACCAATAAAGGTAACCATACCAAACACCTTCTTCAGTATCCTATCTACTTGTGACACCACTTTCAAGGGACTATGAACCTGTACTCCAAGGTTGCTTTGTTCAGCAACATATCCCAGGAGCTTACGATTAAGTATATAAGTCCTGCCCTGATTTGCCTTTCCAAAATTTTGCACCTCACATTTTGCTAAATTAAACCATTACCCTACATCTTCTATCTCAAGCCAGTTCTGTATCCAAATATTTCGATTTCCCTGTATTCCATTTGATCTAACCTTGCTAACCAGTCTACCATGGGAACCTTGTCGAACGCCTTACTGAAGTTATATAGATCACGTCCACTGCTCTGCCCTCATCAATCCTCTTTGTTATTCAAAAATGCACTATTTTCCCATGTTCTATAGCTTCCATATCCTCCTCCATAGTCAACACTGATGCAAAATATTATTGTAGTATCTTCCCCCATCCCCTGTAGTTCCACACATAGGTGGCCTTGCTGATCTATAAGGGCCATATTCTCTCCCTCGTTACTTTTTTGGCCTTAATGTATTTGTAGAATCCATTTGGATTCTCTTTAATGCTATTTGCCAAAACTATCTCATATCCCCTTTTTGCCCTCCTGATTTCCATTGTAACTATACTTCTACTGATTTGATACTCTTTTAGGGATTCATTCGATCTCTGCTGTCTATACTTAACATATGCTGACTGGAAGAAATTGAAACAATGAACTACTTCATCATTTTAAAGTTATTTACAGACATTTGGTTTAGCTCTTAAAGTTTTATTATAATAACACAGACTATTAGAAAATCTGTAAAATGCTAATGATTGATATTTGTCCTAGGATAGACTTGTTGTCCAAACAAGCATACAAAATGCATCCAGAAACCTTAGCCACTCTCCCTACATCAGAGACATCTCAGACATGACTGCCAGACTACTCAGACCTCTTGGCATCATGGTAGCCCACAAACCCACTGACACACTAAAACAGCAGCTAATGAACTTAAAAGACCCTATACAGATAACAAGCAAAACAAACGTCATTTACAAAATATCTTGCAAGAACTGTAACAAACGCTGCATTTAGCCACTGCATTTAGGCAGAAATTTAGCCACCAGGATACATGAACATCAACTCGCCACAGAAAGACATGACGCACTCTTACTAGTATTCTTACATACGGATGAAGAAGGATACCACTTCAACTGGGATAACATATCTACCCTAGGACAACCCAAAAAGACAGACACACGAGAATTCCTAGAAGCACTGCATTCCAATCAGAACTCTATCAACAAACACATCAACTTGAGCCCTATTTTTCACTCTCTGAGAAAAAAAAGAGGAAATGACATCATCACCACAGTAAATGACGTCACCAACTCAAGGAAACCTAACCACATAAATAGAAAGCTGGTCATAACACCAGTGCTTCACTGGAGACTCACTGATGATGTTACCTAATATGGTGATGAAACGTCTGAAAACGAACCTTCCAGCTCAGCGAGCAAACTTATATCAATGTGTTTCTATTTCTGGGGATAGACTGGCCACCAACATCCACTATAAACGAACTGACCCCTGCAGTTACCTTGACTATATATACCTTGACTACACCTCACATCCTGCTTCCTGTAAAGACTCTATCCATTGCTTTTTCCCCATTCCTCCGCATCTGTTTTGATTATTCCAACTTCAACAAGGCAGCCTCCGAAATCACCATAGAATCCCAAAAGTGTGGAAACAGACCATTCAGCTCAACTTACCCGCACTGACCCTCCAAAAAGCATCCTACCTAAGCCCACCCCCTACCCTATATTTCCTATGGCTAACCCACCTAGCCTGCATGTTCTTGAACAGTATGGGCAATTTAGCATAGCCAACCTACCTAACCTGCACATCTTTGAAATGTCCACCTTCTTCCTCAATGGAGGATTTCCCAGCACCATACATGACAGGACCCTTAGACAGATCCAATCCATCTTCCACACTTCAGCCCCCAACCCTTCTCTTTCCTCGCACAACAGCATCCTCCTTGTCCTCACCTTGCATATTTGGAGGATTCTTACCAGCCATTTCTGTCACCTCCAGTGGGATGCATATTGATACACATAATCCTCCCCCCTCCCTCGTCAGCTTCCCGCAAGGACTATTCTCTCTGAGACACTCTGGTACACTCCTCCTTCACTCCCAATGACTACAGCCTTCTGGAATGAATATCGAGTTCATCAATTTTAGGGTTTGAGGAGCCTTCTTTAACATCCTTACCCCAACACCCACACACCAGACCAGTTTATCCAAAATCTTGCCCCTGAGCAAACACCCTGTACTGCTGCCAAAGTTGGAAGCTTTCTCTGATATCAAATCATTTTTTTAGAAAAGGGCCAATAAGTTTCCCATCTGAAACTCTGACAATTATTCTGTCACAAATTAATTCTGCCCTCAGCCCTTCATATGTGTAATTCACTGCCTACTGGTAACGGTAATTGATATGTGAAACTTTGCTTTTCCCAGGCTTCTTCCCTCTTCTGACTTTTTAATTACATACCTCTGCACATTGAAAGACATATCAAATAACCATAATTCTTCTTCATGCTATGATGTATAAGCTGTCCAATTTACATATATAAATTATTGTAAATTTTGAGTTTGGCTTTGTGGTGAGTAACTTTGGGGTTTTGTTATGTCTAGTGTTAATAACTTTTCAATATGTCAGTAACCAAGATGATTTCTTTTAAAACAGTTTATGAGGGTTGTTTTGGCAGAACAATGGTTTTTTGTTTACCTCAGGATGTTTTACTGCTTAACAGGATAACCAATTATGCTTTAAAGTCTGTTAGAAACTTCTAGACTTAATTTTTTTTAAGTTAAGGGAAAACACCCATATCTTAAAGAGATTTTCTTTTCATTTTTATATTTAAAAGGGACTTAAGGGACAACTTTTTCACGCAAAAGGTGGTGCATGTATCGAATGAGCTGCCAGAGGAGGTGGAGGAGGCTGGTACAATTACAACATTTAAAAGGCATCTGGATGGGTACATGAATAGGAAAGGCTGAGAGGGATATGGACCAAATGTGTTGTAAATGAGACTTGATTAATTTTGCATATCTGATTGGCATGGGAAAATTGGACCAAAGGGTCTGTTTTTGTGGTGTACAACCCTATAACTCTTGATTTTATTGCAGGTAAATTAATTGGTGTTAATGTACTGGAAGGATTTGCCAATTTTAAGTTTGGAAGTGAAATCAGAAGTCATGTGCCAGTAGAATAGGTCCATATAGAAAATATTCAACAATTCAAAATCTTTGCATTTGTACAGGAAATTATTGTTTATGATGCTAGTCAGATTCTAACCTGGTTGGGTTTTGCTGGCTGGATACTACAGAGAACCAGGTTCAAGGAATAGCAATGTTAACATAAAATGAATGTTCAGGTTGTGATTTGTTGTCTGTATTTTTAAACCGTAACAGACTAAAACTTGTTCTTTTGATAGGTCTTATATATAGATGTAGAAAGTGAAAATGTGAAGAGGTTTTGCTGAATCAGTGTTAAACAGATCAATCTTATTGGTTTCCAAAAACTGGCTCTCAGGATGAGGGATTATCAGAAAACTGGGTTTTTTTTCTCCTGAGAACTAAGAAGCCCAAAGGGATTTAAGAAATGTGATGATTTTACGAAAGGTTTAGAGAACAATTAGAAACTGTTTCTAACTGTTGAAGGTTCAATAAACTGATGACTCAGAGTTAACTTCATTTAAATCGATGAGCAAAAGGAACAACAGCCACATGAAGAAAAACTGACATAATGAATGGTTAGGATTCTAGGATTCGGAATGATCTCCCACCTTGATATTGTGATGGATGCACCTTCAAATTAGTGTTTGAATTTAGTGAGTACCTGGGAAGAAAACAAAATATGGGAACAGAGCGGATTGATTGTGGCAGCATGGATAGTTTTATTATGTCTGACTGGATTTCTCTTTGAAAGAATGGGTGCAGGCTAAATGGCCTCTTTCTATATGTCACTATGCTATTTTACAGGACCCAAAGAGAAGAAGTTTGATAGAGTCTGTTGAGAGTTCAAAGGGTCTGGGTGATAAGGGATCTCAAAACAGAAGAAGCACCCAGACCTATGATTTCTCTCTCTAGGTCACTGCCCTAGCACTGGTGCATAGATAAACAAGCTATTTTAAATTTCAGTTAGTACGTATTTGGGTAGTTTAAAAAGTATTTCATATGACATCTAGGTTCCCTGCAATATCATTAACCCAAAGAGGTGAAATTACAATAGGGAGTCATTATTGCCTATAACTGACAGGCATTCAGATCAAAAGATAGAAGGAGGACTATAAAGAACTATAACTGGAGATGCAACACATAACAGTAAGTTCATATTTTAATAGTACAACAGAAAGAAGATAGGTGACAAAACAGAGACTCTGACAAGGGTGTTTTTTTTAATATGAATCGCTGGATAAATCTGAAGTGGTGAGTTTAAATCATTCCCTTCTTAGTGAATACTCAGAGAAATCCTTGAACACCATGCTGTCCTTCAGTGGCAATATCCTGAGTAGAACTAATTTCAGCATAAATCAGCAGTTCCTATCCAAGTTTTGCACCATTCTGGCTTGGACGGATGTTGCAGTTCTCTTATTGCCACTAAGTCAAATCTAAGTCAAACTCTTGGAACTCCATCCTGAGCAACACTGTGGATGTATCTACACCCACCCAGCCCCCTTCCCACCCAACAGCCCCCAGCATCCCAGCATTACAGCAGTTCAAAAAAGCAGCTCCATTACTCTCTCAAGGATGATCGCAGGCCACAAATTCAAGCCTCACCGACAATGTTCACACCCCGTAATAAATTTTAAAAAGCTCAAGCCAGAGTGAAAAGTCAAAAGAAATTATTCTTCGTGATTAGGTTGTGTGTCCAAGGGTGGACACTGATGTCAGAGAGACAAGGAGCAAATGTGCTAAGCATAGATAGTTATTGTTGAATATTTTAATTGGTTCACTAAATGTTTCCCACTGTTTATTTATTTCCATACCTTAAAACCTACCGCTTTGACCAAATTCTTATCTTTTGATTAAATATCCCTTCATATGGTTCAGTTTTATATTCTGTTTTATAATGGTCTTGTGAAGTACATGGGGATGTTTTATCTTGGTAAATGTGCCATAAAAATATAATTTGTTGTTTATGTTGTCACATTTATGTACTTTTCTCCCAATCCATGCTTGCTGTTTAATACTTCCATCATTAAGTATCTGGCAGCATTTTATTTTATAATAAGTGTGATGGCTTGGGTTTTGCTCTTTGCTTTTCCTCACAGTAAAAATCACTTGACTTAAAAAAGTCTGCATCACACAGAACTGAAAAGTGATGATATGAAGTAGTGTGGGTGAGGGTGAGCAATCTAATTTTATTTGTTGGAGCATGCTTCAGAAGATGGACAAAATATCATTATATATTCATTATCACCCTGCTTGTTCAAGTTCAAAACACGTCTTCAAAAGGATGAGCTACATAGGTTTCTGTTACATTTTGAAATGTAAGTATTATTTTCATTTCAATTTCTTTTTGAATGAATTACTACAAAGAATAAATGATTGGCTTTACTTCTAGTACACAGAATACATAAACTGACCACTGGCATAGATTAATTATTAACAATCCTAGAGACAGTTTGTGACCTAAATCAATAATGACCGTAACCTGCTGCAGGTTTGCTCATTTGAGAATAAGTATGTTCAATATGTAGTCACAAATTAAATCCCAACACATGCAGTTTAAATAATTGTTGATAATTACTCTGATATACACTGGTAGCTTATGGAGAAAGTGAGGACTGCAGGTGCTGGAGATCAGATCTTAAAAATGTGTTGCTGGAAGAGCGCAGCAGGTCAGGCAGCATCAAAGGAACAGGAGAATCGACATTTCGGGCATAAACCCTTCTTCAGGAATGAATGGTAGCTTATGATAAAGCATCAGCTATGGTTGTTACAGACAGGAGTATTCAGTTTATAACAAAAACAACTTGCCAAAAATAGTATTTTTAACCTAGCAAAATGTCCCAGGCAATGAATGGAGTAAGATCAGATCTACACTCGTGAGTGAACATTAATTGGCTTTATTGAATGTAACAGCAGTGAAGACCAATCGAGGAAAAGGGATTGAAGGGGCAAGCCTTCAGTACTCTGCATTTCATGTCAGATATTTGTTTCATTTAGGTTCTCAGGGAAGGAGAGGAAATTGGAAGCAGTCTATGAAACAGATGATTTGGGTCAATCATGAGATGCAAATGCACAGAAATAAAGTCATTGCTGCTTAATGGCAAGATTCTAAGTCACTATTTAAAACTTAAGCAGAAATTGAGGGGTTTTTTTCAATGTCGAGATTCCAATTTTTTTTCTCTCACCATATCTTCCCAACTCTCTCACTATTGCTACTTCAGAGAAAATTACGCCCACAGTTTCAGAACAGCAGAATTACTGGTAGTCATACTTTGTAAAGCAGTCTACACAGTAGAGTAGTGATTGTAACATGGCCAGCTAGGTGAACCTCATAGAATGTGAGTTCCCTGACTGGACCAGATTAACAGCCCCAGTCAGGGAATACCGGTTGACAGATAAGAACTGGGTGTTACTTGCTGGGTTTCTGGGGGTCTGTATTGTATGCATTGTTTTTTTATGTAATTGGACTGTCTTGTATGTACAAATGTCATTGTTACTGTTTCATAATGATCGAAACTGGGATTTGAGGTTCCTTATTTCCCTGAAAACTGGTTGAACAGTAGGGTTTCGGGCCTGGCTTTGCTGCTCCTCTCCCTTGTACAATTGCTGCTTCTTTGTATCCAGCTGTTAATGTTAATTACAAAGTCATAGAGATGTACAGCATGGAAACAGACCCTTCGGTCCAACCAGTCCATGCCGATCAGGTATCCCAACCCAATTTAGTTCCACCTGCTAGCATCCGGCCCATATCCCTCCAAACCCTTCCTATTCATATACCCTTCCAAATGCCTCTTAAATGTTGCGATTATACCAGCCTCCACCACTTCCTCTGGCAGCTCATTCCATACATGTACCACTCTCTGTGTGAAAAAGTTGCCCCGTAGGTTTTTTTATATCTTTCCCCTCTCACCCTAAACCTATGCCCTTTAGTTCTGGACTCCCCCACCCCAGGGAAAAGACTTACCTATTTACCCTATCCATGCCCCTCATAATTTTGTAAAACTCTATCAGGTCACCCCTCAGCCTCCGACACTCCAGGCAAAACAGCCCTAGCCTGTTCAGCCTCTCCCTATAGCTCAAATCCTCCAACCCTGGCAACATCCTTGTAAATCTTTTCTGAACCCTTTAAAGTTTCACAACATCTTTCTGATAGGAAGGAGACCAGAATTGCAAGCAATATTCCAAAAGCTGCAACATGACCTCCCAACTCCTGTACTCAATACTCTGACCAATAAAGGAAAGCATACCAAATGCCTTCTTCACTATCCTGTCTACCTGTGACTCCACTTTCAAGGAGCTATGAACCTGCACTCCAAGGTCTCTTTGTTCAGCAACACTCTCGAGGACCTTACCATTAAGTGTGTAAGTCCTGCTAAGATTTGCTTTCCCAAAATGCAGCACCTCGCATTTATCTGAATTAAGCCACTTCTCAGCCCATTGGCCCATTTGGTTAAGGTCCTGTTGTAATCTGAAGTAACCCTCTTCGCTGTCCACTACACCTCCAATTTTAGTGTCATCCGCGGATTTACTAACTATATCTCTTATGCTCGCAGCCAAATCATTTATGTAAATGACAAAAAGTAGAGGGCCCAGCACCGCTCCTTGTGCACTCCACTGGTCACAGGCCTCCAGTCTGAAAAACAACTCTCCACCACCACCCTCTGTCTTCTACCTTTGAGCCAGTTCTGTATCCAAATGGCTAGTCCTCCCTGTATTCCGTGAGATCTAACCTTGCTAATGATTCTCCCATGGGGAACCTTGTCGAACGCCTTACTGAAGTCCATATAGATCATATCTACAGAGGTTATGAATACTTTAGCTGCCTTTTTAAATTGTTTTGTAAACTATGAATTGTTTAATAAAATCAAAAAATAAACAGGGAAAAAAAGAACTGGGTGTTACTTACTGGGTTTCAGGGGATCTGTAATGTATGCACTGTCTTTTATATAATTGGACTGTCTTGTATGTACAATTGTCATTGTTACTGTTTTGTAATGATCGAAACTGGGATTTGAGGTTTGTCCTCATTTCCCTGAAAACTGGTTGAACGGTCGGGTTTGGGGCCTGGCTTTGCCACTCTTCTCCCTTGTAAACTGTGTATTGTTTAATAAAATTTTAAAAAAGAAACAGAAAAGAATTCGGTGCTAAACATCTTGTTGATTCTGAGAGCTAGGTCTGAGGGAGCTGGATCAGTGTCCAGGACTCTCCATTTTGTGTCAGAGAAGGAAACTGACTCTGAGCTGGCTGGTCCACAGCCAGTAGAAAAAAAAAGAACCGGGTGTTAAACATCTTGTTGACCCTGAGAGCTGGCTCTGAGGCAGCTGGCTCAGTGTCAAGGGCTCTCCTTATGTAAATAAAGGGTGATTGGTGACAGAATACTGGCCTCTGTAGAATTATTTCAAGTAGAACACCAACTATCAGTAAAAGAGGTACCTGCATTAATCAATATACATCCATTAGTAAAAATGCCAAAGGGATTCCAACCAGAAATTGTTGTTTTGAACAGCAGTAGTGATCTAATTGATCTGACCTTCGGAGATCCACATTAATGGACACATTGTAAACATTAAGCTTGCTACAGGAATGACTGTCACTGTCCGATCAGATACCATGACTGAAGAAACTGAAGTTACAGCCTACAAAGATTAAAATACATGGCCCTGATGGAACAATTCCTAAGATCAAAGTATCCTACAAGTAACATTAGAACTCAGTGTACAAGAGTTGAAAATATTTGACGTCCAATAAAATAACTGCACAGAGGCCAGTATCCTGTCACCAGGTCAAGCTTTATTTACTTTGGCACAGTACACTGGCTATAGCCAGCTAGCTCAGAGTCAGTCCCCTGAACTGGGGAGATTCTAAATCCCCTGTTTGTATATTTTTTTCTTTTTTTTTATCCCCTCCCCACACTACTGCCAAACAGCAGTGGTGCTTATTTCTCCCCAGCATTCTTGTGTACTTGTAGGTGTAGGAAAAGTGAAGAAATATTGAGTGCAGAAACCTTTATTTGTATATGACCACCAGGAAGAAAAAAAACATACCCAAGTGGCCAATAACAAACGTGCCCCAATCCCCTGTTTACATGATAAGGTACAGCGCCAACACAATATACACATAAGGGTGAAGTGCTAACCGCAAAGGGCAGAGTCCATTCCAAGACAGAATCCACTCACAAAACGGGGGCCACCCCCAACATAGGGGCCACTCCCAGAGTTTGCCATCTGACCCAGAATCAACTTTCCAAACCAGTGCCTGCCTCCGACAGCAGAGTTTCCTGTGTTTATATCTTTTTTATTCAACATTATACAAATTGACAAACACAATGACACACTAACAGTTAACAGTCAAAAAAAACCTACAAAGACAAAGCGTATGAGAGTGGGTCTGCATGAGTGTATACGTCTGTAGGAGTGTGTGTGACTGTAGGAGTGTCTGTGTGTGTGCGTTTGTCTGTGTGTGTGTATAGTACAATGGGGTAACCTGTAGTGTGACATGAACCCAAGGTCCCTGTTGAGGCCAGACCCTCTCTCATACGCTCACACTTACACTCCCACACTCAAACATGCACCCTCTCACAGACCTATACCCCTTAACACTCACACTCACACACATACACACACTCTCTCACGGACAGTCATAACAACCGCCACACCCCCTTCACACACACACACACACAGTACATGTATACGTATAAGTTTGTGGGGTGAATTTTGTACTCGCAGAATTACATTTTACTTTGCTCAAAAACTGCATGAATCCATGTAAGATTCTGTAAATCCCTTTTTTAGATTAGAATCAGTCTGACCATTGGGGCACAGATAGTCTCTCACAGGGCACCTCACACCTTCAATGCATTATCTGGGCTGACATGACACCAATTGTTAAAGTTCACTTGAAAATGTAACTTTTAAAAAGGTTTTGTGATTTACATATGAAAGAATGGAAACCAACATGTCCATTCTAAAAGATGAGAGACTTAACAAACAATCCAGGTCTTTTTCAACATATAATTTCAGTTACATAACACTGTAAACTTTTGCTATAAATTCTGGGTCTTACAATCTTATACTCGACAATCACCTGATGAAGGAGCAGCAATCCGAAAGCTAGTGCTTCCAAATAAACTTGTTGGACTATAACCTGGTGTTGTGTGATTTTTAACTTTGTCCACCCTAGTCCAACACTGGCATTTCCAAATCTTCAGAGAATTAAAATTGTCTCTCTCATTCGACCATTGAATGATGGATGGTACGGAGTGGTCCTTAAGTACCGAATGCCGTTCAAATTCAGGAATACTCAAATTCCCTGCCAGTAAATGACATTCCATTGTCCATGACGAATACTTCCAGAAGTATCGCGAACGATGCTTCTCAATTATCATCCCTGAGTTTGCTGAATGGACTTTATGCACATCGAACCACTTTGAATGGGTATCCACAATGTCCAGAACATTGAGCCCATGAAAAGATTGGCATAGTCGACACGTTACTGAGTCCAGGGTTTACCCAGCAGTTTCCATGAATGTGGGCTGCCGCTGGTGATAATGTTTGCACTTATTGGCACTTGGGCACTCTCCCACCAACACAGCTATGTCAGTATTCAACCCTGGCCACCAGACATAGCTTCTTGCTAGCACCTTCATCTTAGAAACCCCTGGATGACCCTGGTGGGGTTCAGCCAGTATTTGATGGCAATCTTTACTCAGGACAATCACTCTTGCTCCCCAGATTAATATGCTGTCCTCTCCAGTGATCTAGTCTCACTGGGTCCAGAAAGGTTTTAGTTCTGGTTGCGATGGCCCTTCTGTCTCCCCAATTACCACCAGCTGTTTTTGTTTTGTTAGGACTGGATCTTTTTGTGTCCGCAGTCAGATATTGTCAGCGGTGATCGGAAGGATGTCCAGGAAATTTAAATCCAGCATGGACTCTTCCAGGGGAGACACGACCGGCGGAATATCTGTTAGTGGGAGGAGTTTAGGGCATCTGTATTAGCCACTTACCTTCCTGGATGGTGTTCTAGTTGGTACTTGTATGTGCTGAGAATAAAGTCCATCGCTGAATTCTCCCAGACGCTATGGGTGGCACCACCTTGTCTTTCTTTAGTAGCCCTAGCAAGGGTTTGTGATCTGTTGCTATTACAAACTGCCATCCATAAAGGTACTGGTGGATCTTCCAAACATGATTGCCAAACCTTCCTTCTCTGTCTGGGCAGTTTGTGTTCAGCATCAACCAAAGCCCAGGAAGCATACACTATTGGGCCACCAGTGAGCTGACACCACTCCAATACCGTATGGGGAGGCATCGCATATCAGCACTGCCTCTCGCTTCTGATTGTAGTGGATCAACACTTTGGATGATGAAAACCACTTTTTCACTTCCCTTAAGGTTACTTCTTGGCTATGTGATCAGTTCCAAGATTGACCCACTTTCAATAGCAGGTGTAAGCATGCCAAGATGGAAGCAAGCTTATGAATGAATTTTAAGTCATAATTTATTAACCCAAGGAAAGACCTAAGCTCTGGTATGGACATGAGAACCAGGGCTCTTTTCATTGCCCTCGCTTTATCTCCCAACAGGTGTAATCCGGTTTTGTCAATTCTATAACCCAAGCAGGTCACTTGGGATGCGTGGACAACACATTTTTCCCTTCTAAGGTGTACAGCTGCATGGGAGAAATGTTAAGCACTGTGAACAAGTTCTCCAAGTGCTCTTTATTGGTCTTCCCTGTTATTAGCATGTCATCCAGATGAATAGCAATCTTGGGTAGTCCTTATAAAACGTTCTCCATGGTCTGCCGGAAAAGGGCGCAGGCTGATGATAACCCAAATAGTAGTCTTGAATATTGGTCTTGTATATTGGTATAAACCCTTACAGGTTTTAATTGTGGGCGTACGTCCCAGGCGTACGTCTGGGACTCCTCATCCAGTTGCAATTGCAGATAGACATGGCTCATGTTCAGCTTCATAAAGGACAGCCTGCCTGCCAACTTTGTGGCACAAGTCCTCTTTGTGAGGGATTGGGTACTTATTCAGCTGCGAGAAACTATTTGCTTAAAATCCCCACAAAGGCGAACTGGGCCATCAGGCTTCAGAATTGATAGGACCAGTGCTGCCCATTTAGGAAACTGCACTGGCTTGATGATTCGTTCGCTCTCCAGCCTCCTGATTTTCACCTCTACTTTTGCCCGCAAAGCAAATGGCACAGGACAGGCCTTTTAAAATCACAGAGTTGCTTCCTGGTCAACATGTAAAGTGGCTTTGGCCCCATTGATAGTCCAAAGCCCTTTCTGAAAAACCCCTGGGTATTTCATTAAGACATTTAAGCAACTCTTGGATAGGCATATGGATGATAGTAAAATGAAGGGTATGTAGGTTAGTTTGCTCTTAGCATAGGATAAAAGGTCAGCACAACAGCAATCAGTGATGTGCAGTACTGTTCTATATTCTATGTTCACTGAGACAATCAGTTTGTAATCAAAAAATATTGAGCCAATCTTGATTAATCTTCCTCAATCAATTCTGCCCCACTCTGCCCAAGCCTTTTACTAACATCAATGGTAACTGCACCAATTGCTTCTCGTGGGATACCAGATCCTGGATTAACAAGGAAAAGTTTCTGTGCAAAGAATTTCAAGAGATTAAGTGTTCTCCAGATGAAGTAATGTACTAATAACCAGTGTCTACTGGGAATTTCTTTCTCCGTGAAGGATAGCCAAGAAAAAAAAGATCCTTCAATGGAGAAATGATTCATGGAACATAAGATGTAGGAGCAGAGTTAGCCATTTGGCCCAATAAGTCAGCTCTACGATTCAGTGAAATCATGCCTGATCTGGAAAGCCTCAACTTAACTTTCCTGTCTATTCCCTATAACTCCCGATTGCCTCGCTGTTTTAAAAACTTGTCTGTCTCAATCTTGAATATACTTAACAACCCAACCTTGACAGCCCTCTGTGATGAACATTTCCACAGATTCACTATTCTCTGAGAGAAGAAACTCTTCATCTCTGTCTTAAATAAGTGACTCCTTACTCTAAGAATATGTACTCTGGACCTGGAGTCTCCCATAAGGGGAAACCACCTCTCAGCACCTACCCTTCCAAGACCTCTAAGTATCTTATATGTTTCAATAGGCCACATTGCATTTTCTAAACTCCGATGAGTACAGGTTACTCAACTCTCTTCATTAGAAAATCCCTCCATACCTAGAATCATCCTGGTGAACTTACTCTGACTGTCTCCAATCCCAGTATCTCTGCAGCTTTTTTGCATTCTTTCTCTATTTAAATAATAATCAACTCCTCCATTCTTCCTGCTAAAGTGCATAGAATCACATTTACATTTGGCAAGATTTTGGGCAGTCAGTCAACCAGTGTGTATCACCTCTGCATTTACAGATATGAATCAAGTCCTCAAGTAGAAGATCTATCATTCTTCCAAGTCTGAAGAGATTGCATTCTGGGAAAGTTGTGAAACGTAGGGATGCCATCAAGAGCATTCTGTCTAGATGACAACTGTACCATTCAAGATCAGAGATGGTTACAGAGAGTGGTGAACTCGGCCCGGACAATCACAAAGACCACCCTCCCATCTCTAGAATTCATCTACCAGATCTGCTGACAAGGAAAGGCCACCAGCATTCTCAAAGATCCATCCAACCCTGGCAATGTTTTTCTACGACTTCTACCATCAGGGAGAAGGTACGGAAGCCTGAACACACACACCAACCGGTTTCGAAACAGATTCTACTCTACTGTTGTTAGAATACTGAATGGACTCACAAACTCTTAACATTTGCCTATACCTGTGTTTTTTGTTTTTGCCGCTGTTTACCTATTATTTACTTATCTATGCTAATTAATATGTGATCTGCCTATATTACTCGCAAGACAAAGCTTTTCACTGTGCCTCGGTACAGGTGATAATAAATTCAATTCAGTTTGACATCCAGTCCACCAGCATTTGTAAAGTCAGAAATTTTGGAGAAGATGGTTACTGGTAAACATAATCTATTTGTATACATGAGTATACAGTGGCTAACAAAGGGGGTAGAAAAGCTTTGGGGAGACATTTCTTAAGGAAATGGTTCTGAAAGAGTTCATATTCATGGTTCATTGAACTCTATGAATAACATTGATGTTAAACAGTCTTCCAGAGAAGACAGTTGCAGTCTGTGCAAGTACCTGACGGGAGCAGATGTATTCTGTGCTGTCCCCAAGAGTACTTAGCAATGATGCCTGGCAAGTTGGTGTAAATTGTACCTATTATATCATGCAATAAATATTTTGTAAAACAAATGTTTCTTCTTGGTGATCTTTCCTGCGCCACTGATAATCAAATAGGCTCTGGGTTTCGAGAAATTTCCTGGATTGACACTCAGCATTGTGGGCTATCTCAATCCATGCAAATCAGTGGTCGTCTCTCATTTATTCTCTTGGCCAATTTGGCCAGCCAGAAAAAATCATTGCTGCTATTTCTGCAGTGGGCAGTGCAGAGGTATGACCAACAATACGATAGCCAAAACGAATAAAAACTTTCACAAAGATAACCAGTCAGGTGAAGCCCCCAGGGGAGACTCATCCACAAAAGTCATAGTTACTCCTGCTATTTGCAGTGCTCGCACTCACTCTAATTCTGCCAATTCACAAACCTCCCAACAAGGCTCATGGACTACAATTCTCAGTGTTATATGCATCATGTCCACGCAACTGCACTCTCCCACCTCAATCTCCCAAGCTACAAACCCTTTGTGCTTCCTAGTTCCTTACTGCACATATCATAAGTCGTCTCCAGAGTTTGCGTGCCCCCTGAGTGCACTGAGGTCTGGCTTTCAGACACTGACTTCCAGACAAGGCCTTTTGGTTGAAGTGCATACAACGCATTTACCCTGTATACATTGACGTAACATAATGCCATTCAGTGACATGTCCATTCCCTTGACTATTCATGAAACGATGACTGCCTCTCCCTTTGCACTAAGAAGCAATGCTTGACACAGAGGCTTGTAGTATCTGAGTAAACACAAATTGAGTGAGTGCTAAGAAATTGTCCTCAGGACCATGAGATGCATCCTGGGTAGATACCTGAGGTGCATGTGTGCCCCAATGGCCAAGACATACAAGGCTATGGATCTAGTGCTGGAAACTGGGATTAGAACAGTTAGGTAGTTGTTTTGACTGGCACTGACTCAATCGTCTGAAGGGTCTTTTTTCTGTGCTGTGGACTCTAACCTGGCAGAAACATTCAAATCACAAGTGCCCCTGTGCTCCCAAGTGAAGGCCTCAAGGGCTGAAGTGGAATGTGAGTTGGTTCAAAAGCAGCCTTTATGATGTGGTGGAGCTGGTAGTTTGGTGATGTCCACTTGATTGGATGATAGATGGAAAAGAACATTGTCGATGGAGCATTGTTGTGAAGAAAGTGTTCTCTGAAGCTTCGAGCTGTTGTGGTCAGGTAACTGATCTGTCATTCATGTCAGGAATTGGTACCATCGGGTTTCATGGGAAAGGAAAAAAAAATGGGAAGAGGTGAATTTAGCTAATAATGAAATAAAGTAGTCACCAAATTAGTAAGGTTCAGAATGGACCATTTAAACTTGGAAATACTTTTTATGGATATCAAGAATCCAAATTTTCTACTTTTGCTGTGTTTTCTCAACCTTCTTACTATTGCTAATGGCATTAACCTGTCTGGAAAATTCCACCCTATGTGTTTGAGAATGGGAGATGTGTATGTCACTGATGCAAATAGTTCTGTCTCCAATTAAAACTACTCAAAACCACCAAGCCTGTTACAATTGTTTCTGCAATTGGAATTAACAAAATAACTTGATACAAGCTGCCGTTGCAAATGCTGAAAAGGACATTTGCTTGAAATTAAACAAATTATAATTTTCAAGAAACAGCATGTTGTTTCTGTGTATCGAAACAGCAGATAGTTGGCTCAGCTCAGATATTCCAATGGCCAGGTAGTCATTGGAGTAGCATGGACTGGTGTTACACATCAAACAATGTGGAATCCCTGATACTGCTGACTCTGTGGGAGTTGTCCAGAAAACTGAATTTTCCAATGGGTAATTCCCTCAAGTCAGGACCCTACCATAAAAGTCTATTAAAATAGTTGAATACAGAACGTTCCACAACTCACTGTGGCTTAATACTTACCCAGGAAAGGTTAGAGGATTAATAGCCAGCATTAATCTCTGGGTAACATTTAAACTGACCTCTCCTGCAAAGTCACCACTGACGCTTCCCAACTAACATCACCAGAACCCTTGTATCCCCTAGATGGGACATCGCCCCAGCAGCACTACCCCATCATGCTGAATCTAAAATCATAACCTCAGCCCAGATAAGCTCGAACACCCCTGTAAGTTATACAGCTCCCAAGACCCTCCACAAACCCCCAGACATATCTTACCTTCCAACTGAAATTGACAGACACTTTGTCAACCATCCATTTGTCCTTTGCTATCAGTGAACTGCCCTCAACGGTCATATTTAAATTGCTGTTTCTTAACAAAGTAACTTAATATTAATTTTGAAGAGTCAACAGTCTAATTCAAGGTAACTGTGAAACCCGAGCCCCAAACATTTAAATAGTAGAAATGAAACATTAATGTGATTATTTTTTTCAATGCAGTAATTTAATTTAAGACTTATTTTAACAGCAAGATAGAAAATAATTGATTTAAGAATCACCGACTCCAATATCAGTTGGTTAAATGAAATAATTCTAAATCTCCCAAGAGTAATAAGTATTTATGCAATAAAAGCTTTTTAACATCTCATTTGAAATTATTTTCTACTCAATACTTGATAAGCCTAATGCATATTATAAATGGATCTTTAATCACTTGGGAAAAGGTACATGCACTTTAGAATTTAAGGCATAGTGAAACTGCTTTGTAATGAACTCTGTGAGCTGATTTTGGATTTATATTTATACTTACGTTCTTTTGGTGAAATCCTGCTTCAAATCAATTGACAAAAAGCAATCCCACTATAAAGCAAAATAATTCAGTACAGGAGCTCTAGAGTTCCACTATGTTTGACATTTAATACAGGAAATCATTTCAAAACAAAATCATTCATATATTGGATACAGTATATGGTATCACAATAGTCAGTCATCAATGTCATTAGCAGGATGGCAGTGTAACAGGATTTAATTTCTGAAATCAAAACATACACTTGGAGAATGACCAGTGCATACATTTTAGATTTTGGTTTAAGGAACAAAAGAGGAGGATGAGTTTCATTGCACAATCTGGTATATTAATAAGAGTGAAGCTTCTTCTAAATTCTTTCTTATTTTCTGACTGAACATTTTGCATGTTTTCTAACTATACCAAGAAAATGTAACTGCAACTGTGAGATGCAACAATAAGAGCAAACAACCCATACACCTATATGTGTTGATCAAATGTGATAATATGTAATGTTCAGAGCAATTAACTTTATTTCAACTGATGCAGAACAATCTACATGAACTCATTAACGAAGGAAGAATGCCAAGCAAGCCATAGGAGTGGAGCCATGTAATATATGAGTGAAGTCATTGTGTTTTTAAATTGTTATTTAGAGATGGGCAATAAGTGTTGGCCTAGCTGGAGATGGCACATGAAAAAACAATTTTTTTTTTAAAACCTTTAGTTATTTATAGTTGGCCACTTTACTATGAGGCTGTTGGAAATATCCAATGCAGTATCTTAGAAGGCAAACATCAACCTACTCTGTTGTAATTTTTCTGATTTCCTACAAGTTTGTATGCTACATCCCTCTGAGATATTCTCATCCAATTGTTATGGACGAAGCCATACCCCTCAAAACACTTTAAGCAGGTAGCTCAGACCGTAACGATACTATTTGTTTAGCTAGGCGTATGGTTGATATTCCCAGAGTAAATTAGCTGGGTTGACTGCCAAGTTTTAAACAAATAAAATTTACTTACCAAATTACGGAATGAAACACAAAGAACAGAAAACAAAATACCAGATAACTTATCCTATCCCAACCTGATTTAGTGAGGCTGTTCTGAAAAAAACTTGCAACAGTCCCAATACACACATCCGTTAGCACAAACAGTAAATAATGGCACAGGCATCTTACATTTCAAAATCATAAGAGCAGAAGGACAGAGAGAAGACTTCCAGTTTCCCCTGTGACTCTTACTCAACTCACTTCCAAACCGAATTGAACTGCACAGCTAGAGAGCTGGCCACACCACCTTGACCATACCAGTTTTTCAAAAGACCTTTCAAGCTTTTGGTCTGAAGCACTATCTGTTAGGGTGAACAACAAGGCCCGAGTGAACCATTCAAATTTCAGACATGATGGAGCCTGGTCAATTACCCCCTGTCTGAAAAACATGCTCATGGGCAAAGTAATCTTGTACCAGACCAGCATTGTGACATAATTTAATACAAGAAATATTTAATCAAAATTTAATTGTTAACTTACATCCCTACAATAAATTAATTTTCTTAAGAAATCATTTCAAAGAATGGTAGCAATCATGTAACATCCTGATCATGTAACATCCTAACAAGGATTTGGCTGCATTCACTTGACTACCACAATAAGCTGTGAAATGGTTTCTAATTTAACCCATAACTTTCTCATGAAAAGTAAAACCAAAGAATTTTTTGGAGCAGCGAAGTCAGAGATCACCATTTACTCAATTTCTGAGTTAGAATTTGTATATTAGAGGCAGTATCCCAGGCTAATTAAAACATTGGACGGCATTTACCTTAAATGGTGATTTTGTGTCTCCCTTAATAGCTACTCCCTGACCTGCTGTGTTTTGCCAGCACTTTCTTGTTTTTTTTGTTTTGGACTTACCCAGTTCCTTCTAAATTGTTTATTGACTTCAGTATTTTCTATTTTATAAATGTATGATCCCTAGATTTGAATTCCCCCCAAGTTGAAGCATTTTCTCTACATCTACTCCACCAAAATTCTTTATAATTTGAAAGGTCTCTAATATGTCATCTTTTACTCTTCTCTTTTCAAGAACAATGACCACCAATCTCTTGTTATTTTAACATCAGAAGTTTTCTTTCTTTGAGCAGTGTATGTTCACCAGTTGTGAATATCTCCTGATCTCCCCAAACAGTGTATGGCCTTTGGCCAATAGGGTCATGAGTTAGGTTCAAAGCATCCAGTGGGGTCCAGCCAATGCCCTTCATTGTTGTCATGCCAGGGAGGTGTGCAGTGCATGGTTTCAGGGACTGACAGAAAGTCTGATTAATACTGTTCCAATACACAACCCTCGCCTGATCGTAACTGGTCCCTCAGAATCTTTCTGACCTCTTTGACCTTGATTTCCACCGTTCTCTGGAGCTGATAGTTGCTGGCTGAAGTTTAATTTCATTTGGCTAATTTTCAGGCAGGCTGGATTTCTCTGAATAAAGTCAATTTAGAAGGACCAACTTTGGGTCCGTGATCACTTGACCACAATAATATTGCAGTGTGTCCAATATTAACAAAGAGTTCATCTGAATTGGACAGTTTGTGTAGCATCAGATGGTATCTGTGAGGTTCTGGTGTTTGTATCTGTGCTCAGTATTGAATTTTTGAGATACAGTAATATGATTACCATGCAGCATGATGTATGTCAACTATAACAGGCCTCAGCAAGAGCAATGACTTCAGTTCTCTGGGCCTGGATTTTTATGGATTCAAGGATACCCACGCCTAATCCAAAATGATGCCGGACTCCAGATCAGAAAGCCCTGTCCTTATTTTCAACATGTCCTCTTTCTGCTGTTAGGGGAAAGTGGACAGGTTGTGACTCACACATTGAGAAATCTGAAATGAGTAGGCCCCATTTGTACTCAGCACTGAGGTAAATAGATTCCATTCTTGCTGGGGTGAAGTCCAGTTTCCACAATTTGTGACTTACAAAGATCAAGAATGGGCATGATGGTCGTAGAAGATTAGTCATAAAGTTTGTTGAACTATCAAGCTGATCAATTATTTATATCCCCACCTTTCAAAGTTTGAAATAAAAGAAAGCAGCCTGCTGTGTCTCTCAATTTAAAAAAAACATTTTTGCAATTTTGATAGCGACAGGTAGTTCTCCTATAATGCCATAGCTGTGTTCCATCAAAACCTCGCTTAATAGAAAATCGCTTAATAAAATAATGAGGTCTATGGGGAAAGCAGGGCATGGGACAGACCAGCAAAAAAAATCACTTACAGTCATGCAAAAATCAACCAAAAGTGTTACGCAAAGTATAGTATGAATGAAGATTAAAATTATATTTATTAACAAAAATAACTTTAACACAAACATTTAAAAAATGCAAGAAAGTTGTTCTCTATACAGTACCTGTGAGCTGGACAGGCTAGGTGAATGGGCGGATGCATGGCAGATGCAGTTTAGTGTGGATAAATGTGTGGTTATCCACTTTGGTGGCAAGAACAGGAAGGCAGATTACTATCTAAATGGAGTCAAGTTAGGTAAATGGGATGTACAACGAGATCTAGGTGTTCTTGTACATCAGTCAATGAAAGCAAGCAAGCAGGTACAGCAGGCAGTGAAGAAAGCTAATGGCATGCTGGCCTTCATAACAAGTGGAATTGAGTACAGGAGCAAAGAGGTCCTTCTAGAGCTGTACAAAGCCCTGGTGAGACCACACCTGGAGGATTGTGTGCAGTTTTGGTCTCCAAATTTGAGGAATTCTTGAGGGGGTTCAGTGTAGGTTCACGAGGTCAATTCCCGGAATGGCGGGGCTATCATATGTTGAAAGATTGCAGCGACTGGACTTGTATACACTTGAGTTTAGAAGATTGAGAGGGGATCTGATTGAGATGTATACGATTGTTAAAGGATTGGACACTCTGGAGGCAGGAAGCATTTTTCCGCTGATGAGTGAGGCCAGAACCAGAGAACACGGTTTAAAAATAAGGGGTAGACCATTTTGAACAGAGTTGAGGAGAAACTTCTTCACCCAGAGAGTGGTGGGTGTATGGAATGCTCTGCCCCAGAAGGCAGTGGAAGCCAAGTCTCTGAATACTTTCAAGAAAGAGATGGATAGAGCTCCTAGGGATAGTGGAATCAAGGGTGATGGGGATAAGGCAGTGACAGAATACTAATTGTGGATGATCAGCCATGATCATAATGAATGGTGGTGCTGGCTCAAAGGGCCGAATGGCCTACTCCTGCACCAATTGTCTATTGTCTATCTCTCACAGAAAACGGCTGTGTTGGCAGCTGACATCAGCACATGTGCAGAACGGCATGAAGACTGGAGCCCACATCGCGCATGCGCAGAACGGCACATAGACTTCGACGCACGCATAGACCAGCACAGGCATCACGCTGTATGGGAGTATGAACAGAACAGCAAGAACACCGGCGCATGTGCAGAACGGCGCAGAGATTTTGGCATGCACATTGGCGCATGGGCAGAACGAAGTGTACAAACCGATCCCCACTGAAATTGTGCTATTGTCAACAGAGGTAAACATTCTCCAAAATACTGTTACCTAATTCTTCAGTGACATTACAGCTAAATCGTGCTGCCAGAACTATCTGCATTTGTTGATATCATCACTAAGTCCTCTCATTATATTATTATTTGTGGGCGGCACAGTGGCACCGTGGTTAGCACTGCTGCCTCACAGTGCCAGAGACCCAGGTTCAATTCCTGCCTCAGGGCGACTGACTATGTGGAGTTTGCACATTCTCCCCGTGTCTGCGTGGGTTTCCTCCAGGTTCTCCGGTTTCCTCCCACAGTCCAAAGATGTGCAGGTCAGGTGAATTGGCCATGCTAAATTGCCTGTAGTGTTAGGTGAAGGAGGTAAATGTAGGGGTGGGTTTTGCTTCGGTGGGTCGGTGTGGACTTGTTGGGCCAAAGGGCCTGTTTCCTCTCTGTAAGTAATCTAATCTAATCATTTCTGCTTGCATCCTTCAATGACCTATCTTTATCACAGGGTTCTGAATTCAGTTAATTTGACAGTTCTCAGAGACATAGAGTCATAGGGATGTACAGCATGGAAACAGATCTTTCGGTCCAACCTGTCCATGCCGACCAGATATCCCGATCCAATCTAGTCCCACCTGCCAGCACCCAGCCCATATCCCTCCAAACCCTTCCTATTCATATACCCATCCAAATGCCTCTTCAATGTTGCAATTGTACCAGCCTCCACCACATCCTCTGGCAGCTCATTCCATACACGTACCACTCTCTGCGTGAAAAAGTTGCCCCTTATGTCTCTTTTGTATCGTTCCCCTCTCACCCTAAACCAATGCCCTCTAGTTCTGGACTCCCCGACCACAGGGAAAAGACTTTGATTATTTATCCTATCCATGCCCCTCACAATTTTGTAAACCTCTATAAGGTCACCACTCAGCCTCCGATGCTCCAGGGAAAACAGCCCCAGCCTGTTCAGCCTCTCCCTGTAGCTCAGATCCTCCAACCCTGGCAATATCCTTGTAAATCTTTTCTGAACCCTTTCAAGTTTCACAACATCTTTCCGATAGGGAGGAGACCAGAATTGCACGCAATATTCCAACAGTGGCCTAACCAATGTCCTGTACAGCCGCAACATGACCTCCCAACTCCTGTACTCAATACTCTGACCAATAAAGGAAAGCATACCAAATGCCTTCTTCACTATCCTATCTACCTGTGACTCCACTTTCAAGGAGCTATGAACCTGCACTCCAAGGTCTCTTTGTTCAGCAACACTCCCTAGGACCTTACCATTAAGTGTACAGGTCCTGCTAAGATTTGCTTTCCCAAAATGCAGCACGTCACATTTATCTGAATTAAATTCCATCTGCCACTTCTTAGCCCATTGACCCATCTGATCCAGATCCTGTTGTAATCTGAGGTAACCCTCTTCGCTGTCCACTACACCTCCAATTTTGGTGTCATCTGCAAACTTACTAACTGTACCTCTTATGCTCACATCCAAATCATTTATGTAAATGACAAAAAGTAGAGGGCCCAGCACCGATCCTTGTGGCACTCCACTGGTCACAGACCTCCAGTCTGAAAAACAACCATCCACCACCATCCTCTGTCTTCTACCTTTGAGCCAGTTCTGTATCCAAATGGCTAGTTCTCCCTGTATTCCGTGAGATCTAACCTTGCTAATGATTCTCCCATGGGGAACCTTGTCAAACGCCTTACTGAAGTCCATATAGATCATATCTACAGAGGTTATGAATACTTTAGCTGCCTTTTTAAATTTTCTTCCAGAGGTTTTCAGGAAACAAGAATCTACTGAGAGAGCAGAACTGAAGGAAATCAGTGTCAGTAAGAAATTGGTACTGGGTAAGTTAATGAGCTTAAGGTCTGACAAATCACTAGGGTCTAATAATCCCAGTGTGCATCAGGGTGTGGTCATGGAAATATTGACCACATTGTCAGTCACCTTCCAAAATTCAAAAGACTCTAGAGAAGTTCCTATAATTTAGAGGGTGGCAAATATAACCTGATTATTTTAAAATAAAAGAGGAGAGAGAGAAAAGGAACAGAGAATATAGACCAGTTAGCCTGACTTCAGTTGGGAAAAATCCTAGGATCTAGTATAAAAGATGTGACAATAGAATATTTGGAAAGTTTTAATGGGATAGGACAAAGCCAGCAGAAGTTTATGAAAGGCAAATCATGCTTAACAAAGCTATTGGAGTCTTATAAGGATTTTGGTTGGCATAGAGAGGGTAGACAGGCTTCCAGTCACACAATCACCTCTTGACCATCACTCTCTGCTTCCTGCCATTCAGCCCATTCTGGATCCCATTAGCTTTTACCTTCACTATCAGTCTCCCATGTTGGCCCTTATCAAAAGCATTGCTGACATCTTGAGTCAACCACATGGCAGGTTGGTTAGCAAATCAGAAATATGTTTGGGATTGATGGATCCTTGGCAGCATAGATTATAAATTGGCTAAGAGATAGGAAACAGAGAGTAGGTATAGATTGGCATTTTTTAGACGAGAGACCTAACCCTAACTCTATCGCATTGAAAGTAGTGTTCCACAGGAATCACTGCTGGAAACCTTATTATTTCTGATTTATATAAATGACTTGGAGATCGGCATTGAGGGAAAAACCTTTGGATTTGCAGATGATACTAAACTGGGGAGAACAGTGAAATGTAAGGATGATACTGATGAGTTAGGGAGATCTACTAACAAGTTGGCCAAAAGGGCGAACACCTGGCAGATGAATGGCTCAGTGGTTAACACTGCTGCCCCAGGGTGCCAGGGACCTGGGTTCGATTGCTGCCTCGGGTGACTGTCTGTGTGGAGTTTGCACGTTCCCCCTGTGTCTGCATGGGTCTCCTCCACATGCTCCGGTTTCCTCCCACAATCCAAAGATGTGCATGTTAGGTAGATTGGCCATGCTAAATTGCCCATAGTGTCAGGGGTAAATATAGGGTAGGGGAATGAGTGTGGGCGGGTTACTGTTTGGAGGGTCAGTGTGGAATTGTTGGGCTGAAGGGTCTGTTTCCATACTGTAGGGAATCTAATCCCTACAATGCAGAAAAAGTGAGATAATGCATTTTTGTGGAAGAAACATCGATAAACAATACAGGAAAGATGTTGTGAAACTGGAAAGGGTTCAGAAAAGATTTACAAGGATGTTGCCTGGGTAGGAGGATTTGAGCTATAGGGAGAGGTTGAATAGGCTAGGGCTGTTTTCCCTGGAGTGTTAGAGGCTAAGGGGTGACCTTATAGAGGTTTATAAAATCATGAGGGGCATGGATAGAATAAATAGACAAAGTCTTTTCTCGGGGTAGGGGAGTCCAGAACTAGAGGGTGTAGGTTTAGGGTGAGGGGGGAAAGATATAAAAGAGACCTCAGAGGGTGGTACTATATGGAATGAGTTGCCAGAGGAAGTGGTGGAAGTCAGTACAATTGCAACATTTAAAAGGCATCTGGATGGGTATATGAATAGGAAGGGTTTGGGGGGATATGGACTGAATGCTGGCAAATGGGACTAGATTGGGTTGGGTTATCTAGTCGGCATGGACAAGTTGGACCGAAGGGTCTATTTCCGTGTTGTACATCTTTATGACTCTATGACTAAGAAGCAATGGTCTAACTGTGAGGGGTGTACAGGAGAAGAGGGACCTCTGGGTTCAAGTGCACAATTTACTGAAGATGCCCAGGCAAGTTGGAACTATTGTTAATAAGGTTTTTATGATCCTTGGTTTTATAAACACAGGCGCAGAGTATAAAAGAAGGATATAAATCATTGCTCAGACTATATTCAGAGTATTGTGTTCAGTTCTGGGAAGCTTAAGGAAGGATGTTAAAGTCCTGGAGAGAGTGCAAATAAGATAGGACAGAATGATACAAAGAATGACTGATTTTCAATTCAAGGAAAGATTTGAGATATTGGGCTTATTCTCCTTGGCGCAGAGAAGATCAAGAGGAGACTTTATTGAGGTGTTCAAACGTTTGAACAATTTTGACGGGGTTAAGAAGGATACCCTGTTTCCACTAGTCCAAATGTCAGTAACTCGAGGTCATAATTTCAAGATCATCAGCAAGAGACCCAGAAATGAGATGAAGACAAACTTCTTTACTCAGAGAGTTGTTAGCATTTGGAATATGCTGCTGGCATAGTGGTGGAAGCAGATTCCACAGCGAGTTTCAAAAGTGAGATGCATTTCATTTGCAAGCGATGAATTTAAAGGGCAATGCAGCTCGGGCTGGAGAATGGGACTAACTGGATAACTGTTTCAGGAGCCGGTACAAACTAATGGGCTAAATGACCTCTTCCCATACTGTAAACTTTGATGGTTCTGTGATTCCATGAAAGCATTACCTTTATCCATGCACCTGGTCACCACTTCAATAAATTTAATCAAGTTGATCAGACATAACCTCCATTGAACAAATCCATGCTGACTGTTCCTGATTAATCCCTGCCTATCTAAGTGCAGATTAATTATTTTCCACAGAATTGTTGCCAATAATTTAACTATCGCTGAGATTAGGCTGACTGACTTGTAATTTCCTGGTTTATCTCTTCTTCCCTTCCTGAATAATGATAGCATATTGGCTGCCCACCAGTACTCTGACACCTCTCTTGCAGCTAGAGAATTGAGGGATCTTCAACTTTGGAGGGGGTGGTTGGGTGTTTGGGGCAGGGTCATGACTCATTGCAGCGTTTACAGTTAGTGGTAAGAAAGTCAGTTTCATAGTTTCTCAGAAGTTTAAACATGTTTTCATTCTGCTATCTTGTCCTGGCTAGCTTTAAGGTAAGAAAGTTGTATTTTTTCAAAGTGCTTGACTCGAACTCAGAGCTGGGGATTTCCTTAGAGGGTTCCAGATACCACATAACTGTCAATTAGGATTTTAAACTTCCCACATAGTCAATGTGTTGGAACTTCCCTAAGATCCAAAAAGTTCATCATTCATGGTATGTCTGGTATCTGATTATCCAAAAATCAGAGGATCTGACTTTAGATTAGATTTAGAAAATTAGACTACAATGAGTGACCTCTTAAATTCCTATATATTCTCTGAGGGATCATCTGTGAGTATTTTTATTGGATCCTTAACAATCTTGCAAATATTTGGAATTGAGTCTCTTATTGTGCATTTTTCAGGTACAACAGAGTTCCTAAGACCTCAAAATAATGACTAGAAGTATGACTCTTGTTATTTTGGATAAGGACTGTGATAATGCTACTCCTTTAACAAAGTTATGTTGTCCTTGTTTTTTTTCAGGAAATTTTTAAAACACTGGTTCTGAAAAGTCTGGGCTTGAATGTGTTTTAGGGGCCAATTTGAGTATAGCTACCAGATACTGCCTCAGATAAAAGGCTTTCAAGTTTTTAGAAAGAACACTTGTGCATAATGGACGGCACAACATCGTGGGCTGAAGGGCTTGTTCTGTGCTGAACTGTTCTATGTTCTATGCAGTGAAAGGGGAGAGACCAGATCCGTCAGCTCAGCTTTTCTCTGGTTTGATTTGGTCTTTGGCAGTCTGGCTATTCACTGAATGCAGTCAGGCAGTTTAAAAGCTGCTGGGCCCAAAGAAGCAGGTTCATGCTGATACTCCTCTCTCTCTGACTTCTCTCCCATAAGACGCTGTGTTTGATTTTACCTTTGTGACAGGGGGTGTTTATGGGGATTGTTGCAAGTATTTGGAACAGCATCACTAAGTTGGGAAGATCTGTTTGGTTTTCGGATAGGCTAAGTTATTCAGTATTCTGTTCTTTTTTGTTTGTGTTTCATTCAGTTATCTTGTAAATAAATTCAGATTTGTTTGAAACTACATGGTTTGACCAATTGCATCCCTCCTGGAATATCCGCATTACACCTGCTTAAAGCAACTAACAAAGTTAGGGTCTAGGCGACTTTCTTGAAATGTTTAGAGGGAGTCTGGCCTGGTCCATAACAGGACAGGTTTGAGAAGACCTTTAGCTTTCCTTGACATTGATAGTGGTCTAATTTGAAATGCAAGCAAGAGGCTGTAAATCCCTATTGCAAAATCACTTTCCCAGAGTAAGTATAGCCTCTGGAAAATCAGGACTAAACAGCAAATAAGTAATAAATACTTGGTTCTTGCCACACCAGCCACTGCTCCTGGTCCCCAGATCCTTCGTCTCCAATATTCAGGTCTTGATCCAAAACTTCCTTCTGAAAGATCAACATCATTCCTCACCTCTAAGATAACCTCCCTCCTTCGCTGCTCCCCCACCTCAAGCCCCATAACCTTCCTTCCACCTCAAACTCACTCATCCTCCAATGGCTGAATTTCTCTCCTTCCACAGCCCCAACCATCAGGACACCAATACTTCATCTCTACTGACTCCACAACCTCCACCCACCCACCCCCCAAACACCCCATTCTTCGTCCAGCCTCACTCTTGTCAATATCCAAAACTCTCTCAAGCTCAGTTACACTATTTGCCAGCTCTAAGCTTTATGGCTGCCATGACCGCGCTCCCCCGTCCACCACCCTTTGCTCCCTACCCCTCAAATCCCTTCACCCAGCCTCTACTTCCAGGACCCCGTATTCTCTCGCCACTGTCCTGACCTCCAGATCCATTGAGCTACAGTTCTTTCCCACCAGTCTCCAGTATCTTCCCTGCAAACCAACCTGATCACATTTCTGTGTGATTTCCTATTGCTGACATTTTCATTATGACAAAGTCTCAAGTCTTTTGTACGAGTTATAACAATGGGTTGAAGGAGGCTTGAGGGTGGGAAAAAGTGGAAACACCTGTGTTGAACACATTTTGAGTCTTGCATCATGACATCTGTACATGGAGAAGTGTTGCAATCCTTTCAGATCCTTACAGTGGACTAATCAGGAGGGCTTTACTTTTTTTTGTCGTTAGCCAGATGTTTCTCGCCTTGTCTTGGTGTTGTTTCTGCTATTGCTAATGATAGCAAATGGATGAGAGTGTGAATTCTGTAAATTGAAGTAAATTTTTTATTAGATTGTTGGTAAATCTGATATAAAAGAATACATTTTTAAAAACTGTAACCTAATGACTGTTGGACAGAATTTTCACAAAGCAGAAGTCAGTCTTTTGCATTGATTCAAACCTTGAAACTAAATATGAACTGTAGCAATCCATTGAAGGGGTGATCAGGACAATTACTATCTATCATTCTGATCAATGTATCTCATCGGTCTTCCATCCAGCTTCTGGGTAATTATAATAGATTGCAATTACAGCAAGACTTAACACCTTTTTCTTGAACAAAGAAAGTGCTAAAGCAAATTGGTTTAGATTGGTCATGGCTCAGTGATAACTTTCCTGTGACGGGGTCAGGTGGTGAAGGGTTCAGGCCCCATACCAGAGATTTGAACATCCCAAATTGATTCGACTGTAAAGGCAGTGAAGTAATACAATGCTATCAGAAATACTGTTACTTAGATGTGAAGTTACACACAAGAACCATCTGCCCTCTCATGTCCAAGTGAAAGGATTCCATTATCCTTGTACCCCTATTTTCATTTTATCTCAATGTTAATGTCTTGAATGAATGAACCAAATGTGAGTTTGCTAAACTTGCTGATAACACCATGATAGGTCAGAAAATAAATTGTGAAGGTGATTATATTGAATTTTCAAAGGGAGATAGCTAGGTTAAATGAGTAAACAAAACTTTGACAAATGGAGTAAAATATAAAACAATTTGAACTCGTAACTTTGGCAGAAACAACAAAAAAATGTTATTTACATGGTAAGAGTTCACAAAACTCAGATACAAAGGGATCTGGGTGTTCTGGTATATGAGTCACATATAATTAGCATGTGGGTCTAATGTGTGATTCAGTCAAATTGATGTTGTTGTTACTGAAAGAGGTATATACTGTAAAAGTAGGGATATTTTGCTGTATTTGTATAGGGTGTCAATATGGCCACATCCCTGTACTTTTAACAGTTTTGAACTCCTTATTAAAGGAAGGGCAGATGCATTAGAACCAGTTCAGAAAAGAGGATACTTGGATTGAGGGATTTTGGATACTTTGGGCCTATACTGTATTGGTGTGCAGGAAAAAGATGTGATCTATTTGAAACAGTTAAGATCCAGAGACGACGTAACAAGGTGAAGTTGAAAGGATGTTTTCCTTTGTGAGACAGACTAAAATTAGGAGACACTGTTTGAAACAAAAGGGTCTTCCACTTTGATGAACAAAAGGACCTGTGTGTCTTTATACACCAGATACTGAAAGTAAGCATGCAGCATTCAATTAGGAAGACAAATGATGTGTTGACCTACTTTGTAGGAGGGTGGAAAGAAGTCATATTGCAGCTGGTACATGGCCTTGGTGAGATCACACTTGGAGTATTGTGTGTGATTTTGATCTCCTTGTCTCCTATATTTGCCATAGATAGGATTCAGCAAATGTTAACCAGACCAATCCCTGGGGCGTCAGGATTGACATTTGAGGAGAAGTTGGGTCGAAAAGGACTGTGTGCATTAGAGAGGATCTCAATGTAGCATTTAAGTTCTGACAGGACAGACTGGATGCAGAGGTGATGGTTTACTTGGCTGGGGACCCTAAATCAGTGGTAATGGTCTCAAGATACAGGATAGGTCATTTCTTCCCTTAGAGCATAGTGACCCTGTGGAACTCTCTACCATAGTAGGCTGTGTAAATGAAGTCACGAAATATACTTTTAAAAATAAGATTAACTTCCAGAGATTAAAGGCATCAAGGAGTATGGGGAGAGAGTGTAAATATGGCATTGAGATAGAGGATTAAACATGCTCATGTTGAACGAGGAGTAGGCTTGATGGGCTAAATAGCCTTCTTCTGCTTTTGTATTTTATGGTAAGAGAGAAAGATAAGTCTTGAGTGTTTGGAATTCTCTTCCTTGGGGCATGGTGATATTGAATACAGGTAGTCTGAGATAACGTGTGTTTCAGCAGCATGATTTGGCTATAACATTGCTGAAGAATTAGGGAACGGTATTTTGGAGAACGCTTACCTCTATTGTCAATAGCGCGATTCCAGTGAGGAACAGTTTATGCGCTTCATTCTGCGCATGCGCTAGTGTTCTTGCTGTTCTGGGCATGCGCCTCTGTTCATGCAAGCATGATGTCAGTGCCAGTCTTCATGCCATTACGCGCATGTGCCGAAGTCTATGTACTGTTCTGTGCATGTGCGATGTGAGCTCCGATATTCGCGCTGGGCCACGCATGCACCGATGTCAGCTGACAACACAGCAGCTTTCTGTGAGAAGTACTGCACAGACAGAAGCTTTCTTGCATTTTTAAAGATGTACTGTGTTAAATTTCTCGTAAAATCATAGAGTCCCTATAGTGTGGAAACAGGCCATTTGGCCCAACAAACCCATACCGACCCTCTGAAAATATCTCACTCAGACCCATTCCCCTACCATATTACCCTACATTTCCCCTGACTAATGCACCTAACCTACACATCCCTGGACACTATGGGCAATTTAGCATCACCAATTCACCTAACCTGCACATCTTTGGACTGTGGGAGGAAACCACGGACCATTGTCTTAAAAAAGATAATGTGGTTGTGGAGAATACTGAGATACAGGTTACTGGACTAGATGAGATTAAGGTACATAAGGAGGAGGTGTTAGCAATTCTAGAAAGTGTAAAAATAGATAAGTGCCCTGGGGCGGATGGGATTTATCCTCGGATTCTCTGGGAAGCCAGTGAGGAGATTGTCGAACCTTTCGCTTTGATCTTTATGTCATCATTGTCTACAGGAATAGTGACAGAAGACTGGGGGATATCAAATTTGTTCCCTTTTTCAAGAAGGGGAGTAACGATAACTCTAGAAATTATAGACTGTGAATCTTACATCAGTTGTGGGTAAAGTGTTGGAAATGGTTATAAGAGATAGGATTTATAATCGTCTAGAGAAGAATAAGTTGATTAAGGATAGTTAACACGGTTTTGTGAAGAATAGATTGTGCCTCACAAACCTTATTGAGTTCTTTGAGAAGGTGACCAAACAGGGATGAGGGTAAAGTGGTTGATGTGGTGTGTATGGATTTCAGTAAGGCATTTGATAAGGTTCCCATGGTAGGCTATTGCACAAAATGCAGAGGGATTGAGGGTGATTTAATGGTTTGGATCAGAAATTGGCTAGCATAAAGAAGAACGAGGATCGTGGTTGATGGGAAATATTCATCCTGCAGTTCAGTTCCTGGTGGGGTACCGCAAGGATCTGTTTTGGGTCCACTGTTGTTTGTCGTTTTTATAAATGACCTGGATGAGGGTGTAGAAGAATAGGTTAGTAAATTTGCGGATGACACTAAGGTCAGTAGTGTTGTGGATAGTGACGAAGGATGTTGTAGATTACAAAGAGACATAGACAAACTGCAGAGCTGGGCTGAGAAGTGGCAAATGGAGATTAATGCAGAAAAGTGTGAGGTAATTCACTTTGGAAGGAGTAACAGGAATGCAGGTACTGGGCTAATGGTAAGATTATTGGCAGTGGAGATGAGCAGAGAGATCTCGATGTCCATGTACATAGATCCTTGAAAGTTGCCACCCTGGTTGATAGGGTTGTTAAGAAGACATATGTTGTGTTAGCTTTTATTGGTAGAGGAATTGAGTTTCGGAACCATGAGATCATGCTGCAGCTTTACAAAACTCTGGTGCGGCCACATTTGGAGTATTGCGGACAGTTCTGGTCACCGCATTATAGGAAGGATGTGGAAGCTCTGGAAAGGGTTCAGAGGAGATTTACTAGGATGTTGCCTGGTATGGAGGGAAGGTCTTACAAGGGAAGGCTGAGGGCCTTGAGGCTGTTTTCATCAGAGAGAAGAATGTTGAGAGGTGACTTTATTGAGACATATAAGATAATCAGAGGGTTAGATAGGGTGGACAGTGAGAGCCTTTTTCCTCAGGTGGCAATGGCTAGCAGGAGGGGACATAGCTTTAAATTGAGGGGTGATAGATATAGGACAGATGTCAGACGTAGTTTCTTTACTCAGAAATTGGTAGGGGTATGGAACACACTGCCTGCAACAGTAGTAGACTGACCAACTTTAAGAGAATTTAAATGGTCATTGGATAGGCATATGGACAAAAATGGAATAGTATAGGTTAGATGGGCTTCAGGTTGGTTCAACAGGTCAGCATAACATCAAGGGCTGAAATGCCTGTACTGTTCTATAAACCAGAACACCCAGAGGAAGTCCATGCAGACACAGGGAGAATATCTAAACTCCACACAAGAAGTCACCCAAGGCTGGAATTGAACCCAGGTCCCTGGCACTGTGAGGCAGCAGTGCTGACCACTGAGCCACCGTGCCACCCAATCTTACTTTTGCTTTGTTCATAAATATGATTTCAGCCTTCATTCAGGCTGTGCTATACCTTGTATTAGACCTTTGGATGATTTTTGAACAATTGTAATTGGTATTTTTTGCTGGTCTGTCCTAACCCCACTTTTCTCATAGGTCCCATTATTTCTATTACACTATTTTCTATTAAGTAAGGCTTTGCTGGAACACAGCTACAACATTATAGGAGAACTACCTGTATGGTTAAAGCAGAGGTAGATAGATTCTTGACTAACAAGAGACTTAAAGGTTATTGGGCTGTGCAGCAAAATGGAGTTGAGGTCACAATCAGATCAGCCGTGATCATATTGAATGGGCTTCAAGGCCTATTTCTGCTCTGAATTTGTGTGTATGTATGGTGCTACTTTCAAGGATCTATCTGAACATATTGATCAGATGCGATCTCTCTGCTATAAAGAACCTTGGAATAGAGATTCTAATAGGAGAGGCAATCAGTTGTACGACAAAGGTTCGCAATAAGTATATCAAGTTAATCATGATGAATGTGAAACCAGCCTGGTGAAAAAGATGGTTTAAAAAAAGTAGTTTTATATATATATATATATATATAATCAATCTATATATAGTATTATCAAGTATGCATTTTTCACAGAAGTAATAGTCTCAACCCCCTCGCTGAAAAAATCAGGGCAAGACTATCTGCACAGGGCCAATAATTCACAACCAAACTCTATTGTTGTCAGGTTGTTAACTGCTTGAGATGAAGGCTTACATTTGCATGTAACTGGATGCCCTGCTTCCTAGAGCTGTCAGTTAGTTTGGTACCATCACCAGTGGTGTTCATGGCTGAATATGCAGCATTTCCACATAACAAACAATGATGGAGGTCGGACCTCATGGTGGATTGAGGAAGGGGGTTCTTCACTTTGGCTAGTCCTCTGTTGGAGACAACATGCCGGGACAGGAGGTGACACTCAGCATTGGCAGTAGGAGATCCTCAAGTGACAAAGAATTGGTACTGAGAGCTTACTTTAGAAACTACACATTGAAATGCCAAATATTACTCATTCTGATCCAATTGAACAGACAGTAAATGTTTTGCTGGACCTATCTTGCTCCTCAAAGCCAAGAGGCCTTGTTTGGTCTGCTCTATTTGGACTTTATCTTCTTTGAGAGGTTTCAGGCATGCTTCAATCATTTCATTCCAAAATAATGTTTCATTCTATACTACAAGAGACGTATGCAGTACCTTCCTTGATACTTGTTTGCATAACACTTTCAAGACGCTCACACAGAACATGATTAAGCTTTTATACAACAATAATTCCTTTTGCAAGTTGTCAGCCTTCTATATATTTATTGCAAATCTTGAAAGCAATGTCATCAATCTGTCACTAGGTTTGTGTTGGATACCTCTTTATGACATAGACTATCATCTTATTGTGGAAGTAAAACTGGTATTTCTTGTTCTGCATGAATGTTTCTCCATTCCTAAGATATGAATACCTCTCTATCTTTAACTTATGCCCAATGCTTTTGCAAACATATCTGTCCATCGCTACTATAACCATGTTCTTTAAGTTTATCACAAAACAGCAATGATATATTGTAAGAAAATGTTCAAGGATGTTTTGTGTCTTTCTAATCAGTTTTTAGGAGAAAGTGAGGCCTGCAGATGCTGGAGATCAGAGTTGAGAGTGTGGTGCTGGAAAAGCACAGCAGATCAGGCAGTATCCAAGGAGCAAGAGAATTGATGTTTCGGGCATAAGCCCTTCATCGGATGCTGCCTGACCTGCTGTGTTTTTCCAGTACCACACTCTCAACTCTAATCAGTTTTTAATCTGATTTCCTGCCAAACCCCTTTTTCCATCGACTTTCTCCAAGAATCTCCCAAACAATTCCTCAAAGGCTTTTTAATAGTCCATATACATCATTTCCTCATTTCTTCAAATTACCAATTCTGTTATCTCCTCAAATAATTCTATCAAGTTTACTTTATATTATCTTCCTTTTTGAACTAACTTATAACTGGTTTTATTATTTCATCTACATCATAAATAGGCAAGGTGATCAAAAGTTTGGTCAAAAATGAAGATAGATTTAAGAAGAGACTTAAAGAAGAAGAAAAAGGTAGAAACGTTAATTAAAGGATCCCAGGAAGTGAGACTAGGCAGGGCCACTAATGGTTTGAAAATCCAGAAAGTTCTATAAATATTCCAACATGATCATTCAGTAGATTTCAATATGATTCAATGGCTTTTTCTACAACAAATATTCATGTAATTGGACTATAGCTACCTTGTGTATTTTATGGCAACTTTTTTTTCAAATTATGTTAGTCATTTTGCATAAATTTAGTGAATTTACAAAAATATGACTGAAAGCTGACTGGTTTCAGCCCCCAGATTTATTCATTTGACGATAATAAATATTGTTCTTTAGTGGCACCTAATTGCTGGATAAGCAATTACCATTTTTTTGCATTATAACTTGGTTTTAGAGTGTGTGTGCAATTTTCTAAAAATGTCTGCCAATGAGAGAAATGAACAAGTAGAATAGGTTTATAAAATTCTTCTTCTCCATGTTTACCGCAGAAAATTTGGTAAATATAAAAGAATCCAAAGTTTTTGATAAGCTGAAAAGCTAATAGGTTCTGGATATCGTCTGTTACATGTTTGAAAAAACACATTTGAATGCAAACAGAAACACTGCTTTACCTCTTCCATTGCATCATCACTGGAGTATGTTCTTGACACTGTGTTTGTCTGTAAGTTAGAGATCCAACCTGGAAAATATAATAGTAGAGAGTGTAGTGCTGGAAAAGCACAGCAGCATCAAGGAGCAGGAGAATTGACGTTTCAGGCAAAAGCCTTTCATTAGAAAGCCTGCTCCTCGGATGCTGCCTGACCTGTTGTTCTTTTCCAGCACCACACTCTCGACTCTAATCTCCAGCATCTGCAGTCCTCACTTTTGCCTAGAAAATATAATAGTAAAGGTAGTGGGATTGTAACTTACTGAGTTGCCATTATATTGTGTGTCTGCATATTTTATTTGAACAACTTTTTAAAAAATGTTAATAGCCCAAATATGCAATTTCAATCCAGTAGCATTGTGATAATGTCACTGGGTTAGTAATCCAGAAACCCAAGCTAATGCTCTAAGATATAGGTTTAAATCGCTCCATAGTAGATAGTAAAACTTGAATTCACTTAAAATTGTGGAATTAAAAGTTGCCCGAATGATGACAGCATGACTGCAGACCCACAGCAATGTGGCTGACTCTCAAACATCTTCTAGGCATTGAGGCAGGGGAAATAAATTATTCTCTAGCAACAATGCCCCCATCCCATAAATGATACTTTAAAAATTTAAGAATGTGCAATCATTGTGGTTTTATTTGTCTATTTGATTCATAATGCAGAGAAATAACACACCACCCCCCAGTGAGGTTGGTTTGGTCATGATCAATGCCCTTCCAAACCTTTTCCGATGGTGGCCCCATTTGTGGTTGAGCTGTTTTCCTTGGAGCAGAGGAGGCTGAGGGGGTCATAATAGAGATGTATAAAATTATGAGGGACATAGATAGTGTAGACAGGAAGAAATCTTTCCCCTTGATGGAGATACCAGTGACTAGGGTTACATATTTTAGGTAAAGGGCAGAGGTTTAGAAGGGATGTGAGAAAAAATATTTTCATCCAGAGGGTAGTAAGAATCTGGAGTGCACTGTCTGAAAGGTTGGTAGTAGTAGACACCCTCATAACATTTAAGAAGTAGTTGGATGTGATGCCAAGCCATAGAAGGCTGTGGACCAAGTGCTAGCAAATTGGATTAGAATAGTTAACATGATGGTTTTTGACTGGCGTAGACTTGATGGGCCAAAGGGTCTTTGGGGGTGTGCTGCAGACCTCCATGACTTGATTTTGAAGGCTGGAATTTGTTGTGACCCCAATGGAAGAAGTATGGGAGCAAGGCATGCTCAGTTTGGGAACATCATTTCTAATTTCATCGAGCTCCGTGACAGGCACCACAGTCTCAGGTCTTGTAGCACAAAATTTTTGTTTGTGACTTAACTTTGGAAAACTCTGGTTTTGAGATTAATTACTCATTTCCTGGCTTAGCCAAATGGATATTCCACATCAATATCTAGCCTGGACATGTCCTTTAACCAGCCAGTCAAGCTGCTGATTAATCATCTGAAACAGGAGAAGCTCGAACTTCAGCACTTATTTTCAGAAGCATAATAAACCTCGTTAAAGATGTCAGGTACCATTCAACAGGTAAGAAACATTTTCAAAGTCAGTGCCTATGGACTGATCAAAGTGGCCTGAGATTCAGAAATAATCACTGTAGTGTACAAGTCCAACTTCTGTCATAAAAGGACAACACAAAATGAAGTACCATGGATGTTTGCCCTTGAAAAATGAGATCATTCCCCTTACCAGATCAGTTTAAAAATTCAAAGAATATTGAAGTTATTCTTCACTCACAGTGTTGCAGTGGTGGGTCCTCTTCTACTGAATATTTGATTGTACACAGTGAAGAGGACTGGAAAAGCAGGAGAATATGTCAATTGAAAATATTTGCAACAAAGCAAATAACTTGCATGCATCTTGTTGTTTGAGTTATTCTATTTGCTTGATTCGAGATAAAACTCATACAGGGGCAAATTATAATTTTGTTCAATGTTGTAAAGCAGCTTAAATAGGATTGGCCACACATTACATGTCTCTCTAATCATTCTCACATTGCGTGGGCAGGGGGAAAAGTGTCAGGAAGCTGTTTGCCAAAATGTGAGGAAATTCAGTCTGATTGTCTAAGCCCCAACAAACTCTGATGCACAGGAGTAGAATTTCAAATGACAAAACACTTCTGCCAATCAGTAGGTGCTTAGAAAGGGGATTGGGGTGGGAGTGGATAAAAATGCCTTGCAGAAAACCTTACAATTGGCTTTATAAAAAGAGTGACAGAAACACAGAGATATGGAACATCATTAACCCCTTTCATGCATCAGTGCATGAACTGCGAGATATCACTTGCCTACTGAAAGATGGAAGGAGTCACATGCTTCGAATTTCATGGCTACAACCACTTTGATAGCCACTAGCATTCACATTCTTACCCTGCTGTAATGATATAGTTTAGACTGTGACTGTCAGATTTCAATGAATTGATCATCAGTGAAGGAGAGACACCTGCGGAAATGCTCTGTACTATGGTTTATCGAACAGAAGTGCTATCTGGACAGATATGGCCTCCGGTTGAGTGCCCTTCTCACCCTCCTCCTCTCACTTCGAACAGCTTTGCTTTGACTCTGTTACTTCTGCTCATTCTCCACGTCATGCAAAAACCTGGATAGATGCAAACTACTTAACACACGACTGAGAGTAAAGGGATCTGAAGTCAGAACCAAGTCCCTCATCACATACCCAAACATTCCCTGCTGTCTTCAACAACATGAAAAAGCAAAGAAAAACACCAAATACTTTGACTGGATCAGCAATTAACCTGAAAACAAATGATGCTCCCTTTAGGTAAAGTTGGTGGTTGGGGAGTGGGTTGGGCCTCATCTGATGAATTCATGTTCAGCTATGTGAAGCAAAGAAATGACATTTACTTCAAAAAAAAAGGATGCCACACCACTGAGGTTTGTGGCCTTAGAGTCAGAGTTATAATCAGTAAAATGCAAGTAAAGCTAATTAAAACTAGTATAAAGATGGGAAAGAAGACAAAGTTGTGAATGAGAAGGGCATGGCAAGAAGATAGAGAATGCCTGTTGTTTTGGCCAGCACCTTGTGAACAGGGCACAATATTGGAATGCCACCTGGAAACTCAGTCCTCATGGTGTGTTGCAGATTTACTACTAAGAAGCCATCTCTCAGTAATTTATCAGCACATAAAACATTAATTAAGGTTGATGGTAGCCAATAATATTTAGAGCTGTGGACACAAGAAGCATTCAACATTAGTCCAACGCAGTCCAAACTTTATTCTTTTACTTTTCTGGCTAGGTAGGCAACCGTTTGGCTGCTTCGAGTCCAATCTCCACTCTTTAACTGTTTAGAGATCAAACAAACAGTTGTGCATTTACTCCTGTGCACACTCAGCACTTGAAGTTTACTCCCAATTTAGAGGGGGAGCCATGTGAATCGTACATAAAGGACTGCGTTTCTCTTGAATAATGTGAGGACTGATGAAAATATACCTGTGCCGATGGACCACGGTAGTCATTTTGTAATGGTGGCGCCCATCTGCTGTGTTGGGAACTAAGACTCCAATATTTATTCCACTTTGTTGCTTGCTCAATTACTTGGATATGGAGCTGTGGAAGTTGATGGTGAAGGCAAGGAGAAAGTGTTCAGTCTTGAGGCTCTGACTACCATGAGTCTGGGACATGCTCGGTAATTCTCTGCCTAAAACGTTTGTGTTGGCATTCTAAGGATTCAGTGAGAAGGGACTGAGGATGCTTCAACTGCTTGATCACTAACTAGGAATCACCACTTTTCTGCAGATAGTCAAATGAAAAATATCTCAATAGAAAATATCTTTCTGGAGTTTCCTACGTATGACTTCCTACAGTCCAGTTATGAACTGCACATTGAATTAAGCAGGAGTTGCATTTCCACTGCTTGTGGATTTTTGCTTGAATTGATGAGCTATTATCTTCTCCATCTTTACTTTGAATCTTCATTACAGTCTCTCTTGTGCCCCAAAATGTGACATTCAAATTTACAAGTGTATATATAATCAGGATAAGCAGCCAGCAGGAATACCTGTCATGTAGAGTGGGCCATACACCATAAGTGGCAATTTAATGGGTTCTAGTAGTGCCACGATAAAAAAACAAGACACATCAAAGTAAGAAAAATTACAGCTGGAGAGACATTAGTTCTTGCTGTATATAACATACCTGTAAAAGCAAAAGACATTAAATAATGTTGATGTTAATGAATCAGTTACAAGATAGCTACGTGTTTACTCAAAAGCAGTAAACACAACCACAAAGAAGGATCAGTTTGGCAGTAGTGGGATGTGGAAAGGTATAAAAGCTCAAACCTAATCCCAGTCTGTCTTCAAGCCACCCACTTCTATTTAATAATAGAGGAGGGATTGGGGTGACGAAGTTCAGAAGTAATGTAGTGAAGCATGATGCCTCATGGTTATCTTATCTTACAGATTTTACCCTAGATGGTTAGGTTCTACCAGCCTTGGGAAATCCAAGGTAGGTAAAGACGTAAAATAATTAAGTGCCTTTCAACACAGTTTATAGAAGAAGAGGAGCAGACATCTTTTCTCTCAACTCACATTACCTTCTGTCCGAGCCATCAGACTTCTCCACAAAATTCAAGGGCATACTATTAACTCCATGCCACAAGCAAACTTCCTGGAACAAGGATCAATGCCTGGATTGGGAACTGGACACGTAGGATCACTCCCTCCCTGAGATCAAAAACGTAAACTATCCTAGGAGAGCAGGTTTAAAACCACGTTCTCTGTCAGATATTCCCAAGAGCTCACCAACCATTCACAAATGATCCACACACTTCCTCTAACCCTCCTACTAAAACTGTAGCACATTCTCAATCTGCCCCTGGAATTATGGCTTTCTCTAGAATATTCTATACCTGAGAGGGAGCCAAGTCTGTCAGTCAAGGATAAATATTGATCAGCAAAAAGGAACAGCAAATCATTCCTGCTGAGGAACGCCACTGATCTCTGCTGTTTACTTTAGGAAGCAGACAAGAGATATTTCAAAAGTGCATTTAACATTGCAGTACTTCTTAGTACTGCATTGAATTATCATCCTCAAGTGAGGTTTGAACCCATAACCTTCTGATGCGGAATGCAGTGTGCCTACTGAGCCACATTATTCTGATTGACTTGTTCTCATCCCATAAGGCTGTATCTCTTTGAATGTTTATCCACTTTTTGTTTGAAAAGCTCAATGATCTCGATCTCTAGCAGTCATTGTGCCATGTTCTACACCTCTGTAATGACTTTTCTCCTAATCTCACTCATTACTCATTTTTTATTTAATCAATATATTATACCATGTGGCTTCCTAAACAGACAAATAATTTTTCCAGATTCACTCTGTCAAAATTTCATAATTTTGGAAAACTCCATTAAAAGTCCCAATCCTCTTCTCTTTTCCATGGGGTATAGTTTCCTTATCTCAAATCTCTTCGCAGTTTGCATTCTCAAATCTTCCTGGTCAATCCATGTTTTATGCTCTCAGGTTTATCATACTATATAATGAGGTGCCCAATACTTGTGGGTAAACAGGCTATTCCTCTTATTGTCCCTGTAAAAAATGTAACATCTTGTTCTACACCAACTGAATCTGTACCAACAAAAGCCTGCAGTAACCTTAAGCCTGTCAATGGAGTGGTCAGCAGGAAGATGTTGTTTAATTGTGTACAGTTCTGGTCACTGCATTACAGGAAGGATGTGGATGCTTTGGAAAGGGTTCAGAGGAGAATTACTAGGATGTTACCTGGTAAGGAGGGAAGGTCGCATGAGGAAATGCTGAGGGACTTGGGGCTGTTTTCGTTAGAGAGAAGAAGGTTGAGAGGTGACTTAATTGAGATATACAAGATAATCAGAGGGTTAGATAGGGCGGAGAGTGAGAGCCTTTTTCCTTGGATGGTGATGGGACATAGGGGACATAGCTTTAAGCTGAGTGCTGATGGATATAGGAAAGATGTCAGGGGGTAGTAGTAGAGGCATGGAAAACATTGCCTGCAAAAGTAGTAGATTCGCCAACTTTAAGGGCATTTAAATTGTCATTGGATAAACATATAGATGAAAATGTAAAAGTGTAGGATAAATGGGCTTCAGTTTGGTTCTATAGATTGACGCAACATTGAGGGCCGAAGGGCCTGTACTGTGCTGTGATGTTCAATGTTCTAAGCTGCTTAACCATTATATTTACCATTTTTAAAACTTTCCTATTATAGATTAGATTACTTACAGTGTGGAAACAGGCCCTTCGGCCCAACAAGTCCACACCAACCCGCTGAAGCACAACCCACCCATACCCCTACACCTAACACTACGGGCAATTTAGCATGGCCAATTCACCTGACCTGCACATCTTTGGACTGTGGGAGGAAACCTACGCAGACACGGGGAGAACGTGCAAACTCCACACAGTCAGACGCCTGAGGTGGGAATTGAACCTGGGTCTCTGGTGCTGCAAGGCAGCAGTGCTAACCACTGTGCCACCGTGCCACCCACCAATATAGTGTTGCATTTTCACAAGACTTAATATGTTTTGACGATATTTCTGTAACCACTACCTAAATGGGCCCATGAATTGTTCTGAATTCCTGGAATCACCTGGCAGTAAATCCTGGAGACCCCCACCTCTGGTGGGGTTGGGAAGGCCAGTTAGACAGAATTTCAGTCACCTTCTGCTGAGGATATCAACCTCATCCCAAATCCCATGTACAGAGTCATTCTGAATTGTCAAGGTGATAGACCATAATGTAGAGAAGCCTACTTTGAGGACATTCCAGGAAATTGGAGAGATACAGTGGAGTTATAGGTCCCAAAAAGAGCTCTCTGAAATTAAAATAAAAATTGTTTCCACTAACAAAAAACAAATCATAATGATTTGTGAAATTCATTATGTTTGCTCAATTAAGACATCAGAAGGCCAAGTTTAATATCTGAACCTGTTTTCAGTAGGTCGATTGAAGGGAATGATGGCCAGTAACCCAAAGGTATCCTACAAAAACTCTCGTATCTCATCCCAAACCCAACCGTGGATATAAGGATAGGCAAGAGAATCACACGCATAACTTTGGCTAATTACAAATCTTAACTGGACTGAAATTCAGGAAGAATTTCTGTGCTCCACAATTGCTTCGCCTGAGATACACTTTTCTTCACGACAGTAATTAGAAATTCCAACATAAAGACAAATCCAGCCCATTGTGCTCATTCCACACTGGACCTCTCTAATGATCTCAATTTACCTTGCAGCTATCCCTAATACCTTCATTTGGACAAGAGATACTGAAGTTTTGACCAGAAAAAAAGGAGGAAGCATAGCTCAGGTACATGCAGCTGGGATCAAGGGAATTCCTGTACGTATATAGGGGATACAGGAGTTTACTGAAGAAGGAAATCAGGAAGGTGAAAAAGGGGGCATGAGATAGCCTTGGCTGAGAAGACTATGATGAATCCAAGGAGGTTCTTCAAGTACATGAAATGGAAAATGTATAACTAGAGGGAGAACAAGGCCTCTCAAGGACCAAAGTGGACAAGTATGTGTAGAACCGCAGAAGATGGGCGAGGTCCTCAATGAATATTTCTCCACTGCGTTTACCGTGGAGAAAGACATGAAGACTTGGGAGCTCGGGAAAGTTAGTGATCATATCTTGGGGACAGTCCATATCATAGAGGAGGTGTTGGATGTATTAGAATTTATGAAGGTGGAGAAATCTCCTGGTCCTGATCAAATATATCCAAGAATACTGCAAGAGGCTAGAGAAGAAATTGTGGGGACCCTGGCTGATATTTTTGCATCATCGTTAGCCAAGCTTGAGGTCCAGGAAGACTGGAGGATAGCGAATGTTGTGCCTTTATTCAAGGAGGGCTGCAAAGAAAAATGCACAAACTATGGACCAGTAAGCCTAACATCTGTGGTAGGTAAGTTACATGAGAAGATTCTGAAAGACATACATGCATTTGGAAAGACAGGGTTTGATTAGGAGTAGTCAGCATGGCTTTGTGCAAGGGAAATCATGCTTCACAAATTTGTTAAAGTTTTTTGATGAATTGACCAGGAACATTGATTAAGGCAGGGGGGTATATGTGGTCTGTATGGATTTCAGTAAGGCCTTTGATAAGGTTCCTCATGGAAGGCTGCTCTGGAAGGTCAGATCACATGGAATCTAGGATCTGGCAAATTGGATACACAATTGGCTTGATGGTAGGAAGAACAAGGTAATATGGAAAGATGCTTGTCGGACTGGAGATCTGTGACTAGTGGAGTGTCTCAGAAGTCGGTGCTAGGCCCATTGCTACTTCTTAATTACATCAATGATGTGGATATGAATGTACAAGGCATGATTAGTAAGCTTGCTGATGATACTGTTATGAAGGTGTAGAGAGGTATTATACCTTTAAGAGAGTTGAAGGACTTAGCAAGCACACAGTGCTGAAGAGGTTATAATGTAACATGTGGTCCAGCAGCTAGCAGTACCTGGGTTGCAATGAGACAAAAACAAATTCAAGTTTGGCCAGTTTAAATTATGCCCCACTATGCTAAACTCTAATCAAGTTCGAATTTAGTATTTTCACAAAATTAAAACCAATGAAACGATCCGATGCTTTGGGGTATAAAACCCCCCAAAAAATTGAACAGTTGGAGGAGAACTGCCAAGCCACCACCATATGCAGAATGTCTGCAGAATAGTTCTCTTAAAAGTACCTTTACCTATCAATGACCTATGAAACAGAAACTCTAATAAGAAGAAAAGAAGCCTGAGGAAGATACAAAGAGAAGATTCGAGAACTGGCTGGTTTTGAAATTTGAATTTTCTGGTAAATCTTAATTGGGGGATTTAGTCATAGTCATAATCATAGAGATTTACAGCAAGGAAACAGACGCTTTAGTCCAACCCGTCCATGCTGACCAGATATCCCACTTACTAACACCCGGTCCATATTCCTCCAAACCATTCCTATTCATATACCCATCCAAATGCCTTTTAAATGTCACAATTGTACCAGCCTCCACCACTTTCTCTGGCAGCTCATTCTATGCCCTCTAGTTCTGAACTCCCCCACCCCAAAGAAGAGACTTTGTCTATTTATCCTCTCCATGCCCCTCATGATTTTATTAATCTCTATAAGGTCACCACTCAGCCTCCAATGCTCCAGGGAAAACAGCCCTAGCCTATTCAACCTCTCCCTATAACTCAAATCCTCCAACCCTGTCAACATCCTTGTAAATCTTTTCTGAACCGTTTCATGTTTCATAACATCTTTCCCTTAGGAAGGAGACAAGAATTGCATGCAATATTCCAACAGTGGCCTAACCAATGTCCAGTACAGCCGCAACATGACCTCCCAACTCCTGTACTCAATACTCTGACCAATAAGGGAAAACGTTCCAAAAGCCTTCTTCACTATCCCACCTACCTGCGACTCCACTTTCAAGGAGCTATGAACCTGCACTCCACGTCTCTTTGTTAAGCAACACTCCCTAGGACCTTACCATTAAGCATATAAGTCCTGCTAAGATTTGATTTCCCAAAATGCAGCACTTCAAATTTATCTAAATTAAACTCCATTTGCCACCTCTCAGCCCATTGGCCCATCTGTTCAAGATCCTTTGTAATCTGAAGTAACCTTTTTCACTGTCCACTACACCTCCAATTTTGGTGTCCTCACCAAACTTACGAACTATACCTCATAAGCTCACATCCAAATCATTTATGTAAATGACAAAAAGTAGAGGACCCAGCACCAATCCCTGTGGCACTCCACCGGTCACAGGCCTCCAGTCTGAAAAACAACCCTCCACCACCACCCTCTGTCTTCTACCTTTGAGCCAGTTCTGCATCCAAATGGCTAGTTCTCCCTGTATTCCATGAGATCTAACCTTGCTAATCAGTCTCCCATGGGGAACCTTGTTGAATGCCTTACTGAAGTCCATATAGATCACATCTATTGTTCTGCCATCATCAATCCTCTTTGTTACTTCTTCAAAAAACTCAATCAAGTTTATGAGACATGATTTCCCACGAACAAAGCCATGTTGACTATCTCGAATCAGTCTTTGCCTTTCCAAATACATATGCATTCTGTCCCTCAGGATTCTCTCCAACTACTTGCCCACCACCAATGCCAGGCTCATTGGTCTATAGTTCCCTGATTTGCCCTTACCTTTATTAAACAGTGGTACCATTGTTAGCCAACCTCCAGTCTTCTGACTCACCTGTGACTATCCTTGATACAAATATCTCAGCAAGGGGCCCAGCAGTCACTTCCCTAGCTTCCCACAAAGTTCGAGGGTATACCTGATTAGGTCCTGGGGATTTATCCACTTTTATGTGTTTCAAGACATCCAGCACTTCCTCCTCTGTAATATGGGCATTTTTCAAGATGTCACCATCTATTTTCCTACATTCTCTATCTTCCATGTCCTTTTCCACAGTAAATACTGATGCAACATACTCGTTTATTATCTCCCCCATCTCCTGTGGCTCCACACAAAGGCCGCCTTGCTGTTCTTTGAGGGGTCCTATTCTCTCCCTGGTTTCCCTTTTGTCCTTAATGCATTTGTAGAAACCTTTTGTATTCTCTTTAACTCTATTCACCAAAGTTATCTCCTGTCCCTTTTTTGCTCTCCTGAATTCTCTCTTAAGTATACTCCTACTGCCTTTATACTCGAAGGATTCATTCGATCTATCCTGACTATACCTGACATATGCTTCCTTCTTTTACTTAACCAAACTTTCAGTTTCTTTAGTCATCCAGCATTGTCTATACCTACCAGTCTTTCCTTTCACCTTAACAGGAATATACTTTCTCTCGACTCTCATTATCTCATTTCTGAAGGCTTCCCATTTGCCAGCCATTTCTTTACCTGCGAACATCTGCTCTCAGTCAGCTTTTGAAAGTTCTTGCCTAATACCTTCAAAATTTATCAGACTAGTATTGTCGAGTGGGAGATAAAAGATAGGTTTAAGATAAAGGAGTTGTAAATAGCTGTTGGTTTTAACATTCTTTGTTGGACTTAAAGAATAAAGTTGTTAATTTTTGCTTTAAATAGTGACCTTTGGATAAGTCCTTGCCTCTCGAATGTTCACAGATTACAGCACGGAATAAATCTTTTCTGTGTTGCTGCTTCAAATTAGGAAGGGTGCTTACCCCGTGTCATCACAGATTTGGGGGCTTTTGTCCAGGATTTGAACAGTTTTAGACAGATTTGAATAGATTTGGGGCTGGGCTACAAAAAATCTCAGTAGATGTAAATACTTGTAGGTTAGATCTTTAAATAACACATAGGTGAGACAATTTGTTTAATTTAGGTGACTTGTGGTTGATTACATTAAAAGTGAGAGAAATGGCTCTTAAAATTGCTAAAGAGGTTCTGGGATTTGAAAATGATTCTCAAATTTGCCAAGAAAGTTTAGAAGGAAAGAAAAAGGTTCATACTTTCAGAATTAGCAAATAAGTTTAACCAAGGGCAAAAGTCTCAAATAATTAGATGTGTCAGAGAAACAGACAAGTCCAATAAAGGTAGAAAAACTGAAATTACAATCGAGGAAAATGGAGTTAGAAGAGAAACAGAGAGAGAGAGAGAGAGAGAGAGAGAGAAGGTTCTTAGCTGAGCAAAGAGAGGGAGAAGGAAGAGAGAGAGGGACAGAGAGTGGGACAGAGAGAGAAGGTTCTCAACTGAGCAAAAAGAGAGAGAATTTGAACTTGAGTAGCTGTGACTTAATCAGCAAAGTTAAGTTAATGGATGGAGTTTAAAAGAGAAGATAGTGATATATACAAATATATCAAAACTCTGCCACATTGTGATGAGAAAGATGCTGAAGCCTTCTTTATTTCATTTGAAAAATTGTCTAGGCAGATGGAGTGGTCTGAGGATTTATGGGTAATGCTAGTTCAGACTAAACTGGTTGGCAGAGCTAGTGAGGTGTTTGCTGCACTGTCAGGTGTGAGATCAAGAGGTTAAGAAAAGGTTAAACAGGTTATTTTAAGTGTTTATGAATTGGTACCAGAAGCATATAGACAGCAGTTCAGAAACATAAAGAAGGTACCAGGTCAGACTTCTTTGCATTCAAAAGAATTAAACATAATCATTTTGATAGATGAGTGCGTGCTTTGAAAGTAGATAAGACCTTTGTGGCTCTAATAGAGACTATTCTGCTGGAGGAGTTTAAAAATTCACTTCCAGAGATGGTAAGAATTCATGTGGAGGAACAGAAAGTTCAGAACATGAGAAGGGAAGCAGAATTAGCAGATGAATACATGTTGGTGCATAAGTAAAGCTTCCGGCCAGAATTTCATCCTGAGCGATAGAAGTTGGGAGAAGGGGACTCTACACTACAAAACCAAGAGTAGTGAGCACTGGTAAGAATTTACCACAGGATAAAAAAGAAGCCCAAGAGGGTGGAAAGGAGGTGAATGGTTTCCACTGTGGTAAAGTGGGACACATAAAGTCACAGTGCTGGTTGTTCAAGAAAGACACTGTGGGAGAAGAAGCTAAGCCAGTGGCATGAATGATGGTAGTAAAGGAGACCCCAAGAAGAGCCGAGGAACTGCATTTGACTGCACAGCCTAGGCAGGGGATGTGTATTGAGTTAGTATTGATCTCTACAAAGAATTCACCTGTGTGAGTAAAGTTTACTCAGAAACACCAGGGGAGAAGGACAAGAAGTCATAATTTTGAGAGATAGAGGATCTAACCAGTCGCTGATAGTAAGAGATGAGCGCCTATGCACTCTTTCTGATCTGCTACCTGTGAGTGTAGTAATTTGTGGGATAGATAGACATTCCCCTATGTAAGATCAGGTTGGAGTGCCAACTTAAGACTGGGGAAATGACAACGGGAGTGATTGACAGAGTATCAGTTGCAGGAATTCAGTTTATTCTTGGGAATGATTTGGTGGAGTGACATCCCCTGTTGTGGAGAAGCCCAAGGAAGACCAAGAAACTGAGGAGTTAAAATAGAAATCCTGGGATTTTCCCACACTGTGTAGTAACCAGATACCACTATCATAAGTCACAGCACAAAGTGAAAAGTAGAGAGAAAGATGAGGGAGTTGAGGTTCAGTTAGCTGATACCTTGTTTGACATAATGGTGCAGGAAAAACCTGAACAGGCAGAGGGTCAGACAGAAGTGTTTAGTCCTAAAAGGCTGAGGGACTTGCAACAGCAAGACAAGACAATAAAAGTTATATATATATGGATAAGTACTCTGAAAAGGAGGCAGATTATATTCTGGAGGTTTACTAGCTGAAAGATAGAATCCTAAGGTGGAAATGGAGACCATGGCTGGTTAGTGCAGAGGAGGAATGGGCCGAAGTGCACCAGATTGTGTTGCCAGTAGCATACAGACAGGAGGTGTTACAGATAGCACATGAGCTACCTGCAGGATATCACCTAGGGGTACGAAAGACTCAGGCTAAGGTACAAAAACATTTTTATTGGCCTGGAATGCACACAAGGATTGATTACCTTTTGCTGTACGTGTCATTCATGCCAAATGGTAGGTAAGCCACAGGCGTTAATAAAACCAGCAGCTTTGTTGCCAACTCCCATATTTGAAGAACCTTTCACACAGGTTAGAATTGTTTGTGTAGGTCCCCTCCCAAGAACTAAAAATAGGAACCAGTACTTGTTAACCATAATGGATGTGTCTACCAGATTTCCGGAGGCAATTCCGTTACAGAGTATTAAGGCAATAAAGGTGATAGAGGTGTTAGTAGCTTTCTCACACAGTATGAGCTACTCATAGAGATTCAGTTGAATCAAGGGTCAAATTTTACTGCTAGGCTGTTTAAGGAGGTTATGTATAGCTTCAGCAAACAGCACTTTAAATCCAGTGCATATCCTCCTGAATCCCAAGGAGCTTTAGAAAGGTGGCACCAGACTTTGAAGACCATGTTGAGAGTGTACTGTCAGGATTACCCAAATGATTGGGATAAAGGTATCCCATTCATATTGTTTGCCATTAGGGATGCCCCAAATGAATCTACTCAGTTCACTCCCTTCAAGTTAATATTCGGGCATGAAGTGAGAGGCCCTTTGAAAGTAATTAAAGAAAAATTGACAGGACCACAGTCAGAGATCTCACACTTAGATTATGTATTGGAGGTGAGGGAGAAACTAAATTGAGTAGATGAGTTAGCTAAACAGCACCTAAAGAGGGCACAGTGTAGAATGAAGCAGGTGGCAGATAAAAGCTCTGAGACTTGGACACTTTCCCGAGGGGATAACATGATAGTACAGTTACCAATGATAGGAGATCTCTTCAAAGCCAGGTTTAGTGGTCCCTATCAAATTGAGAAAAGGTTGAGTCAGGTGAACTATTTAGAAAAGATGCCAGATAGAGAAAAAAAGGTATCTGGTATGTCATGTGAACATATTGGTGTACTGCTTCAGGAGGGTGGGGATGGGATTGAATTGTCAATTGGTTACTTTTCAAAGAAACTTAACAGCCACGAGAAGAAATACTCCACGATTGAAAAAGAACTATTGAGTTTGGTATTGGCCTTACAACATTATAATATTTATGTCACAACCAATGTGTCAGAGATGTTTGCGTACATGGATCACAATCTGCTTACCTTCTTAGAATGTTTTAAAGACAAGAATATGAGACTACTTCATTGGAGTCTTAATTTACAGATGTTTAATTTAAAAATTGTACATGTTGCCAATCATAAGAATATAATCACAGTTGCGTTATCGTGGATTTTAATTAATAATGTTTAGATGAGATTTGCATTTATTCAGTGTATACATATACATAATATATAGGAAGAAGTTATGGTGAACTTAGATTAAAGTTAGATTAGCTATGCTAATGTGTTTAAAGAATAGAAAGAAATGAAGCCATCTTTTCGTTATGGTGGTTCTTTTCTTTTGGGGGAGAGGTGTTATGAAAGTGTAGAGAGGTACTGGACCTTTAAGAAATTAAAGAACTTAGCAAGCACACAGAGTTCTGGAAAATTTACAATGTAACATTTAATCCAGCAGCTACCAATACCTGGGTTGCTATGAGACAAAAACAAATGCAAATTCAGCCAAACAGTTTAATTATGCCCCAAGATACTAAACTTCAATCAAATTTGAATTTGGTATTTTGACAATATAAAAACCAATGAAATAATCCGATGCTTTGGGGTGTAAAACCAAAAAAAAAATTGAACTGTTTGAGGAGAACTGCCAAGCACCAACATATGCAGACTGCCTGCAGAATAGCTCTCTTAAAAGGTAACTTTATCTATCAATGACCTGTGAAACAGAATCCAAAAGAAGAAAAGAAGACAGAGGAAGATACAAAGAGAAGGCCCTAACTGGCTGGTTTTGAAATTTGAATTTTTTGGTAAATCTTAATTGGGGGATTTATCAGACTAGCATTGTAGAATGGGAGGTAAAAGATAGGTTTAAGAGAAAGGAGTTGTAAATAGCTGTTGGTTTTAATATTCTCTGTTGGACTTAAAGAATAAATTTGTTAATTTTTACTTTAAATAGTGACCTCTGGGATAAATCTTTGCTTCTTGAATTTTCACAGATTACTGCATGGGCTAAATCTTTTCTGTGTTGCTGTTTCAAATTAGTGGGAGGGGAGTTTAGCTCATGTCATAACAATACCAAATTAGTGGGTATTATGGACAATGAGGAAGGTTATCGGAAATTGTTGCAGGATCTTGATCAACTAGGGAAGTGGGCGGAGAAATGGCAAATGGAGTTTAATATAGATAAGTGCAAGGTTTTGCATTTTGGAAAGTCAAATCAAGATAGGAGTTTCATGGTAAATATAAAGGCCTTCAGGTGTGTAGAGGGACCTTGGAGTTCAGGTTCACAGTTTTTTTTTTAAATGGAGTCACAGGTAGACAGGGCAATGAAGAAGGCTTTTGGCACAATGGCCTTCATCAGGGCATTGAGTACAGAAGTTGGGAAGTTATGTTGCAGTTGGACAGGGCATTGGTGAGGCTGCATATAGAATGTTCAGCTTTGGTCACCTTGCTACAGGAAGGATGTTACTAAACCGGAAACAGTGCACAAAAAATTTACAAGAATGTTGCTTGCGCTCAACGGTCTGAGTTATAGGGAGGGGTCGGACAAGCTAGGACATTTTTCTTTAGAGCTTAGGAGTCTTGGGGATGGGGGGAATCTTATAGAAGTGCATAAGATCATTAGAGGCACGGATAGAGTGAATGCACTCGGTCTTTTTCCCGGGGTTGGGGAATCCCTGAGTAGAGGGCGTGAGTTTAAGGTTAGAGTGGAAAGAATAAAAGGGAAATTAAGAGGCAATTTTTTTTATTCTTTTACATAGAGAGTAATATGTATATGGAATTAGCTGCCAGCAGAATTGGTTGAGGTGGATACATTAACATTTAAAAATAATTTGGACAAGTACATGGATAGAAAAGGTTTAGAAGGATATGAGCGAAGTGCAGGGCAATGAGGTTAGCATTGGTGGACATTTTGGTTGGCATGGACCAGTTTGGGGCCAAAGGATCTGTCTCCTTGCTGTAGGGCTCAATGACTTCCTCTAAATATTTATGATTCTTTTCAAACTGCTGTAGATGTCTGAATTCTATTAGCCTCTTTCATATTTAATTATTCCGAGCATAAAATGCAAGAAACAAAACTCCTGACCCTCCCTCCTTTGTGTTCTTAATATTGGCCCTAACTTTGATTACTGTCACCAAGAAAGCAAAACAAAATCTCAGACTGATGTAAGACTGCAGATACACTCAATGGTTGTCCTAGATGTTGTAGCTGTATGGAACTTTAGTTAGGCCACATTTGGAATAACGCCACACAACCAGAAGGATGTGGAGGCTTTGGAAAGGATATGGAAATGGTTTACCAGAGTGTTGCCTAATTTGGAGGTTATTAACTATGAGGAGAGATTGGATAAATTTGGTTAGTTTTTACTTGAGCATTAAAGGATGAGGGGCAAGTTGATAAAGTTTACAAAATTATGAGAGGCATTGACAGAATGGATAGACAGAGTATTTTAATCAGAGGAGAAATGTCAATTAATAGGGGACAAGAGGTTTAAGATAGTGGGGATAAGTTTAAAGGAGATGAGAGAGGCAGAGTTTTTTTACGCTAAGGATGATAAGTGCCTGAAATGCACTGCCAAAGGAAGTGGTGGTGGCAGCAGAAACAATAGCAATGTTTAAGAGGTATCTTGACAGATATATGAATAGGCAGGAAATACAGGTATTCCTCCTAGAATGCCGTAGTTGTGTTCCCGTGCGATGCCATGTTATAGAAAACCATGCAATAGAAATAATGGAGTCTATGGGAAAAACAGGGTTAGGGGCAAACCACCAGAAATATTAGTAAAAATAAAAATAAAAATAGTAGCTAGCCTAACACAAACAATAGCAGTCTAAGATGGGTAATGGAAAGGCAAGACATCCTGTTCTCTCAGGCCAACAGAAGATGCCATTCTACAGGAACCACGTCAACCTGAACCAGAGTTACCATCCAGGCCAGTGCAGTCTCAACCCTCTGAAGGGGTGCACAGAATGTGTGAAGATGATCAGTGCCCTTCTCCACTCTGCCAGTGAAAATGCCACCATCTTCTCGTTGATACCTCATACTTATTCTCTGCCACTGTACCCACCGTTTCTTGCAACATTTTCCCTGCTTACTCTCATCCTCACTAACATCTGGCCCTGACTAACCCTGAATCTGTTCTGCACAGCCTCCACACCCCCTCAGGACACCTCCACACATGCACCAAAAGTGAAAGTGTGCCACCCACCTTTCTAGCCCTCACCCACTATGTGCAGAGTTTCCTGACTCTGACCACCCTGACTAGGTACCTAACCATGTTCTGGCATTTTTTTTTGCAGTTGGTTACCATAGTGGTTCGTCACTGAAACGGATTTGCATGAGCCTGCAGATATTTTTTAAACAATTAAACATTTTTTTTTAAACAGAAAGAGAGAGAAAAAAAGCTCTTAATATAAACAAAGCCAAGTTTCAAACTGCTCCCCAACACTGTGCTTTTACTGTTAGTCAATTCCAGTGAAACTTCACTCTTATCTCAACTCTTTAAGCTTTTAAATTAATGTATTGCTCCCAGTTTCTTGTCCTCAGGCTGTGGAGACATTTTCACAATGCGTTTCCATATCCATAAGCACAAACATTTCACAATACCTTTCACGAAGCTCTTCATGACTGATCACCTGATGCCAATGTGGAGTCCAGTCCTCCGCGCACTGACACATCGGGATGAGAATTTCGTTTCAGTGGAGTTCGCTTAATAATAAAAGTTTAGCAATTCACAAATTGCATCACAGACAAATCGTTTTTAATAAACGCTGTTATTGGAGAACTACCTGTAGAGGAATACAGTCAGCATTGAGGCAAAATGATTTAGTTTAGAAAGTCATCATATGTTGGTGCATTCCTGGTAGCCTGAAGGCCCTATTCCTAAGCTGCATTGCTCTTTGTTCTTTTTGTTCCAGATGCTATTTAGAAAATGAAATATCACTTTTTTCAAGAACGTGTGGTGTAGCAGCTTCTTGGAGATTCCATATTTTATGCAACAAGTTATTGGACTATTGTCAAAGTGGCCTCATAGCCTGAGATCCTGATCGGAATGTGCTCTCTAGGGAGGAGAGATATGGCATTCTGGACTCATTAAAAGGCACAAAATGAAATAATATAATGGAAACAAATGGAAGATTAAGGGGAAGAATAATAAAAATTGTGCTCTTACCTATTATAGTGAAAAAGGCTGAAGCCATGAGAAAAAGGCATACAGCAAGCTTAGAAATGCTCGCACATTTATCTGTGTCTGGTTTTGTCACAAAACTGGCAATTATGTAGAACGTAGGGGCTGTTGAAAATACCAAAAGCGTCAATAGGATTCCAGTGAAATACATATATCACGACAGCTGTAAAATCAGATAGGGACAATTATTGAGTGCTGAGAAAACATGTTTAAGCAATTTTCCTTTAGTATTGCAATTTGCACAGATTCACTTATACATTCTTGCACACTGTCTTTTCTATAATCTGCCTTTTATATACATAAACCTGCACATGTCTGCCTTACAATGCACATATAAGATTGTCAGTGTGATCACTGACTAGAATAGACTTAGTAAATAATCATTTCTCCAATCGGTTCTTCCTTTGTGTGCAATTTATTTGAAGAATCCACATCTAATATGTACCTGGTTTTTCAAACTGTTCACACTAGTTGGAGCAGCAGGATTGTACTGTAATTCAGGAGAAATTTTAAAAAACATTTACCTTTATTTAGTTTTGATCTTTATGACAGTTAATTAGAAAAAGTTAGAAGAACAAACTTTAACAACAATACTTCCCAAAAATTAGAGAAGAAAAGCTTAAAGGAATTGTTAATCCTTTAACAAGGACACTGCTCTACCATCTTCAACAAATTTGATGGAATTCATTATGTCCACTTGAGTGCAGCCTCAGCTCCTCAGTCAACAGATGACACCCCCTGCAGAGCAGCACCTTCTCAGCACTGCACTGTGGTTTTAACCAGCATTATGTGGAGGGGACCTAAACCATCACCTCCTGACTCGGAGGAAGAGTGCTACCAGTGAGGCAAGTAAATGTGCTGTCCGGATTAATAATCTTGGAAGGTTTTACTCATGCCAAGATTTAAGACCCATTTTTGATCGGGTTTTGATTCAGTTCATTTGTATTATTTTGATAATATTTATATTTATTGTCACATATATCTTGACAAGATATATCTGCACCATTTTGAATTAGAATAGGATGAAAAGAAATTACTTAAATAAGACTTCACCTTCTGTTCAAACTGAGTCTCAAGCACTGCATCGGGGCTTGTGTGGTCTCTGCAAACTGTTTCAGTCCTCAAGGTTTCCCGTTCTGGGAACAGTAAAGTTCACGCCGATACCCCAGGAGACTCCAGCTCTGCTGCCACTTGCCCGCACTGCCACCACCACTGCCAAGAATTCGGGCTCCAGATCTCCTGCTGCCAGGTTGCCCTGCTGCTGCTGCTGCTGGGAGTCCAGGCTCTGGGCCTGCCTGAACAAGGAATCCAGCCTAATGGTCTACAGCTTCCAGAAGCTCAGGCTCGTCCAAAAGATTGCTGAAAAATTTCCTTACAATTTTCAATATTCCACTGGTCTTCATCTGAAAGTATTGAGTCAAGCCAGGGCATGAAATAATCAGTGTTAGTGGCACTTCAGTTTCTTGCTGGAGTGCCTGTCCTTCACACATGAGTTTATGTCCTCTGTGAAACACAGAGGCACACAGCTAAATCTGTTCCTACTCTATCTGTTCACATAGTATAAGCTATCAGGACCTTCTTGGTAACTGACAGATGATTAGCTTAGAACATAGAACATTACAGCGCAGTACAGGCCCTTCAGCCCTCAATGTTGTGCTGACTCATGGAATCTATTCTATGCTATTCCATTTATGTCCATATGTTTATCCAATGACCATTTAAATGCCCTTAAAGTTGGTGAGTCTACTACTGTTGCAGGCAGGGCATTCCATATCCTTACTGCTCTGAGTAAAGAAACTACCTCTGCCAGCTTTCCTATATCTATCACCCCACATTTTAAAGCTATGTCCTCTCATGCTCGCCATCCCCATCCAAGGAAAAATGTCTCTCACATCCACCCTCTAATAATCTTATATGTTTCAATTATGTCACCTCTCAACCTTCTGCTCTCGAATAAAAACAACCTCAAGTCCCTCAGCCTTTCCTCACAAGACTTTCCCTCAATGCCAGGCAACATCCTAATTAATCTCCGCTGAACACTTTCTAAAGATTTCACATCCTTCCTAGAATGCAGTGACCAGAACTGTAAGCTATACTCCAAGTGCGGCCGCACCAGAGTTTTGTACAGCTGCAGCATGGCCTTGTGGCTTCAAAACTCAATCCCTCTGCTAATAAAAGCTACACATTGTATGCCTTCTTAACAACCCTATCAACATGGGTGACAACTTTCAGGGTTCCATGTACATGGACACAGATCTCTCTACTCATCTCCACTACCAAGAATCTTACCATTAGCCCAGTATTCTGCATTCCTGTTGCTCCTTCCAAAGTGAATCACCTCACACTTTTCCGCATTAATGTATAGTTATTTTATATACAGAAACAACAGTGAGACAACATATCAGGTAATCTGATTTTGTTGGTATTTTCATTAATATTGTGTGGGTGAACTCCATTGTTCTTCTACACATAGTATTATCCGATCATTTTAAGCAGAAGGCTGATGGGATCTCGCTTTAACATTTCAACTGTAAAGTACCAGGTCGAATGGTGAAGCACTCTCCCAATGCTGCATTAAATTGAGCTGACTACACCTTTAAATTTTGAAGTAGGTCTTGATTTTCAAGATGTAGGCTGTCACTGAATTTGGGTTGCCACCCAAAGAATAAATGATTAAAACTCAACACTAGATCATTTGTTCTACTGGTGTCTACAGAAGCAAACTTCTGTGTGAACACAGGCTTCCCAAAAGGAAAGAGAAGTAAGCACATTTGCATTTATTCATGCTGTTCTCTTTTGTATTTTGTAGACAGAGAAAATGAACACATACATTTTAGCTCTAGATGGAGACACAGAATTCTAGCCATCAGCTTTAACTCTTCTATTTGATAGACTTCAAAGATATCCAAATGTAGGAGCTGCACATGGTCGAATGTATCCAACTAGGTTTGGTATGTCAATAAAATTAACACAGACTGTCCAGTGAACCTTGGATTTTCCTGGTTTGTAAGGGTCAACTACTCATTTGCGTTTACATTATTTGCATATGATCTAGAGACTGTAAAATGGAATGGTGAGTGTGGAATTCTTCCATCGTTTCAACTGTTGAATGCTCAGCAAAGCATAAAGATCAGTTTACAGACCAAATGGAACAATAGAGGTGAACTTATGGATGAGGGCATTGGCTTTGCACAGGCTTATATATCATGAAATAACATGACTGTGTCCTTCTCAGAGTCAAAATCACTAGATGATAGTGATTTCTCCATTTGGGTCTGTCTAAGGTTAATTTTTATTCCATGTATTGGGATCCAGCTTGCAAATAGAGATTGGGTTTCAGATTGTCTTTATATCTAAGTTAGGCATATCCTGTGATGTGGGTTACTGCTCAACTGAAGGGAGAGTATCCAGGAATCTTTCATACAAACCACTTGACTGACCCAGCAATGCTGAGCCCTTGTAAGCAGAGAACAGAGTTAATATTTTGGTTCCAGAACAGATTCAGATTTAAGATGTTGCAAATATATCTCAGAGAGAGGGTAGCTGAAATGTTTCTAGCTACTTTGTGATGCCATGTTTTGCTCCAATAATGAAGTGATATATGAAACAATTCCAGGGAGACTTTGATCTTTGTTCTGTGACAAGCTCTGTGCTCTTTCCAAAGTTTTTGAGTGAGCTTGCCAAGTGCTGAGCCTGCTTTTGCTGGCCATGGTTAATTTTTGTCATGTATTTAGGAAGAATACTCCCAAGACAGAAATCGATCCTGCCAAGTGAGGAAAGATTGAAACCAATGCATTCAGGACTGTTTTCTTACCTACAGGACAGATGATGCCAACCACTGTGGAAAACTGACAGACTAAGACCTCCCAATACTTTCCATCAATTTCAAATCACATAATGTGCAATAAAGAAGATGGATCAATATCCATCCATATCCTATAATTGAGTTTTCTTTAAAATGTTTCTTAAGCAGAGCTCCTTTGGGATCATCTTCCACTGTATACTTGCCATTTTGTGTATAAAACATTCAAGCAAACAGAACTGCCCATTGATTTATGTGCAATATTTCATCAGAGTAAGACTGACTCTAAGAATATCACTTTAAATAAACACATGACAGGGGACACAGACCAAATGGGAGTTCTTTAACAAATTACATTAGGATTTTCTTTTGGGCATTACCTTCTCTTCCTTTTTCCAAGAGAGCCGGGTTTATTATTAGCTGTTCCATGGTACGAGAAGTAACTTTACTTTCTGCGGTCATCTGTACTATTCATCCTCATAGGAGTGTGTTGGTAATTAAAAGGTTCTTAAAATGTCAGTGCTCCATAAATCTTTTGATGTGATGAAGGACTTATTCTACCTTTTTATTGGCATGAGGGCACAGAAACATCTGAATCTATGTCAAAAGTTTCTGGTTAAAATTAGATATGACTGAGGAACGTAAGCTATCTCTTGCTGTATTAATAGCAGCACCTAAATTCAGGTTAGTTAACACTTCAAGATATCTGTAAGACACCTGCAAGAATCAAGGTGAATCACCAAATGTACAATTGTGATTTTTTTTCAACTACACTACTGCTCAATGCTAAAGCAACTTGGAAATGCACAGTGACTCACAAACAATAATGTCTGCAAGCAGCTGTAGCTGCATAGACAGTTCTGAAATTGAAACACATGTATCAATTGAAGGTTGTTTCTTTGACTAGAGGCCTGTGACTTGTGGTGTGCCACAGGGATTGATGCTGAGGCCTTTGTTATTTATTATTTACCGAAATGATCTGGATGTGAATGGACAAGGCCTGATGAGTATGTTTGTGGATGATACAAAATTAAGATCGCAAGGAAGGTTATCAAAAATTACAGAGGGATCCCGATCAAATGGGGAAGTGGGCTGAGGATGGGCAAATGCAGTTCAAGACAGATAAGTGTGAAGTGTTGCACTTTGGAAAGTCAAACCAAGGGAGGACTTATTCAGCAAATGGTAAGGTCTTGAGGAGTATTGGGGAACAGAGGCATCTAGGAGCACAAGTACATAGTTCTTTGAAAGCAGCATCACAGCTAGACAGAGTGGTGAAGAATGCATTTAGCATCCTGCCTTCATTGGTCAAAGTAATTGAGTATAGGAGTTGGGACATAATTTTTACTTTGTATAAGTCATTGATGAGGCCGCACTGGAGTATTGTGTATAGTTTTGGTCACCCTGTTATAGGAAAGACATAGCGAAACTGGAAAGAGTGCAAAGACGGTTTATGAGGATGTTGCCTGGATTAGTAGGCCTGAGTTACAGGGACAGTTTGGCCAGGATAGGACTTGATTCCATGGAACATGGGAGAATGAGGGGTGACCTTATTGAAGTATATAAAATCACGAGGGACATAGATAGGATGAATGCATATAGTCTTTTTCCCAGGGATGGGAAATTGAAAACTGGAGGGCATGGATTTAAGGTGAGAGGGGAAAGATTTAAGAAGGGCCTGAGAGGCAACTTCTACACACAGAGAGTGATGTGTATATGGAATGGGCTGTTAGAGGCCATGGTTGAGGCAGGTTCAATAGCAACATTTAAAAGACATTTGGACAGGTACATGGATGAGAAGAATTTAGAGGGATATGGACCAAATGCGGGCAATTGGAACTAGCTGAGTGGGAACCATGGTCAGCATGGACCAATTTGAGCCGAAGAGCCTGTTTCCATGTTGTATTACTGTATGACTCTAATTGGCTGTGTGGTTGGCAACCTAGGCTTGTTTTGATATTAAGGCAACCAGCTTGAATATTAGCCAATTAATTTAAACCAGGCCCTTTATATCAAAACCCAATTACAGTTAAATCTGATTGGTTCCAGGTAGTCAAAACAATCATAAGAAAATTGACAAGTCATCAAGGGAATATACGAAGAGGGTTTTTGAAAATTGATGTGAGAGCGAACTGAAGAGTAAATGTCTGGCCCTCACAAATCTTTAAGCTCTCTGATTAAGCACCATATAAAAATGTACTATGGCACTCTTAACTAATATTCCTGACCCAAGAATTCAATAGAGAAAGGTGTTCCTGGTGGAAGGTCAGTGGAGAGGAGGAGGAACATTCCAGAAGTCTTATCCCAGCTGTAATGTTGAGACTAATTTCTATTGTTTTGTTACACATGTGTGACTTATATTTTATTGAAACAGCATACCATTAGGACTTTGCTTTATTAGGGAATAGTTAGTAGTTAGAGGGGAATTGGTCAGTTTGCTAATAGTTCTGTTAAATTGTTCACTGTTAGGTAAATAAATTGTTAGTTGTTGATTGTAGAGTGAGTGAAAGGATTTCATTTCATTTAACTACTTCCATTTTATAACAAATTAAGTGGAGAGATGCTCCTTTTGGGTGTTTTGGCTTTTAGCTCACCGAGGCAGGATCAACCTCCGCTCTGTAACATAAGCAATAACTTGAAATGAGAGTGCAGCTTTAGAAGACACAAATACAGGTTTAACAACTTTAGGGCAATAAATATCTAGTCAGATGGGTCACTGAATGCTCGGGGCTAATCATAAATAGATTAAATGCTTTTTGAAATGTATTATTTCTTTCGTGATATAAGCTTTGGCTGTATAAATAACATTTATATTCACTCCATAAGTATGCAAAAATGTACAACATTTGTCTCAGACCCAGAAAATTCAGAATTCAAGCTCTATTTAGACTTGAGAACAAAGACCAAGGCGAACATTCCAATGCAATACTGAGGGAGCCTGCAGATGAGACATTAAATCAAAGCCCTGTTTGTCTTCTCAGCTGAATGTAACAAGGTTCCATGCCATGGTTTTGAGAAAGAAATGACACTTTTTCTATGGTTCTCTATCCTTGAATCAATATCAAAATAAAGCTATTCGATCTTTATCGTATTGGTGAGTTTCGCATTGTGCCAACTGGCTGCCATGCTTCATAAAATAAAACAGTGGTTGCATATCACAACTATTTTGTTTTCTGTAAATTACTTGGGGATATCTTGGGTTTGAATTACGCAATATAAACACACCTAAAAGTCTTTTGCCTTCTATCCTGTTGCAATTTATTGCCAGTTCACAAATGAAACAAGATGTCACTTGTGGATGGACAGGTTTAAATACTGGAGATGGGGGCTGATGAATATGCTTGGCTTTTCTTTGTTGTTTTAGAGATCAGAGAGAAATCATGCCAGTGATCAAAATTGTGCTCCAGACCTAAACAACTTTTTAATTCATATTGGACATTGATTGGAGTGAGATTCAGATTGTTTTCATATTTCACGAGCTTATTGAAAAACCTTTCTCACCTCCAAATGTTTCTGAAGTTTATCTCAGATCTCTGAATGCAATTTTTGGGCTATAAGTGGGCGACACGGTGGCATGGGTGACACGGTGGCATAGTGGTTAGCACTGTTGCCTCACAGTGCCAGAGATCCGGGTTCAATTCCTGCCTCAGGCGAATCTCTGTGTGGAGTTTGCACATTCTCCCCGTGTCTGCGTGGGTTTCCTCGGGGTGCTCCGGTTTCCTCCCACAATCCAAAAATGTGCAGGTTAGGTGAATTGACCATGCTAAATTGCCCGTAGGGGTAGGTGATGGGGTAAATGTAGGGGAATGGGTCTGGGTGGGTTACGCTTCGGCGGGTCGGTGTGGACTTGTTGGGCCGAAGGACCTGTTTCCACACTGTAAGTAATCAAAATCAAGTGCTTTCTGTATAGTTTCCACCCCAGAAGATAGTACATATACATCACCTAAATAAAACATACATCAGTTAAAATGGAGGTATAAGTGTAAATACCCTACATGTTATCCTTTGAAGCTCTGAAACTACCCTCCACAGATGGGGACTGACAAACGCTAAGCATAAAAGTGAAATTACCATTGCAGATATAGGACTTACCCAAACTCCCCATTCATTATTTTGTTTCTCATTCTACACACTATCTCCCTGCTGTTTTCTTGTTCTCTTTCTCATTTTCCTTTTCAGCCGGCAGGGTCACTGGGAAGAAAAAGCACTTTTCTGAAAAAAAATCAGGGACCTGGGTTTGATTGTTATGTAGGTGCAATGATTCAATGCCCAACATCACCTATAGAAATATTTCCAACATTGCAGCCTTTAAAAGGAGTATTAATCAATAAGTAACACAATCTGAGTTTTGCCAGTTTTTAAAGAAACACCATTCAAATGAGCTTGCATGGCCACTGTTGGCTACAATGCATAGTGGAGTCTTAATCATCTATTCAATGTTGAAAGTATCATGAGGCAGATTAAAATGCTGCCATTGCACAATGTCTCTGGAAAAGGAAGAAAATGTTCTAATTTACTCTGATTTAAGAGACATTCAAGCTGGCACACAGATTTCAGTCACAGCAGTTTTCCATATTGCATTAATCATCCCTCTTGAGATCAGCACATAGCAGTACAGGTCGGTCTTGGAAAACAGTGGCATAAAATCTGCTCACTTCTGACAATAAAACAAAAAGGAACACAAATAAATTAAAACACATCAAGTGAAAATGTCATCTTGTTAATGCAATCATTAGATGGTATTCCAGTGTAATGGGAGCTTGGGTTAGTGATGCATTGCCAGATGTGCTGACTTACAGATGACACATTAAACCATCTGCCTACTAAAGATGGGTGTAAAAGATTTTGCAGATGTACAGAAGACATCCAACTATTTTGTTATTCCTGTCATTGCTGTTTTGTGGAACTTGGCTATATATAAGCTAATGTACATAATTTACAAATGTCACTGGTTCTTTGAGGCACTTCAATGGCACTTCAATCTGCTTTTCTGATGCATCAAGAACACAAAACATAACAACCTGTGACCTTTTGGGTAAGATGTTTATCTTTCAGGTGAACATGTAGACCACTTCCATGAAGGAACATGTAAGACAGTTTTCCTTCCTAAGGAGTTGTGATCACTTTTGTTATTGTAGCCTCTTTCATTTTCATTAGAAGAAACCATTGGATTGTCATCTTGAAAAACTCTAACAGAAGAAATCCTATTAATTTTAAGTTTTCAAGTCAAAACCAACTTTGTTGGTAAATAAGGAAGCAGCTAATTTATTGCTGAACAGACACTTTGCAGTTGCCTTAGTACAATGCCATATCTGGCAGGCTAGGGGTTAAATGGTAAAAATGAAAATTGCGACACAGATATAAGAAGGGGGCAATTCTCTTCCACAATCATGTTTGAAATCAACTAAATAACAGATAATACAGGTAGTGTCTACTGCCCACCCGTCATCAATTGAGATATATTGTCCCTATTCTCACTGCAACCCCCAGATCATCTCCACTGCCCTGAAGCTCTTCAGCCGCATCCTCAAACAGACTCGAACCATTACCACCACCTCCATTCACCTATCGCACTTTCAGCTACCTTCCCCCCAGCCCCACACCCCTCCCATTTATCTCTCCACCCCGAGGTTCCCAGGCTCATTCCTGATGAAGGGCTTTTGCCTCGATTTTCCTGCTCCTCGGATGCTTCCTGACCTGCTGTGCTGTTCCAGTGCCACACTCTCAACTCTGACCTCCAGCATCTGTAATCTTCACTTTCACCTATTGACACTGGGTCCACTGTTGCCTACTCCCTGCTCTGGTTGCAGTGGGAGAGTGTTGCCTGAGTCCAGACCTCTCTGAAGTAACATGATTAGATCTACAAGCATTCTCTCACCCAGAGTGCTGGTTAAAAGGAATACCTTATGAGGTTCATTCCAAGAAAATTACTTTGACTGAAGGCAAGACCAGGAACAATGGATATGAGTACCGTTTCACTGAACTTCCAACACACAAGAGAAAAAAAAATTCAGGTCAACATTTTGGTAAATATTCAATGGCAACAGAGTAAAACCAATTTTAATCAATTACCAGGGTTGGTCTGATTCAATTAATTTTACTAACGATTGTAACTAATAGTTACTAATTTTACTAATAAAATTAAGAAAATTTGTCAATATTTTTAAATTGCTGCAAACACATTGAAGTATTTTGAAAAGATCACTTATCAAAGAAGTTCCCATAAATCATTTTCAGGTCAGGGTTTAATCTATCCCTAAAGGCAAAAGTCAATCCAGTTGAAATCAGTAATATATTTGAAAATATATCAGTTGAGATGCATATGTATGCCATTCTGTTATATGTGGAAGTGCTGTCTTATTAATATCACTGTGCTGTGTCAACAGTGGCAGAGAATATTATGTACTATAAACCCCCATGTTCATACCTGTTATTAATGCATACAATCAATTTGGGTACAAATATTTGCATTGAGAATGAATATAATAAGGCTAGAAAGATCAAAATGTCTCAAAGACATCTGTTTGATCTGAGCATTCCAGGAACAGGAGCGGAGAGAGTGGAATTGTGAAGCTGGAAGTGATATGTTATCTCTGATTCAAGTAAATTGAAGGAGGAAGAAGATGCCAAGTAAATAAATTACTTTCTTTAACATTTTTAAAACCAAGTGACATATTACTATAGTTCACATGTTCATACTCAAGTATTGAACAATGTAAATACATGCTTTAATTGTAATATGTTAAGGGTCTGTCTTCCATCTTGAGGCTAAGGTATATCAATCATAGTAACTTTGTTGCAATCTTTTTGTCCCTACCTTCTTAAATGTTATGCAATGACTGTCACATCTAAAGCATGACCATGTCTATTGCTTACCTTTCAGTCGTCTCAACAATGCTCTTTAAGTCATGTCTCAAAGTCTGGTCTCTCTATATAATATTGGAACTCATTTTTTAAATGACTTTGTTCCCATCGAGTGGATTTTAAATTTTAATTTATTTTATATTCCCTGCTGCTGTGGGTGGGTTTCACTTTGGTTTGCTTTCTTTTTTGATTAAAATATATTCACCTGTTGATGCTTCCAAAACTCTTCTCTAATTGATCATTGCTTCGTCTCACCTTGAGCTGGCTGGCCTTGCAGGACTTCCCGTAAGATCCTGGGCCCAACACCTCTCCATATACTTTTCTTTCTATTAACCAGCTGTGAGCAGGATCTAACTGTGCACAAACTGTGAACAAGTTGCAAACAACAGGTCTCTTGTTTGCTTTCAATAGCCATCCGTTTTTCATAAACTCAGTCTTTTAATGTTTCTTGTTGGAAACTGACCATGATGGGAAACCACCGATTGGACACTTGATTTGTACACAATAGTGTGATCAGTGCAGCAAGGAGTGAGGGTGAAAGAGGGAGTACTTCAACATAGACAGATTGCTGAGGGAGGACAAACTATGGGTTAGTAGTCACAACTGAGGTGTAGAAAATGTATTGGAAATGAAAGGGGGAGGCAAAAGGAATTTGAAGATACCTGAAGTGGACTGGTAAAGCCTGCAGGGTACACTTCCCTGTCATCACTATCAGCTCACATCTGCAATTAAATATTTCAACAATTTTTTTACAGAGAAAGATTCACATATTGAGGTTAACTCATTTCCTGTGCACCAGAATAATTTAAGGACATTGTTTGGTGCTCATACCTAAAAGTGTGAACTTCAATGACTATACCTGCATGTTTTCTTTATTGCTTCAACAAGTGACAAAACATGATCATTAAGAACCCCCTTTCTGGTGCGCGCTTCTTTATCTGGAACATTCTTGAAGACATCATCAAGTACAATGTGAACTTCAAGATCAAAGGTGTCATCACTTTGCAATCAGGAAAATCTTACCATCAACAGTTTGTCAGTACATTTGCTGCTGAAACCATCATCCATACCTTTAGATTATTGATTATTGCAATGTTTTCCCAGCTAACCTCTCTTCTCCACCAGGCCCAGTCAACCCTACAAAGTCCTCCTCACTAATCCAGGGACTTGTGCCAAAATTATGGAAGTTCTCACAACCTACTTAAGCAATAGCCCAACACAGTTATATTCTGTGGGATATAGGTAAAGCAGTGTTACTTCTGCAATCATAATAGTGTATGCAAGGTAAATGAACTCACACCAGTGTATAATTGTTTCAGCCAAGAGCTGAGTTAACAAGAATGAAAACTATGTGAAGGAAATATATAATTGTTTTTGCATTAGCTAAAATGTGCACACAAGAATGAAATGTGCCTGCAAACAATGGTAGATGTTACAGACAAATAGATAAGGTGCTGTGAGGGGAGGGGGTGTAGGTTAAGCTAGATCTGCCTGTACAAACAGTTACAAGCATCTATTTTCCGCTTCAGCAAAAACAAAAAAAAACACCATCAAGAGGTCATAAGGCTCTGTGTAAATAAAGAATAAAAGGAAATATTACTTTGGAAAGCACGGAAACAGATGGAATGAAGAAGGATAAATAACAATAAGACCACAGAGGGAGGTGGTCAAACAGTCTTGTGAGGCCAGAGATAAACATTTTGTCACGGACAAGGCCGGATGACTTCAGAGATAAACAGCCAGGTTTAGATTAGAAACAGATGTAAACAGGGGAGGAGCAATGGGAGGAGGGAAGAGAAACGAATGACATCAATATTGTGTACTCGTTAAATTCAGTGTGTGTGTGTGCCTGCCTTGTGGACAGTGGACACCACAGCCCTCTTGCAAGAGCATAATAAACGATACTACTGATTCAGATCTTGTCTCGGACTGAAATTATTGAAGTGAGTGAGCTTTGTTTCTCACATATTCACAGAGTAAGATCTTGCAGCCAACACACAGATTCCTTCTTTTGTAACCTTTAGGGTTTTCCCGTCTGATCACCAACATGGATCTACCACAGGTAGCAACACTTAGATCACTCCTGGAGCCCTCTAAATTGATTCCAGACTCCATTAATTTGTTAGGTCAAACACAGGCAAAAAAAACCTTCTACTGATTCCTACCTCCTAACCTCCTTAAACTAATGATTTAATACTGCTCTACATTGAGCACAACTTGGGTAACAAGGTCACAGAATGTACTCTCTTTCAATGAATTCAATGTCCATTACCAAGAGTTGCTTAGTAACACCACTACACACTGAACTGTCCAAGTTGAAAGACATTTAAAAACACAGGCTGAATTTTCCAAGGCCCTGAAGAATATGGGCATTGGCAACTCAATTGGGAAAAATGGCAAGATCGAAACAATTAGATTGCTGATGTCAAGAAAAATAAAATGGTTTTGTGCATCCAAGTTTGACCATCGACATGTTGCATTATAATGTTGCTACCAAAATGCCTCTACTCTGGGATAGGCACCTGTCTCATGGGTCAGAGCACGGTATATGTCTGGGATCTTAGCGTGTTCTCTTTACACCTCACTCAGTTTGCACCTACTTAGATGCTCATGACTGGTCTGAATTGCCTTGGCCTTTTACAGCTTTCTGCTGCATTCAGAACATATTTGCTCACCATAGTTTTGACTTGTCTTGCTTTCTCACACAGACACAAAGCGAAGCAGCCATTGCATGGCTGCCAGCAATGATCGCTCAAGGGAACTGACTAAACTTCTGTGTGGAAAAGTTCAGCCAGTCAGGCAGCATCGGAGGAGCAGGAGAGTCGTTGTTTCGAGCATAAGATCTTCATTCTTGATGAGCTGCTTATGCTTGAAACGCTGACTCTCCTGTTCCTCGGATGCTGCCTGGCCGGCTGTGCCTTGCCAGCACACATTTTTTGACTCTGATCTCCAGCATCTGCAGTCCTCATTTTCTCCTAAATTTCTGCGTGGCACTATGTTATGTTAATACAGCTACAGCATTCACCAGTACCTCATGCAGCATATACGGGACATGTGTTTCTACCAAATGACCACATCTCAAATTCTAACATGAGCAATTCTCAGTCAAATTTAAGGGAGACTGTTATCAGCCAGCGGTATTAGCAAAGTAAATGGCATCATCTGATACTAGTCCAGAGGCTTGGACACACTCATTTGGCCATTAGAAATGTTCAGGATTGGTGAGGGGGGTCTGTATCATTACAGATGGAGAGTGGTCACAGTCAGTCCTACAGGTTCAGTGCAATCAGACAAGGGATTAGTGATGACTCAATCAGGTAGCTTCACAGAGACCAGTAAGAGGTATGGTCACTTATTGTTCGGGGCTGACCTTCCAGGTCAGTCAGAAGAGTTGGACCATTATCAGTTCTGAATGCTGGGAAGATGTTATGCACTGGGCAGCTGTGTCAGCTTCTGTTTCCAGCAGGATGTCATTCATGTCCCTTCTGTAGCTATTCTTTTACAATTCCCTCCAATTATGCCTACTGTGATTGGCTACTCATGGCTACCAATGATTGGCCTGGTACAGAACTGGGCTTTAAAAATGGCACCAGTGACAGAAATCCTGGAAGGTCCTAGTAGTGGTGAGTACCCCCAGCAGTGAGCATGCAATAGTGTGGGAACTACCATTGAGCCTGGTGCATCCATAACGAGGTTTGCATTGGAGAATTGTGTGAGATAACTCAACACAGCTCACAAAAACAAACCTCCATGGAACACCAGAATATTAACATTGAATAAAGGCACTAAACGGAAAGTTGCATTGAGTCCATTATGATCATGCAGCAGTTAAAGAAGAGCTATTTGGTCTAACCACACTTTCCAGGACTTGGTCAGTATCACTATAGGTTACATAACTTCAAGTACATGTCCAAGCATTTATTGTTTACAGTGCCAGCTTCTGCATCTATCAATGTATCATTCAGCTAGTTCCAGATCCCAACTACCATCTAGATGAACAGCTTTTCTCTCAATCCCCTCTAATGCTTTTGGCAGGAGAGGATTCTGGGTAATCCAAGATGGAGGACGGGAAAAATTTCTGGCTCTAACAGCTGCTCCTTTTTTGAGGTGTTTTAGGTGTTGGAGGTGATTTCCTCAAATTCCAGGAGCAGCAAGTGCTGTTTTATATGCTGTCGCATTGTTTTGGAATTTTGGAGATAAAAAAGTCAAAACAACAGCACTTTTAAAAGGAAGTAGAACTGACAAAGGAAGCACACGGTGAGGTAAATGCAGGAGAGAGCGAGAGAAAGAAAGCCATATTGTTAACTGACAGAGTTAGCAGTTACTGCCTTTGCTGTTGAATTCATGTATCACTGGACACTGGAGTGCGTCTGGGAAAATTTAAAAAACAGTGGGATTCACAACTGATTTTGGAGGAACCTGTTGGGAGAGGTCACAGCACAAAAACAGACAAGTAGATGTTTTAAACGTGGCCTTAAAATAAGTCTGCAGTGCTGAGTAGATTTGGTTCTTTCTTGATTATATGTTCTATTGAGCTATGTCTCTTGATTAAACTTAAAATATAAGCCATAGGTATTAATTTAATCTGGAGCAGTGTTTTGTAAGAGGAATAAGACAGTGCTAGTTTCTGGGTCTGTAGATTGAAAGAAGCAAAAATGGCCCTTAGTAGAGTGATATGCTCTTCTTGTCAGATGTGGGAGATAAGGGAGAGTTTACAGATTACTGAGGATTATGTCTGCAATAAATGCCATTGGTTGCGAATCCTATCAGATCGAATGGATCAGTTGGTGAGGTAGTTAGAGGCAATGAGGAATACATAAGAACAAGGGGATGTGATGGATGGCAGTTCTAGGAAGGGGGGGGTAAGTCTCAGATACAGTCACATAGATGGGTTAATTCCAGGAAAGGTAAGAGAGGTAGGCAGGAAGTGTAGGAGTTTTCTTTGGCTATCCCTATTTCAAATAAGTATGTTGTTTTGGAAAATGTAGGGGGTGATGGATTCTCAGGGGAACGTAGCACGAACAGCCAAGTTTCTGGTATTGAGACCGGCTCTAATGTAATAAGAGGCATGTCGGGTTCCAAGCGATCGATTGTCTTAGGGGACACTCTACTCCGAAGTACAGACAGATATTTCTGTGGCCACCACAGATATTTCTGTAGTGGGCGGCACGGTGGCACAGTGGTTAGCACTGCTGCCTCACAGCGCCAGAGTCCCGGGTTCATTTCCCGCCTCAGGCGACTGACTGTGTGGAGTTTGCACGTTCTCCCCGTGTCTGCGTGGGTTTCCTCCGGGTGCTCCGGTTTCCTCCCACCATCCAAAGATGTGCCGGGTCAGGTGAATTGGCCATACTAAATTGCCTGTAGTGTTAGGTAAGGGGTAAATGTAGGGGTATGGGTGGGTTTCGCTTCGGCGGGTCGGTGTGGACTTGTTGGGCCGAATGGCCTGTTTCCACACTGTAATCTAATCTAATCTAAATCAGAATGGTGTGTTGCTTCCCTGGTGCCAGGATCAAGGATGTCTCAGAGAGGGTGCAGAATGTTCTCAAGGGGGAGAGGGACCAGCAGGAGGTCCTTGTACACATTGGAACCAATAACATAGGAAGGGAAATGGTTGAGATTCTGAAAGGAGATTACAGAGAGTTAGGCAAGAATTTAAAAAGGAGGCCCTTGAGAGTAGTAATATCTGGATTCTTCCCGGTGCTACAGGCTAGTGAGGGCAGGAATAGGAGGATAGAGCAGATGAATGCATGGCTGAGGAGCTGGTGTATGGGATAAGGATTCACATTTTTGGATCGTTAGAAGCTATTTTGGGGTAGAAGTAACCTGTACAAGAAGGACGGATGCACCTAAATTGGAAGGGGACTAACTTGCTGGCAGGGAGATTTACTAGAGCTGCTCAGGAGACCCCCTAATAGTCAGTGGGAAATTGAGAAACAAACTTGTAAGGAGATCTCAGTTATCTGTAAGAATAATAGAGTGGTTATGGTAGGGGATTTTAACTTTCCAAACATAGACTGGGACTATGTGTTAAGGGTTTAGATGGAGAGGAATTTGTTAAGTGTGTACAAGAAAATTTTCTGATTCAGTATGTGGATGTACCTACTAGAGAAGGTGCAAAACTTGACCTACCCTCGGGAAGTAAGGCAGGGCAGGAACTGAGATGTCAGTGGGGGAGCACTTTGGGGACAGCGACCATAATTCTACTAGTTTTAAAATAGTGATGGAAAAGGATAGACTAGATCTAAAAGTTGAAGTTCTAAATTGGAGGAAGGCTGATTTTGATGGTATTAGGCAAGAACTTTCAAAAGCTGATTGGGGGCAGATGTTTGTAGGTAAAGGGATGACTGGAAAATGGGAAACCTTCCGAAATGAGATAATGAGAGTCCAGAGAAAGTATATACCTGTTAGGGTAAAAGGAAAGGCTGAGAGGAATAGAGAATGCTGGGTGACGAAAGAAATTGAGGTTTTGGTTAAGAAAAAGAAAGAAGTATATGTAAGGTATAGACAGGATAGATCGAGTGAATCCTTAAAAGGGTATAAAGGCAGTAGGAGTTTATCTTAAGAGGGAAATCAGGACGGCAAAAAGGGGGCATGAGATAGCTTTGGCAAATAGAGTTAAGGAGAATCCAAAGGGTTTTTACAAATACATTCAGGGACAAAAGGATAATGAGGGAGAGAATAGGGCCCCTCAAAGATCAGCAAGACAGCCTTTGTGTGGAGACGCAGGAGATGGGGGAGATACTAAACAAGTATTTTGCATCAGTATTTACTGTGGAAAAGGACATGGAAGATATAGAATGTAGGGAAATAAATGGTGACATCTTGAAAAATGTCCAAATTACAGAGGAGGAGGTGCTGGATGTCTTGAAACGCATAAAAATGAATAAATCCCCAGGACCCGATCTGGACCCTGTGGGAAGCTAGGGAAGTGATTGCTGGGCCTATCACTGAGATACTTGTAACATCAATAGTCACAGCTGAGGTGCCAGAAGACTGGAGGTTAGCTAATGTGGTGCCACTGTTTAAGAAACTGTTTAAGAAACTGCCACTGTTAAAGACAAGCCAGGGAACTATAGACCAGTGATCCTGATGTCAGTGGTGGACAAGTTGTTGGAGGGAATCTTGAGGGACAGGATGCACATGTATTAGGAAAGGCAAGGACTAATTAGGGATAGTCAATATGGATTTGTGCATGGGAAATCATGTCTCACATAATTTGATTGAGTTTTTTGAAGAAGTAACGGGATTGATGAGGGCAGAAAGGTGGACGTGATCTATGTGGACTTCAATAAGGCATTCAACAAGGTTCCCCATGGGAGACCAGTTGGCAAGGTTAGATCTCATGGAATACAGGGAGAACTAACCATTTGGATACAGAACTGGCTCAAAGATAGAAGACAGAGGGTGGTGGTGGAGGGTTGTTTTTCAGATTGGAAGTCTGTGACCAGTGGAGTCCCACAAGGATCGGTGCTGGGTCCACTACTTTTCATCATTTACATAAATAATTTGGATGTGAACATAAGAGGTATATAGTTGGTAAGTTTGCAGATGACACCAAATTGGAGGTGTAGTGGACAGGGAAGAAGTTTATCTCAGATTACAACAGGATCTTGATCAAATGGGCCAATGGGCTGAGAAGTGGCAGATGGAGTTTAATTTAGATAAATGTGAGGTGCTACATTTTGGGAAAGCAAATCTTAGCAGGACTCATACACTTAATGGTAAGGTCCTAGGGAGTGTTGCTGAACAAAGAGACCTTGGAGTGCAGGTTCATAGCTCCTTGAAGTGGAGTAGCAAGTAGATAGGATAGTGAAGAAGGCGTTTGGTATGCTTTCCTTTATTGGTCAGAGTATTGAGTACAGGAGTTAGGAAGTCATGTTGTGGTTGTACAGAACATGGTTAGGCCACTGTTGGAATATTGCAAGCAATTCTGGTCTCCTTCCTATCGGAAAGATATTGTGAAACTTGAAGGGTTCAGAAACGATTTAGAAGGATGTTGCCAGGGTTGGAGGATTTGAGCTATATGGAGAAGTTGAATAGGCTGGGGCTGTTTTCCCTGGAGTGTCAGAGGCTGAGGGATGACCTTATAAAGGTTTACAAAATCATGAGGGGCATGGATAGGATAAATAGACAAAGTCTTTTCCCTGGGGTGGGGGAGTCCAGAGCTAGAGGGCATAGGTTTAGGGTGAGAGGGAAAAGATATAAAAGAGACCTAAGGGGCAACGTTTTCACACAGAAGGTGGTACATGTGTGGAATGAACTGCCAGAGGAAGTGGTGGAGGCTGGTACAATTGCAACATTTAAGAGGCATTTGGGTGGATATATGAATAGGAAGTGTTTGGAGGGATATGGGCCGGGTGCTGGCAGGTGGGACTAGATTGGGTTGGGATATCTGGTCGGCATGGACAAGTTGGACCGAAGGGTCTGTTTCTGTGCTGTACATCTTAGTGACTCTATCTATGACTCTAATTACTTAAAATCTTTGCCTCCTAGCTATCAAACTGTATTGAGTTGAAATAGTTCTTCCCTCAATTCTAACTGGGCCTTTCATAATTTTTCATACCTAAGTTGAGTTGGCTTCCTCTGTCCTAAGAAATGAAACCCAATCTATCTGATCTTTCCTCATCACTGAAATCTTCAGTTTGGTGCAACATCCTTCTAAATCTGCTCTGTACTCTCGAGTGTAACCACATCCTACTTGTCATGCAATAACCAGAATTGTGTACACTCCAGCTTTAGCCTTCTATACCTTTTACATGCATCTAGCATAATCTCTATCATACATTTATGTCTTAGTTCATAATTGGATGTCTCCCACATATCTTCTTCACCACTTGTTACAAATATAAGGCAGTATAAGTTGGCTATACTTTAAACTGGTTCTTCTAAATCACAGTAAAATGCATTAGCAGAGAGGAACTGTGACCTTCTACTATTTATACCCATAAGTCCTTGTGATCTGGATACCAGGGAGACAAGGGGCTCAGATCAATACCTACTGAAAACAAGATATTTTTTTTTATTACCTAGAAATAAAGAAAAAAAGGTGACTGCCTTTATTTCTACTAGGCATGTAGATTGACCTAGGCCAAGAGAGAGGAAGAGACTCTACTGTGTGTGCAAAGCAGGGAAACAAACTGTGACAGCAGGATTCTCCTGTTTCAGTTTTCTGTTCAGAAAGAAGAAGACAGAAAAAACAGAACTTTTCAAGATCTGGGACCAGAATTTCACCCTCAGGGTAGATAGTGGAAAGATTGAAAATTCTTAGTTTTATGCACCTGCCTCAGAAAATACCAGCTCTGGAGGCACAGTCTTGAGTGCTGGGCATGGGTATAGGCAATAGTCTTGGCAGGACCTGGAAAGCATTTGGAGGAAGCCATATCGGCAGCTGGATAGCAAGACAGGCTGTATAAAAAGCCTTCTTTAGTGCTTGAGATTATGGAACAATGTCATTAGGAATAGAAATGGTCTGCAGCTGTCTTATCTCATATCCCTTCAGTTCTTATGCTTTCCATCTCACTTATGCCCACATTCACCCTTGTAGTCACTCATGCTCATTCACCCACTTTGCAATGTAGAAAAGCAATTAACGCTCTTATGAAGTTCCCTCCATTAAAATGTATTTTTGTAGAAAACATCAATAGTGGATAGCATTCCACTATGTTAAAAACTCTCAATCTTACACCACAGCAGCAAATTATCTGATTATTATAACCCAGACTCTTTTAAAGTTGTAATAGCTTGAAAGCACATAAGCTTTGATAAATATTGTAACATTAATAGCAGAGATCAGACTTATTATGTATACTACAATCAATCACCTAAGCCTAACTGTACCATAATGTTCAAGTGTTGAATATAGGCCAGCAAGTCCTAAACAGCACTAGGTAAGCCTGAAAATTAGGTATATGTCTGACAAGCCTACAACCATACAACTATACACAAGATAAACAGTAGAAGCATCATGCTCTAGATAGCTAATGGAACAATTCAAAACTCCACTGAACTACCATAACTACCAGTCAAAAATGTTGGACAATATAAAACTGCACAAAAATCCCCATACTAAATTATGTTGTAACCAGCATGTCAGTGCAAAAGACTGGAAAGTTAGAATCAGTATTAAGCCAGAAGTGTCAAATGGATGATCCATCTCAGCCTTTTCCGGAGATCTCAATATCATGGATGCCATCTTTAGGCCATTTTCATTTTCTCCATGATACATCAAAAAGCAATTGAAGGCAATGAATAGAGCAAAATGTATGGATCTCATCTGTAATGCAGTTGCTTCCATAACAGGTCACGCCCAAAACTGTTACATCAGTATCATGGTAGAGTTGCATACAAATATAGATTGTTCACAAAAATCAGGTTAAATACAATCCAGCTATTTACAACCCCATCAATCTACTCTTATCAGCAGATAAGTGATGAGAGATATCATTTCTAATATAGCACTTACTCATCAAATAACCTGCAGACCAAATGTGAGTTTGTTTACAACCACGACAACTTTGTTCCAGACCCCATTATAGTCTAGGTTCAAACGCAGGCCAAAGAGCCTAATTCCAAATGTGAAGTGAGAGAGATTGTCCTTGATAATGTGGCAGTATTTGATGCAATGTGACATCAAAGAACTCTAGTAAAATTGAAGTCAATGGAAATCAGGCTATAACTCTCCACCAGCCAGAGTCATATCTAACCTTAAGGCAGATGATTTGTGGTTGTTGATGTCAATCATCTCAGTCATAGAGTCATAGAAATGTACAGCACAGAAACAGACCCTTTGTCGAACACATCCATGCTGATGAGATATCCTAAATTAATGTAATCCCAGTTCCCAGCATTTGGCCCATAATCCCCCTATCCTTGATTCAAATTCTTCCTATGCTGTAATTATACCAGCCTCCACCTCATTCCATACACACACCACCCACTGTGAAAACTTTGCCCCTTAGGTCCCTTCAAAATCTTTCCCCCTCACCCTAAACCCTCTAGTTCTAGACTCCTCTACCCTTTGTCTATTTATCCTATCCATAGATGGTTACCCCTCAGTCTCCAATACTCCAGCCTATTCAACCTCTCTCTATAGCTCAAATCCTCCAACCCTGGCAATATCTTTGTAAAACTTTTCTGAACCCTTTCAAGTTTCACAACATCCTTCAAAAGCCATCTCTACAAGAATTCCTCAAGGTAGTGTTCTCAGAGCAACCATCATGAGCTGCTTCATCAATGACCTTTCTTCCCTCATAAGAGCAGAAATCGGGATGTTCACTGATGATTACATACTCATAGCAATGTCAGCAGACAAATGCAAGACAATACCATCTTCAGCAAGGGAGAATGATCTTCTCATGACATGTAATTGCTCTCTGTCACTGAAACTACTATTATCATCTTTCTGGAGGCTTGTCATTAACTCAACCTAACCCGACCAGTCACATAACTAGAATAGTTACAAGAATTCTGTGGCGAGTAACTCACCTCCTGTCTCACCAAAACCTATCCACAATCTACAAGGCACAATCCCACAGCTACACTTGCCTGAATGAATATAACTCTATACCGTATGGAAGAAAGCAATGCATGTAACTAGCATGTCATCCAACATTGTCATTGCATCTTTTCAGTGGTTATCATTCACAAGGTGCACAGTAATGATACACCAAGGCTCATTCTGCAGCACCTCATGATTTTCATAACCCGGAGGAAGAAAACCAAAGATGGGGCACATATTACTGATCTTGCTGTCAATGCCCCACATCCATGAATAAATTTTAAAAAGAAAACAGTATATTACCATCTCCTACAAAGGTTCCCTGCAAGACGACTGGCTGTGCATGCTGTTTTGAAGCTATGGTTATTATAATTGGCTGGTGACCACAGCATTGACACTGAAAATCACTGCTGAGCACAGACCCGAGAGGCTCGTACAGCAGGTAAGAAAATGAGAGGAAACGCTAATTTCCTGGGTCAAGAAGGAATTAAAATCGATTAGAAGTAAACAAACGTTTACAAAAATTATCTCATAACAAAAAAAACTGAAGTGCTTTAATTTGACTAAAATAAGTTGTGGAGGTGCCTGTGTTGAACTGGGGTGGACAAAGTTAAAAATCAGAGTTGAGAGTGGGGTGCTGGCAAAGCACAGCAGGTCAGGAATATCTGAGGAGCAGGAGAGTCGACGTTTCGGGCATAAGACCTTCATTGGGATTCACAGTTCCACATGAATGGCTTACACCCAAAACGTAGATTCTCCTGCTCCTCTGCTGCTGCCTGATCTGCTGTGCTCTTCCAGCACCACAGTCTTGATTCTGATCTCCAGCATCTGCAGTCCTCACTTTCTCCAAAGTTACAAATCACGCAACACCAGATGTGTGATTTTTAACTAAAAATATATTGCAAGTGGTGGTTGCTTTGGCTTATTCCTGAGCTGCCCATATAAACATTATTATAGGTAGAACTCCTAGAGACCCATATTCCAAGAAGCTTACCTGAACAATGAAGATATTTGTATCATTTCTTCCGCAGTTTCATGCCACATTGTCGTGCAAATGTATGTCATCACCTTTCCTGTCAGCCTGTAAAATTAAACGGAGCCATTTTGACACCAGTCAAAAGTTGTTAAACTATGATCTTTATAGTTGGTATCAAAGCTATACATTTCCTTTGAAATTAAATGCCTGCTAACCAATGCGGATAATGCAATTAAAAAAATCAACTAATTAGGACCAGCGATTTGTATTTCTCATAATTGTTTGGAATCTATCATACAGAGATTTTACTATGGAAGTGCAGGAATGAGGCAGCAACAGATTGTTTATTGTAGGATCAGTGTGTCAAATCACTTGGTCAAACCAGCATAAACCAGAGTGTTAAAAGTACTCTGCTTTATGGTTTGAGTCTGAGTTGGTTCCTTATGTACTGTATATTGTAAAGGGTAGCCAATACCAGGAACTAAGTACAAGGCAGTAAATCTATTGAGTGACTGGAAGTGACATTACAAGTATAATCTCAAAGCTTTGTCGTCAAGTACCATTTTAACAATGGTGAGATCAAAACATTGCCATCCTTGTGTAAGAATCTTCTATTACTTGCAGTGATGTAAATTGATATATCAAAGGAGGAGGGCAGTAAATTTCACAACCTCGGGTCAATAACGAAGCAGGTCCTCCCTGAAACGTTCACTCTCTTGTCCCTCGGATGCTGCTTGACCTGTGTCTTTTCCATCGCTATGCTTCATCAACTCTGATTTCTCCAGCATCTGCAGACCCCATTGTCTCACAAATTAATAAGTCAAATCTAGTTGTACCAGAGCATCTCACATTGATAGATTATGTTCCTGCACACTTCAATTTAAAAAGTAATTCTGACAATCTCTCACTAGAAGCACAAGCTAATAATAGAACAATGACAGCATTTGCATCAGTATGACTGAACGGGCTAACAAGATAACTCCTTAACCCACGAGATTTAAGCTGAAAACAAAAATCTTGGAGACCACAGCAGGTCAAGCAGCATTCATGGAGAGAAAGCAAGGCAACATTTCAAGTCCAGATGACTCTGCATTAAGGATTGACAAAGAAACAGAGGACAATGACAAGAACTTACTTTTGGATAACACTGTTATTGTAGTGATGTGGAGGTGCCAGTGTTTGATTGGGGTGGACAAGGTCAAAAGGAACATTGCACCAGATTATAGTCCAATAGGTTTATTTGAAATCACAAGCTTTTGAAGCGGTGCCCCTTCATCAGATGAAGTGAAGACAGCATCCAAGCACAGACTTTATAATCAGAGAGATGAAAAGATCATACAAATGGTGTGAGTGGGGTGTCAACAGGCCAAATAACAGGTTTCTGCAGATGATCAAGAGTGTCAGAAGGTGTGAGTAAAGTATCAACAGCTGAATAACATCTGTAGGGATGGCCTATAATCTGATTAATTGAGGCAAAGAGATAATTACAGAAAGCTAAAAAAAAAAGATGGTATTGGAAACAAACCAATGACTGGAATAACATGTTAGATATAAGAGTTGCATACGGAGGGTCTAACCAAAGTAACAAGTAGTCCAAAACTGTACAAACTAATTAAGTTAGAGAGATCATAACAAGTTATCAAGGTGATGGTGTCAAACCAGACTGGAAGGAAGATTTTACGGAACAGTATGGTGGGATTACAATTTGTACTGAAATGTCTCATGTGCGTTAGCAAACAACCTTTGTCACTGATATCACACAAGGGAAGTTTAGACTAGTTAACTACATTTTTGGTTAAAAGTAGTAGGGTTTTATTCCAGTAAAGAATGAAAAAGAGGGACTGGAGCACAGACAGTTAGGGAGCAAATTCTAGAGATTAGTACATAGGCAGCCAAAGACACAGATGATGGAAGGATTTCAATCAGAAATGTCAAGAAGGCAGAACTTGTAGTATATGGCCATATCAAAATTGAAAGAAATAAGGAAGAGTGAGGTCCTGGAGGGATGTAAACTATGAGGGTTTTAAAACTAAAGCTTTGCTGAAACAGGAGCCATTGTAGATCCACAAACTTCAGATATTGGGGTTTGATGTGAGTTAGAGTATGGACAACATAAAGAAAGTGAATAAAAAAACAATTATTTTCTGAATATAGAAATAAGGCAATTGAGAGAGAAAATAAAGCTGAAAAGAAAAGAAAAGCAAAATTAGAATTTAAAACTTGATTTTATTTTCACAAACAAAAGCAGAAATTATTTGAGAAACTCACCAGGTTTGAAAGCATGAAGAGAGAGGGTTTCAACATGGTGCGAGCCACAATTCAGAGACTAACCGATAAAGTCATTTCCGGATTACCGAATTCTGTCATAGATATAGATAGATGACCTGGTGATTTTTAGTCACACATGGAAGGGACATTTGCAACATTTATCAGAATTATTCGATCGACTTTGGGAGGCAGGCTTGGTGATAAAAGTAAATTTGCCAAAGTCCAGGTCACCTTCCTGGGCCATGTTATTTGACATTGACAAATGGCCTCATGGAATGCAAAAACAAAGGTATTTGGGGAGTTTCCTATACCATCATCAAAAAAGAGCAGTATTATGATTTTTGGGATTGAGTGAGTTTTATCAAAAATTCATATCAAATTTTAGCAGTCTGGCTGTTTCACTAACTGAATTACTAAAGAAAGGCAAGAGTTTTCTGTGGACAGCAGACTGTCAGAAGGCATTTGACAGCCTGAAAGCTGCCCCAAGGTTAGCCACATCTAATTATGCAAAGCCACTCAAGGTGCAAGTGATGTGGCTGTTGGTGTTGTGCTCTTACAGGAAGACGATAAGAAGATAGAAAGACCCATCGGATATTTCTTCAGGAAATCAAACATCCATCAGCAGAAATATTTGACAGTTGAGAAGGAGACTTTGAGCTTGGTGTTGGCATTAAAATATTTCAATGTTTATGTTACCAGAAATGTATCTGACAATCATATAAACTGATCATAACCGAGTGATGTTTGTGGAGAAATTTAAGGACAAAAATTCCAGACTGTCTAGATAGAGTTTGTTGTTACAGCCATTCAATTTGAAAATTGTGCATGTGGCAGGACAAGAAAACATGATTGCAGTTGGATGAGAAATGAAGGTGTTCGGTGGCAGAAGTAAACGGACTGAAATAGAAGCTAGTAGCACATGTTTGTATGTTTATAGTCAATGTAATGTATATGGGTGTTGTAGTGTACTAACAGTGTAACACTAAGGGTTTTTAAATGAAGCCATCTTTATATATTGATGGTTCTTTTCTAAGTGGGCAGGTGTGACAATGCTGCTCCTTTAAGAAAGTTATGTTGTCTTTGGTCTGTTTTTCAATGGGATCGTAAAGACAGAAGTTCCGAAGTATGTATGGGTTTTAGGGCCAATTTGATTATAGCTAACAGACACTGTCTCAGACAAAAGAAACTTGAAAATGAAAGGGGAGTGGCCAGTTCTCCCAGCTCAGCTTTTCTCCAGTTTTTTTTTAGCAAGCAGTCAGTTTTGAGGCTGCTGGTCAAAGAAGCAGTTCTATGCTGATCCTCTTTCTCACTGACATCTCTTATGTAAGAACATTTTACCTTTTTGCCAAGGGGGTATTTATGGGGACTGTTACAAGTATTTAGAACAGCATCATGAAGTTTCAATAGGATTAATTGGGTTTTTAAATAGTTAAGTTATTCTATATTCTGTTCACCTTTATCGGTGTTTCATTCAGTAACTTTGCAAATAAATTCTGTTTTGTTTAAAACTAAGTGGTTGGGTCAGCTGCATCTCTTCTGGAATATCCACTCTACACCTGCTTAAAACAACTAAAAAAGTTAGAATCTGGGCTATCTTCTTGAAATGATTTGAGGGGGTCTGGCTTTGTCCATAACATGTATGAAAGCTATTATTGATTATATCTGTGCCAGATCATACCATTCCATCTTGTTTCCCTATGACAAGATCAGTGATGCAACCAGTGCAATGCTTTTTATCAAAATAACTGATATCCCCAGGTATGAGGTTGTATACTTGCCACATTAAAAAACACCATTCCATAATATGACTGAACTCATTAATGGAAAAGGCCTCTACTTTTTCAATGTCCAAATTATCTGCGATCATCATTACCACATTTTCGAGATCTGTACTAGGTAGTCTGGAAGCAGCCATGGTACCGATATGTTGATAATTTTCAGGCTATTGTTTTATTCTAAGAGCTGGAGTGCGTTACAAAGATGGCTGCTCGGAGATAAGGGCTACCCTCTTCAATCATAGTTGATGACTCTGTTATGTAATCTCTTTACTGAGGCCAGGCACAGATACTGTACAGTCCATTCTTCTTCCATTAGAGCCATCAAGGAGTAGATAATAAGCTTCCTAAAGATAGTAGGAGAAAGTGACAACTGCAGATGCTGGAGTGTCAAGGTCAAAACGTGTGGCACTGGAAAAAGCACAGGTCTGGCAGTATCCGAGGAACGGGAGATATGACATTTCGGGCATAAGCCCTCATGAGTAATGTGAAGGAAGAAGGGGGCTGAGAGATAAATAGGAGGCAGATGGGATGACAGTACGTGGATGCAAGTGGGAGGTGATTATGACAGATCAATGGGGAGGGTGGAGTGCATAGGTTAGAATGAAGATGGATAGGTAGGGTAGGTCAAGAGGCTGGTGTTGAGTGGGAAGGTTGGATCTGGGATGACATGAGGGGTGGGGAGATTTGGAAACTGGTGAAGTCAATATTGATGCCAAGTGGTTGAAGGGTCCCAAGGCAGAAGATGAGGCATACTTCCTCCACTTGGTGGGTGACTGATTGGCAGCGGAAGAGGGCCAGGATTTGCATGTCCTTGGGGGAATGTGAGGGGGAGTTGAAGTGGTTGGCTACATGGCGATGGGGTTGTTTGGTGCATGCAGATCAGAGATGTTCCCTGAATCGCTCCATGAGTTGGCTGATGTAGAGGATACCACATTGAGAGCAACGGATGCAGTAAATAAGATGAGAGGATGTGCAGGAAAATTTCTGCCAGAGTTGAAATGACTCTCTATGGTCTTGGATGGAGGTGAAGGGGGATGTGTGGGCATAGGTTTTGCACCTTGTGTGGTGGCAGGGCAAGGTGCTGGGTGAGGAATTTGGACCGAACGAAGGAGTCGCAGAAGGAATGGTCTCAGCGGAATACAGATAAGGGTGGGGAGGGAAATATGTTTTTGGTGATGGGGTCTGATTGTAGTTGGCAAAAATGGTGGAGGATAATGCGTTGAGGTGGAATGTGAGGACCAGGGGTGTTGTATCCTTGTTGCAGTTGGGGGGATGGAGATGGAGATGCAGGAAGTGGAAGAGATGTGATGGAGGGCATTATTGATGATCTGGGATGTCCTGGAGTGGAGTTGCTGCACCTGGGAGCAGATATGGCAGAGGCAGAGGCAGAGGAATTGGGAGTAAGTGATCACTTTTTTTTAAACATGAGGCGGGGGTGGGAGGAGGTGTAGTTAAGGTAGCTGTGTGAGTCAGTGGGTTTGAAATAGATGTCTGTGTTGGGTCAGTTACCGGAGATAGTATTCACTTACTTGAATATATGGAGAAGCCACATAGTAAAATTCAGACAGAGTGGGCAGAATAATCCTAGGGAGCTGTGCTCTGCATAACTGAAACAGACAAAGAGGGAATGTGATGGATGCTGAAGATCTGGGGCAGCAGCAGTAGTCTTCTGAGGAAAAACAGCAGAAGGAACATTATTTACACCATTATCGAGTGATGTAACTTTGAGTTCATCAAGCCAGACAGGACTCAATCGACACCACACTTCTTAGAGATTAGAGTTGAGTAAACATATCACTCGGTGACTATAGATTAGTTGCTGATCCAAAGATAAGCAGATCTTATTTCATACCAAATTCAAATGCAGCATGTTTGCTGTTCTTTCTTCACTTTCCAGTTCTGTAATAAAAGATAACAGCAACACCACGTGAGTGGCCGTAGTTCTCTCTACAATTTCAAGAATACTCTCCTTAGCCACCTTGCCACCTGTCATGGCCCTTCAGCATTATTGTTTCCTCCTGCAATAAGAAAAAGAGGGTTTTTGAGTGAGATGGAAATGGTTGGAAAAGATGTTATTGGTGGTGTGATACAGGAAAGGTGGTGAGATGTTCCCAGTGAGTGAGCAGGAAGGGTAAAGGGCAGGGAGGCTTAATGGTTTGGTGAATGACGTTGGTGAGAGTGGGTGATGGAAAATGCTGCATGTAATAATGAGGGTGGTAGACTGTGAGGTGCAGTCGGAGATTTTCTTAGTGGCAGAATAAGAGTGAGTGCAAGATTGAAGGGAGATTGACAGTCACCCTATGGACTGCAGAAAGTTATTAATCTGCTGACAGAATTGCTGTACGTTCCTCCAGAACATGGACACTACACTGACCTGGGTGCCTACTTCAGACCAGGCTGGTGGCATTGGTACTATGATCTCCTTTGTCAGTCCTGGGGAAAGAAAGCAGCCTTTCTCCCTATCATCCCATCCAGTAGGACCTCCAAGTCTCTGTTGACAAAGTGGAGTACTGATGTTCCTCTCTTAGCTGTCTTTTGGATTGGTGCAGCCAAACACAGTAAAGGGCTCACAGAATTTAAAATGGTACACAGCTGGGTTTTAAATAAAATGCCCATGTCGTAAACAATGAAAGAGCCCGGCCCTGGCAAGCACATCAGCCTTTACTGACTGCAAGATAGTGCAAAAACAACACATGGAGGCTGGATCGGTAATTAATGAGATCAACATCAAAGACATACATTGGGCTCACAGAGGGAATGTCCCCAAAATTGATATTTAAGCAAAATATGGGAACATTTGGCCCAATGTAGCGAATAACAGCAAAATTGGTCATTGACGTTACAGACCTAAACAACCAGGATAGTTTGAATTCAGAATAGGGTTTGATTCCAGCCTTGGGTGACTGTCTTTGTGGAGTTTTCATGTTCTCCCTGTGTCTGTGTGGGTGTCCCTGCCAGGTGTTCTCATTTCCTTCTACAGTCTAAAGATGTGCAGGTTAGCTAAATTGGTCATGTTTAATTGCCCGCTAATGTCCATGGATATGCAGGCTAGGTGAATTAACCATGGTAACTATGTTGTTATGGAGATGAGGTGGGGCTGATGGGATGCTCTTCAGAGGATCAGTGCAAACTCAATGGGCTGAAAGGCCTCTATTCGCATACAGGGATTCTATGATTCTATCAAGGATTGTGAGTTCAAACAGATAGAAGGCAAATTTAAAGCAGAAACTTCTTTACATAATAAGCAATCAAACATGACATTAACTTTGTCATAAGGTGCAGAAGGCAAAAACCCCTGAAATGTTTTCAGAGTTGGTTGAATGCTTTGGTGAGTGACTCGAGGTTTTTCTGGATGGATGACCTGTAATATGTTTCTTCAACATTGATAAAGGAAATGTTGGGAATCATTCTAATCACTGGTTCATAAGCAATGAACGGTCAATATCTGGAAACAGCATCTAGGGCACACCAAGTTGTTGTGGTTCTGTTCGCCGAGCTGGGAATTTGTGTTGCAGACGTTTCGTCCCCTGTCTAGGTGACATCCTCAGTGCTTGGGAGCCTCCTGTGATGCACTTCTGTGATGTTTCCTCTGGCATTTATAGTGGTTTGTCTCTGCCGCTTCCGGTTGTCAGTTCCAGCTGTCCACTGCAGTGGCCAGTATATTGGGTCCAGGTCGATGTGTTTGTTGATAACCGGAACTGACAACCGGAAGCAGCAGAGACAAACCACTACAAATGCCAGAGGAAAGATCACAGAAGCGCTTCACAGGAGGCTCCCAAGCACTGAGGATGTCACCTAGACAGGGGACAAAATGTCTGCAACACAAATTCCCAGCTTGGTGAACAGAACCACAACAACGAGCACCCGAGCTACAAATCTTCTCACAAACTTTGCACACCAAGTGCCAGAATTCTGAGAAGATCTGTTATCATTCTCTTATTATTTATGCTCCTTTTATTACCAGGCCTGGTTAAGCCATCTTTATAGTGTTTCCTTCAGTGATGTCTTTTAAGCATCCCTGAACAGTCAAACTCACCAGTAGATTCAGAGAAGACCCTGGCCTGAAACTTACCCAAAATGGAAAAGGTTTTTTTCCGGAAAGGACTGAATGTGTCAAGCAATTTTGTCAGTAATGAGGACAGGTGAAGTCAAGGGGTTGGAGCAAGTGCACAAACCTCCAAATAATCCATCTCCTCAGTCATTCAAGTTCCATCTACCTCAAAAGCAACCTCCACAAACAAGATTAAGCAAATGGGTCTGTAATGTTCTGTCTTTTGCCTTATTCCCTTTTTAAAAAAAGGTATCCTCTGGGACCCTCCCAAATCCAGTGATTCATGAAAGGTCACCATTAATGCCTCCACTATCTCTTCAGCTATCGCCTTTAGATGTAGTCCATCTGGTCCAGCTGATTTATCCGCATTCAGGCCATTCAGTTTTTCTACCACCTTCTCCTTGGTGATGGCCACCATACTCAGCTTTGCTCCCTGACTCTTGAATTTTTGGGATATTATTTGTGTCTTCCACCATGAAAACTGAGGCAAAGTAATTATTCAGTTCCTCAGCCATTTCCTTGTTCCCCACTACTATCTCTCCAGCGTCATTTTCCAAAGGTCCAATGTCCAATATTGCCTTCTTTTGCCCTTTATATATCAAAAGAAATTCTTACAGTCTTCATTTATATTGATGGCTAGCTTACCCTCATGTTTAATCTTCACTCTCCTTATTTCTTTTTTTGTTGCCCTCTTGCTTTTGTAAGCTTCCCAATCTTCTGGTTTCCCACTGCCCTTCACCACATTACATGCTGTCTCTTTTGCTTTTATGCAGTCCCTGACTTCCCTGGTCAGCCATGGTTGCCTCATCCACCCTGTGCCATGCTTCTTTTTCCTAGGGATGAATTTCTGCTGTAACTCCTGCCATTGCTGTTCTTTCCTGCAATTCTGCCCAGCTCCTCCTTCATGCCTCTGTACTTGCCTTTATTCTGCTGTAATACCATTACCTCTGATTCTATCTTCTCCTTCTCAAATTTCAGAGTAAATTCACTCATATTATGATCACTACTTCCTCAGGGTTCCTTCTCCTTAAGCTCCCTTATCATGTCTGTCTCATTGCACAGCATTAAATCCAGTATTGCCTGTTCCCTACAGGCCCCGCCACAAGCTGCTCCAAAAAGCCATCTAGTAGACATTCCACAAATTCCTTTTCTTGTGAATCACCACCAACCTGATTTTCCCAGTCCACCTGCATATTGAAAACCTCCATGATCACTGTAACTTTGCCTTTCTTGCACACCATTTCTATCTCCTGGTGTATCTTGTGCCCCAGCTCCTGACTACTGTTTGAAGGACTACATAACTCCAACTACGTTTTTTTCACCTTTGCAGTTCCTCAATTCTACACATGCAGATTCTACGCCATCTGACCCTATTCATTTTTTACTATAACTTTAATTTTGTTCCTCACTAATAAGGCAACCCTACCTCCTCTGCCCACCTGCCTATCTTTTCGATATGGTAAGAGGAGCAGTTTCCTTCCTTGAAGAGCGTTGTTGAATCGGGTAAGTTTCGCTAACAATCAGCAATGCTTTCAAAGTCACCGTTAAACTCTTAATTCCAGATTTTTATTGAATTCAAATTCCACTATCTACCCTGACAGGATTTGGTAAAAACAATGACTGCAGATGCTGGAAACCAAATTCTGGATTAGTGATGCTGGAAAAGCACAGCAGTTCAGGCAGCATCCGAAGAGCAGAACGTAGGTCCCCAGAATATAACCTAGGCCTCTGGATTAATAGTCTAATGATAATACTCATAGGCCATCAACTCAATAGCATTACCATCACTGAAATCTCCAATATCAATATCCTGAAAGGTTACCATTGACAAGAAACTGACTGGACGAGCCATATCAGTCAGTCTGAGGACAGACAGCGATAGCAACAGAGCAAAGGAGAATAAACTTGGCGGTGAACAGCACCAGTGACAGCAGAATAAATGCCTGAGGAACAGGGCCTGGACCGAGGTCACTCCAAGGAGCAACAGTGCAAAGGAGAGTGAATCTGGGAATCAATAGCAGCAGGAGGATAAATACCCGAGGAGCAGGGTCAGTCAGAGCAAGCATGAGATTGAACAGCAATAGCAGGGTAAATATCTGAGGAGCCGGGTCACTCAGAGCGAATGTGGAGCTGAATCTAGATGTAGAATCTTGAGGTGAAGTCACAACTCAAAAAATGACATAACCTTGACTGCTCAGGAACCAGGTTTACAAACTGGGTGAGAAGTAGAGAGATAAAGTACTTAGTTTTTGTAGCTATAGCCTGCTGGGAATAGAGAGCAACAGTGAGAGACCTACGTTTGTGACAAGAGGGTAAGGCTGTGGAATCAGTTCCTGAAATATTGTCTGCAGTTGATAAGGTTGATTTAGTCGACAAAGTTTGAAATGGTAGGAGAGGTCATCCTGCAATATGTGAGAAATCTGGAATCTTCCAATGTCTGTGGTGACCATATACACAAGAAGTGTGTTCAGCTGCAAGCTCCTTATTTACTGCATAGAACGCTGGAGCTGTTGGCAGACTCACTAACGAGCATCCACTAGGCTGAGTAGATCATGGATAGCATGTTTAGCAAGCTGGGCCCACCACCAGTAAGGACTATGCAGTCAGAGGATGACCACCGGGAAGCTGGGTAAATGTGGACAGTTGTGCAACAGCCCCTTGTGATCATTCCCCTATCAAGCAGGTATAGTGCTTTGTAAAAACAATGACTGCAGATGCTGGAAACCAGATTCTGGATTAGAGGTGCTAGAAAAGCACAGCAGTTCAGGCAGCATCCAAGGAGCAGTAAAATCGACACTTCGGGCAAAAGCCCTTCATCAGGAATAGAGGCAGAGTGCCTGAAGGGTGAAGAGATAAATGAGAGGAGGTTGGGGGTGGGAGAAAGTAGCATAGAGTACAATAGGTGAGTGGAGGAGGGGATGAAGGTGATAGGCCAGGGAGGAGGGTGGAGTGGATAGGTGGAAAAGAAGATAGGCAGGTAGGACAAGTCATGGGGACAGTGCTGAGCTGGAAGTTTGGAACTACGGTGAGGTTGGGGAAGGGGAAATGAGGAAACTGAGGAAGTCTACATTGATGCCCTGGGGTTGAAGCTTTGGATGCTGTTGGTGGAGAATGATTCTCAGGGGAAAGCAGTAGCAGCCAGAGAAGCAGTACCATGACTGGCACAGTTGTACAACAGGGAGGGTTGAAGTGTAGGCAAGCAGCAGTGATAAGGGACTCTATATGGCTGCTGTTTGAGGACCTACTAACTACGAGAAAGTGAGGACTGCAGATGCCAGAGATCAGAGTCAAAAAGTGTGCCGCTGGAAAAGCACAGCATGTCAGGCAGCATCCGAGGAGCCAGAGAATTGACATTTTGGGCATAAGCCCTTCAGGAATGTCACATTCCTGATGAAGGGCTTATGCCCGAAACATTGATTCCCCTTCTCCTTGGATGCTGCCTAACGTGCTGTGCTTTTCCAACGCCAAACTTTTCGACCTACAAACTACTCCTATTGTCGTCTTCTATTTACAGATACATTGAGTAGATCCAGCACAGAAACAGATCCTTCGGTCCAACCACTCCATGCCAAACATAATCCCAAACTAAACTAGTCCCACCTGCTTGCTCCTGGCCCATATGCTTCCAAACCTTTCCTATTCACGTATTTATCCAAACGTCTTTTAACCGTTGCAATTGTACCCACATCAACCACTTCTTCAAGAAATTCATTCCACACAAGAACCACCTGCCTTGTAAACAAAAAAAAAATTGCCTCCCATGTCCTTGTTAAATCTCTCTCTTCTCCTCTCACCTTTTAAATGTGCCGTTTAGTCTTGAAATCCTCCATCCTAGGGAAAAGATAACTACCATCAACTCCATCTATGCCATTATTTTATAAACTCCTATCTGGTAACCTCTCAACCTCTTATGCTTCAGAGAAAAAAAGGTCCAGCCTATCCAGCCCTTCTTTATAACTCAAACTTTCCATACCTGGCAACCTCCTGGTAAATCTCTTCTGAACCCTCTCCAGCTTAACAATATCCTTCCTATAAGTAGGCAATCAGAAGTGGACACAGTATTCCAGAAGACCCCTCACCAATGTTGTGTACAACCTCAACATGACTTCTCAACTCCTATCCTCAAAGGACTGCGCAATGCAGGCAACAGTGCCAAGTGCCTTTTTAACCATCCTGTCTATATGTGATTGAAACTTCAAAGAATTATGTACCTGCACCCCTAGGTGCCTCTGTTCTACAACACCACCTGTTGTCATATGGATTCTACATCTTCTGATACAGGATCGTGCCTTGCTATTATCCTTAACCCATCCTGTACTATAAAGCTATCTCGCCATATTTTCTTTCTTGTCTGTAATTTTGAAACATTGTGTGCCCATGAAAATTTAGATCACAGCTTTGGTGTCTTCCATGTAAGGGCTATAAGATCATACATGAGCCTGTATTTGTACCATTAATTAATTTATTTTGTTTGAATACTGGGCATATTCGAATCAAGATCCATTAATTTTGCCTTTCTGTCATTTTCTCTCTTTTCAATCCTAATTCCTGCTGTTTTTCTGTTTGTATAATCTTTCCCTTCTTGTCTCACTCTGGGTACCATTATCCAAATAGCTGCCCTGAAACACTGCTGTGTCCTCTTTGTAAGTTCAGATTTCCCCTTTCCCAGTCACTCTCCCTGAATTAGTTCAAAGCCCTGAACACTGGTAAATGATAACCTGTGATTTAATTGAAGCCCGTGCCAGTGAAGTACCCAGTTACTGGCATCAGTGCCTTGCAAACTGAAACCCCTTCCCTCACATTCTGAGTCATGCATTTTGACTGGTTGATTTTATTTACCATTTGCGAGTTTGCCCGTGGCTCAGGTAGTAATACAGAGATTATTTCCTTGGGGATTCTGCTTTTTAATTTAGCTCCTAACTATTCAAAGTCTTTTAGAAAAATCTCCTTTTTAATCTTACCAACATTATTGTAATCAATATAGACAATGACAACTGGATTCCTCCCCTCCCACTTCAAGTTCTGCTCCAGCCGAAGAATGTCCTTAACCCTATCACCAGGCAGGCAACACAGCCTTCGGCATTCTGACTCATGTCTGCACAGAATAATATTTATTCCCCTAATTGTACTTCTTCTTACTACTATGACATTTCTATTCCCTCTTCCCACTTGAATGGCTCCCTAAGCCAAGTGGTCAGTTTGCTCTTCCTTCCTGTAGTCCTCAGAGAAAGGACCTCCAGACCATTGAGTCTGTGTCAGTCAAAAACAACCACCCCATTTATTCTAATCCAATTTTCACACTTGGCCCATAGCCAAGTCTATAGCATTTTGTGTTTATTTTAAATGTTGTAACTTTGTTTTGCTGAGACTTTTAAATGTGTGCAGCAGACTGATTATTTTGCTTATGGTAAGTTTTCAACATACATTCATTTATTTGGAGACTTATATTCTCAGGCTACTTAACCATACTCGTTTTTCCTGTTTTTAAAAAGTTATCTTTTCACATGATGTGTGTGTTGCTGAATAGTTTAGCATTTGTTGCACATCCCTAATTGCCCTGCAGAAGATGGTGATGAGCTGCCTTCTTGAACAACTTTATATCTATCTACTAGAGGCAAGTGTTGCTATGTAGGGAGTTTGTGGATTTTGACCAAATATCAGTGAAGAAACAATAATGTAGTTCCAAGTCAGAATAGTGTGTGGCTCAGAAGCGAAGTTGCAAATAATGGTGTTTCCATAAGGCATTGGAGCAGAAGTGGGTTATTTGGCCAATGAATCTGCTTCAACATTCAATAAGATTAATGCTGATCTGATAATCCTTAACTCCACTTTCCTGTCTTGCTCCCATATAACATTAATCCTTTACTGATTAAACTTCTGACTATCTCAGCCTTCTATGTATTTGACAACACAACCGTGACAGCTCTCTGCAGTAAAGAATTCCATAGCTTTATTACCTTCTGAGATAAAAAAAACTCTTCATATCTGCCTTAGATGGGTGAACTCTTCTTCTGAGATTATGCCCTCTGGTCCTAGATGCTCCAAGTAGTGGAAACAATCTCTCAATATCAATCCTCTCAAGCCCCTTCAGAATTTTATGTTTCAATAAGGTCTCCTCTCCTTCTTGTAAACTCCAGTGACTACAAACCCAACCTACACAATGCCTCCCCATAAGAAAATCCTTCCATACCAAGTGATCAGAATCAATCTAGTGAGCCTTCTGTTCACTGCCTCAAATGCCAGTATATCTTTCCTTAGATAATGAGACCGGAACTGTTCTTAGTAATCTAAACATGCATTAGAAGCATTTCTGAGAATTACTAGACTAGTACCTTGAATGAGTGCATTGCCTTACATAGAAAGGCTAAGCAAGTTAGGCCTATAAGCTCCAGGGTTCAGAAGAGTCAGATGTTATGAAGAAGTGGATATACTGTACCTTTAAGAGAGTTAAAAGCGAGCAAACACTACCTGACAGTACCAAGTGTTCTATAAAAGATACACTGTAACATGTGCTCCAGCTATTGGGCAGCTAGGGTAGTTGGTTGCCTGGAAATGACAAAACAGGTTTGAATTAGGCTAATCACTTTAAATTATACCCCCAAAAATACCAAACTCCAATCCAGTTTGAATTTAGTGGGTTACTTTAGAAGCAAATCAACCTCCCCCTGAGGAAATACTCCATAACTGAAAAGGAACTCTTGCGTTTGATAGTGGCCTTACAAGATTTTAATGTGCATGGCACGAACAATGTGTCAGAGACGGTTGTGTACACGGATCACATTCCGCTTACATTCTTAGAATACTTTAAAGACAAGAAAATGAGACGACTTCATCAGTCTTATGTTATAGACTGTGGGAGGTTAGAAATGTAGTTTCTGTAGGTGGGGGGGGTGGGGTGTTGCGGGGGTGGGACATTATACAAACAGTTGTGGAATTCTTGTAGCGTGTAGCATACTTAAGGCTAAGACTTTAATGAATATTGAGGGTCTTTTAAAGAAAATAGTTTTAAGCTAGGAAATATCTTTAAAGTGTTGTAGCTGACCACAAAAAGAAGCAGCAGGGGCATTTCACAATAAAGCTTATAGTATGATAAGAGAAACTGGATAAAAGAACAAGCTGTAACAAACAAGGAACAAAGAATGCAGATAAGGACAGCAGGATGGCCAGATAAGAAAATAACTAGAGAGAAAAACCAAGTGAGGTAATCAGCTTATGATAGGATGGGAAAAGGGAGGCATGATTCCGCAACTTGCAAACTGAATAAGAATGCTTAGATGTTTTGTTTTCGCACGCATTTCTGCTTGATTGCAGAAGCGTCCGGTACTTGCAAGGCTGTAATAAATTGTTCTTGTTTCCAAGGCTTTGTCTCAGGCTGATTTGTGAGTGAGTTCTGTTTCGTACATAGACTTTTAATTTAAAAATCATATATGTTGCGGGTCCTAAGAATGTAATCGCAGGTGTGATATCGTGGACTTAACTGATAGAGTTTAGATGAGATTTGTATTTATTCAATGTTATATATACATATAGGTATATGGGAAGAAGTTAAGGTAAACTTATATTAAAGTAATCTGTATGTTAGGGTAATGTGTTGAAAAAAAGAAGACAAAGAAGTCATCTTTTCATTATGATGGTTTCTTTTTTCTTAAGGGGGAAGGTGTTATGAAGATGTGGGTGTACTATACCTTTAAGAGAGTTAAAAGCTAGCAAACACTACATGACAATACCAAGTGTTCTGAAAAAAGATACAATGTAACATTTGGTCCAGCTAGTGGAATAGCTGGGGTAGCTGGTTGCCTGGAGACAAAAGCAGATTCAAATTAGTCCAATCAGTTTAAATTGTACCCCCCAAAATAACAAACTCCAATCAAGTTGAATTTAGTATGTTGACAATCTTAAAAGCCAATGACACAATCCGATGCTTTGGGGGTATAAGTCCAGAGAAAATTGAACAGTTGGGAGGAGAACTGTCAAGCTGCCAGCCTGTAAAGACTGTCTGACAAATAGCTCTCTTAAAGGTACCTTTATCAATTAGTAACAGAAGCAGAATCCCCCAAAAGAAGAAAAGAAGACAGGGATTCGGAGAAAACTGAAAGCTGCCTGGTGTTGAGATAAGGAGTTCATTTTGTAAATCTTAATCAGGGGTTTTATCAGATTAGTATTGTAGAAGGGGAAGATAAAAGATAGGTTAGAGGAAGGAGTTGTAAATAATTGTTAGTTAATCATTCTCTGTTTTACTTTAAATAGTTATTGACCTCTAGAAGTTTCACAGATTACTGTATGGGATAAATTATTTCTGTGTTGAGGGCTTTAAATTAGCAGAGGAGGTTTACCCCGTGCCGTAACACAGAGGTGATTGAAATGAAATATATAAGATTCTGAGGGATCTTGACTGAGTGGATAAAGAAAGTCTGTTTCTTGTGGGTGAATCTAGAATGAGGGGTCATAGTTTAAAAATAAGAAGTCACACATTTAAGACAGAAATAAGGAATTTTTTTTCTCTTATAGGGTTGTGAGTGTTTGGAATTCCCTTCCTCAAAAAGCAGTGAATGGAAAATCTTTAAATATATTTAAAGTAGGTGTAGCTAGATTCTTGATTACCATGGATATGTAAGATTATTAGGGATGTGCAGTGATATAGAGGTGATGTGGAGCAGAGTCAAATGGCTGAGTGGCCCACTTTTGTTTCTTGTTTGTATATTCACTTATGGTCTAATTAGTGCCTTGTACAGTTTTAGTACAGTATCCCTATTTTTATATTCCATTCCTATTGAAGTAAAGCCTAACATTTAATTTGCCTTGCCTATTAACTGCTGAACCCAGATGCTATTTTTTATTAATCATCCCTGAGGACTCTTAAATTGCTTTCTGCAGTCTGTCTCTATTTAAATGATATTCAGCTCCTCTAGTCTTCCTGTCAAAGTGCATATCTTCACATTTTCCCACTTCTTAATCCAATTGCTATTTCATCTACCCGTTGATTATTTAGTATTTTTGGGATGCAATTTATTTCTTCTACTGTGAAGACTGATGCAAAGTGTCTATTCAACTCTTATGCCATTTCTGGTTCCACAATATTGCTTCCCCAGCCTTATACCCTAAGGGGCCAATGTACCCTTTGGCATCGCTCTACATTTTTATATATTTAAGGAAGCTCTTACTGTCTTTTTTATTATATGCTAGGTTATCCTCATTATTTCTTTTCTCCTTTTATTTTTGGTTGGTCATTTTTGTTGACTTTTAAAACTTTATTAATCATTTGGTTTACTGCTCATTTTTGCATTAATTTAAATTTGTTCTTTCCATACGATACTATTCTCCTTACATCTGTCACCCTTGTCCTGTTCAGTGTTCGAGGCCATTGGGGATTCATTAGCTCAGTTGCATGGATGGCTATTTTGAAATGCAGTGACACCAACAGAGTGGATCCCATCCTATACTGGCTGAGGTTACTGTGAAGGTCTCACCTCCTCAGTCCCATTTCTTACCTGTGGTGTGATGACCCTCAGGTTAAACCAGCATCAGTTGTCTCTCTCTGTCCCTCTCTCTCGAATGAGAGAGTAGCCCCATGGGGCTATGGCACTTTTAGAGGTTTCATGAGGTCGTGGTGCTACTGGTATGGCATATTTATTGATAGCTTTATGTGTTAAATTACTAACTCATTATCTTACCAGAAACCCTGCAGTGAAACAGCCCCAAGGATAGGTGTTGGATTATACACATAACAAAGGAGGTGGTGGTAGCATAGCTGTAATTCCAGTTTACAGACTGGAGGCCCAGGTTAATGCTGTCGTGACATGAATTCAAATCCCATCACAAATGCTGGTGCAGTTTAAATTGAATTAATGAATAAATTTGGAATTAAAAAAGTTAGTGTCAGTAAGGATGACAATTTGTCAGAAAACCCATGTGGTTCTCTAATATCTATCAGAAAGAGAGTCCACTGTCCTACCTCGTCTACAGGTCCCTCAGCAATGTGGTTCCCTCTTAAATGCTCTGTGAAATGGTCTAGTATTCCACTCAGTTGTATTTAGCCATAATAAAAAAGATAACAGGGAATGAAACTGGATGTATCACCTATCATTGACCTAGACACTAGAAATGACAACAACATGTTCCTGTAAACCTTGCCATGTCTTTCTTACTGCCCGACTCTCATTGTAACCCTGGTTTAAACATGGAGAAAACCGAACTGTACCCCGGGAGGTGAGGTGAAAGTGACATCAAGGCCTCATTTAACTGAATGTGGCATTAGGAGCCCCAAAAAAACTAGGATCACTGGGAATCTGGAGAAAACATTCCACCGGTTGGAGGCCATGCTTCCAATAAACCAAACCTGTGAAGGGATCAGGTGTTCAGCAAAGTCAATACATCAGACTGCACTGTTGCAAGAGTGAAATGAAATGCTCTCTTTTGTTGAAATTCAGGCAGACAGTTTAAGAAACAGGCTTAGATTTTAACTGTATCCAACCTATATTTCAAGTGGAAACAAATTGGAATTTTTTCCCCTCTATCATTAAGGCAAAATATGGAAGTGCTTGCTTTTGAAGTAGCCTGTGTCCATATGTATATATGTGTAGCCCACCGACTCCCACAGCTGCCTAGACTACACTTCCTCCCACATTACCTCCTGTAACAACACCATCCCTTATTCCCACATCCTCCGCCACCACTGCATCTGTTCCTAGGATGACCAATTCCACCTCAGAATGTTCCAGATGAACTCCTTCTTCCATGTTCGTAACTTCCCTTCCTTTATGGTTGACAATGCCCTCTAGCACATCTCCTCCACTTAATGCACCACTGCCCTTGAACCCAACGCCACTCAACGCAACAAGGACAGAACCCCCCGTCCTCACCTTCCACCCCACCAACCTCCGCACAAAGCACAACATCCTCCGCTACTTCCACCACTTCCGCCACCTCCAAACGGACCCCACCACCAAAGATATATTTCCCTCCCTACCCCTATTAGCGTTCCGGAGAGACCATTCTCTCCGCAACTCCCACATCAGATCCACACTCCACACCAACCCACAGCCCACTCCCGGCACCATTCCCTGCCTCCAAAGGAAGTGCAAAACCTGCGCCAACACCAATCCCCTCAGCTCCATCCAAGGCCCCAAGGGATCCTTTCACATCCATCAGAAATTTACCTGTACCTCTACAAATGTCATCTACTGCATCTGTTGCATCCAATGTGGTCTCCTCTACATTGGGGAGACAGGACGCCTTCTTGTGGATTGTTTCAGAAAACATCTCTGGGACACCCTCAGCCACCAACCCCACTGCCCTGTGGTTGAACACTTCAAC